>NW_027271086.1:0-477500 GCF_040938485.1 Diadema antillarum | reverse complement strand
TATTACACAGCAATTTGTCTATAAGTGTGTTAATCGTAATGAAATCACGTTGTTTTAGAAAGTATAAGATTGTACTTCAGGGCACTCCTTTTTTCCTATACAGGTGTTTAAGTAATAATGTATACATGATTAAGGATCTATTTGATTGACAACTTATATATATATCGAAAAGAAATCCGACTATACAATATTTTCTGATTCTTTGGAGGTATCAGTTTTAGGGAGAGTAGCCGATAAATACACAATACGAGTGTTTATGAATATCTTAACCGACGATCTAACGAATTTATTTACCTTTAGGCCTACTCCCATTCAAGGACAGAATACATTTGTTTATACAGGCTGAGTCAAGATTCGTGAATCAATTAAGTGCTGATTGTCAAAAGAGCACCAAGTCTTACACTCTTAGAATAATAGGTCCAACTTTAAACTGATGTTGTTACAATGGGAGCACATTAATGAATGCAACTTTGCATCCTTTCCATTCATTTCATTTCATTTTTTTTTCATTCTCATTTTTCTTCCAACAAAACATAACACAAAGTAAATCAAAAATTCAATCATAAGCACATTATATACATTACAAAGTATGACAATCAAAGTCCATGAATATCTTAAAAGACAATCTAACGAATTTATTTACCTTTAGGCCTACTCCTATTCGAGGACAGAATACATTGGGAGCACATTAATGAATGCAACTTTGCATCCTTTCCATTCATTTCATTTCACTTAACACAAAGTAAATCAAAAATTCAATCATAAGCAGTGGCGGATCCAGAGGGGGGCGCAACCGGCGCACGCCCCCCTTTATTTTTCGTAAAAAACAAAAGAAATAAAAAGAAAAACAATGAAATGAAACCCGGAAGTGCCACCAGAAATATTAGTCACGCCCCCCCCCCCCCCCCTTTACAGAATTCCTGGATCCGCCCCTGATAAGCATACATACATTACAAAGTATGACAATCAACGTTAATCAACAAACTAATAAAGACATGCACACATACTGGAATTACAAAGTTATGTTTGGAGGGTAAAAATGAGAACTGAGAGGTCCACTAAAAAGCATTGCTTGTAGATTGTGGAACACTCAATCCTTCTTTCCGATCCTTCCGTTCTAAAAGGTTCAAAGTTGCAACCGTAAAACTAGGTGCTCTAGTATAACATTAGTATAAGGGCGCAAAGTTGAACCTATTTTACCTCGAGTGTTGGGTCCCTTGAAGCGATGACTCCCTCATCCTTAACGTCGAGCGACTTCAGTCCAGGAAATAACGTTCTATATTTGAACGTACCAAATCAAATACTCTTCCCGAACCTTATTTACCATGCGCATTTATAATCCACACCGCATAACGCACACACCATCTCAATGAGAGATATTATTCATCTAAATGATGTCAAAGTTTATTGAGACTTTAATATATATATATATATTTCAAGCCATCACTTGTCTCTAAAGTTTAATGACATGGAGTATCATCTGAACCCCCGATTCTGATTTGAAAAAAAAAGAAAGAAAGAAAATTAATTCTTAAAGGAATGGAGGAGGCCTTCTTTTGGTCTAGCTTGGACACTAATTTTTGTTTTTGTTTTTCCTTTTTTCCCCGAATTGGAATCTATAATGCTGAGTTAAAGATGTTGTAATGCATGCATATGCCTAATGAACTATGAGGCAATTCCGTTCGATTTTCAGAGGCTACCTGTACTAAAAAAAACCGTCATTCGTTTCTCCAGCGCTAGCTGGCAGTGCAACTAAAAAAAAAGTACGTTTGATCTCCTTTCAAAATTGTGCTTTAGATTAAGCGGTAGTATTTTTTGTAAAATAGAAAATAAAGCAGTGTAGTTCTTGTTTTACTTTGTGCCTGAGAGTTGAATTGTGAGTGGAGTAGCAGAGAGTCTATCAAGCTATACCTTGACTTTGTTGTGAATCTTGTAAATCTTTAAGAAAGAGGGTCAACGCGTGCGAGTGTGTTACACTGAACAATAAGAAAAGGCAGAGCTCAAAAAATGTTCTTGTCACTTTTCATATTTCCACTCCGGGATTCGTCCTCTGCAGCCGACACAACTGAAACAACCTTCGTATTTACACTGGAGCCCCGCGATACTCCGGATGCTCTGATTCCGCTCTCCTTCCTAAAACATCGTAGCAACTGCTGTCGGAATTCCTTGAGGCGAAACCAATAGATGAGTGGGTTCACCACAGAGTTGAGGGACAGCAGGATAAGACTGGCATCAAGCAGTGGCCGGAAGTATTTCGAAACGAGGTGAGGAGCAAAGAACACAATTAGAAGGACGCAGGGAGTGAGGGACCATGCTGCAAATGTTGTCCCGATCACGAGACCAAACGTGAGAAGGATTCTTTTGTTCTGTTCAGCGCGCCTCGCCTGCGCCTCGGAGGACAGCCCAACCTGCTTCGAAACTGTGGCCACCTGTTGGTATATCACCACGTAGGATAACGTCGTGATAAGCAGGAAAACAAAGGTGACCGTGGATACCGGAAGTATTCCGGAGAAAACCAAGCCAACATTGTTTTCTAATAGCTCTGGCAGTGCGATATAGCCGAAGAGGACGACGAACCAGGCAATCATGCACACCGCCACGGACCTCGAAGCCGTGACGAGATGGCGATTGCCGAACGGGTCGAGACGGATGACGACGAGCCGATGGAAGGCGATAGCGAGAGTGCTGAATATGGACATGATCATTGCTGGGGCCTGCAGCGCTCCAACAATTGGTGTGCGCTGAAATGACAAACAGATGAAAACACGTTAAGAACCTCGTCTGCTTTCGTTTGTATCTAAACCAGTATTCGCATCTTCCATTTGCTGCAGGCCACCACGAGACCATAGTGTTACAGGGCATGGTGAGTAAAGCAGCTCTCTCTTAGAAACAGTTTTAGAAATGGCTCTACCTTCAGAGCTACCATGTCTCACGCATTCTGAGTGAGACTCAAGCATTTAGGGGTCGTCTCACGATCTCACGCATGGCACCCATTTTTCTCACGCATCGGGCAAAGTCAGCAATTTGGGCAACTAATAATGAGCATAGCTCAAATTGAAGGTATATTTTCCTTTTGTCTTTCAAAATAAGTAAAATATAGTCACTTAAGTATGCACCTGACCGCACCATTAAGAGCTGAAAATCGAAAAATCTCCCTACCGTGGGAGGCCACGGGGGGGGGGGGGGGGGGGGGGGGCGGGGGGCGGGTGTTGGACCCCTCCTACACCCTCGCTTACGTGCACATTCGCTCGTTGAGATTCCGAGTAATGAAAATCTCACTCATAAAGTTGTTTTGAACTTGGCATCCCTGCTACCTTTACAGATGATTCTAACTGTGATTCTACACAGAAAGCCATGGCTAACCGAGTTTGAGGACCTACGCTGTGCAAATACATGTTGACCTGTGTTGATTCAAATGATACCCTAGATATCACTCTTGTGGCGACAGGAATATTCTAATATCTTCAATATATTCGATGATAATTTTCTATTTGTTTTTCTTCACATGACTTAGATACGTCCACAGAAAACAACCTCTAAACCAAGATGCTCGTGATATCATCTGTCAACCATTGCGAAAGTACTGGTATGATATAATAGGCAAAATACATTGGAAGCACCTTCCATTACACCTGACCACAACTTGCAGGTTTCCCTGTAATGTCACTTGTTAATCACATTATAGAAACACGGAAGCATTTATGTAAGTTACGTTCAGTCGAGTGGAAGGTGCATTCCTACTTTTTACAGCATATTAGAACTTAAGCAATAATTGACAGCAGATGTCAGAATCCTGGTTTGGAAGGTATTTCTGAGCGTATCTAAGTAATCTGAAGAAAAATAGAAAAAATACTCGAATTATAATTATTATTATCATTATATTTACGATTATCATAAGTAATGGAATAGGAAATAAAAAACCAGACATGCCTGTAAAAGAGACATTGGTCGGGAATTTCTTGGACCTTCTTGGATAATGGCATTGATGACTTTGTGTTAATTGAAAGAGTTTTTGAAACCAAAGAAAGAACCCAAGCACCTGTATCGGTCTTTTCAAACTTATCATAATGAAAATTTCAAGAAACAATCACGAGATTAAACAGTTCATATCTGAAATTATGACAATCCACAGCGAATGTATTATGACAATTTATTAAAATGAATGTATATTACATCCACTCTTAAAGGCTGTGGTTTTAACATTACATTATACGTGTTTCTTAGAAATGTAATTTATCATAATCATACGCTCTTAAAATCCTCAGGTAGTCCGTTTCAATGGAAATTAAAAGCAAACTGAAAAAAAATTCTGCTACTTTACTTGAACGTGATAATGACACATTTCTCTCACATGTGGCTTGTTCTTTTTTTTTATGCGACACTCAGCTCCCTGATTTGTTTAAAGATATGGATATTTCAAATTATAGTATTCATTCATATCCTACCCGTCATGCAACAGATTATCATTTGGAAAACCCTAAACTCATTGTATAGCTCAAAATTCTATATGACATCATGGTTCAGATGTCACTGGATGTATGGAACTCATTGAATGATTACCTTAAACGCGGTTCTTCTTTACAATGTTTAAAATCATCTTATAAAAATATTCTTCTCGCAATTTACCACTCCAATGAGAAATTACGCTTTTGTCTTATAGTTCCCAACTCCTGAAAACTGTATCTCCTCGTTTTTCATCTCTTCTCTCTATCCTCTACTCTTCCTACTCGGGTACCTTATTCTCGGGCTTTGTGTTATTTTGTTTTGTTTTGTCCTTCGTTCGTCTTTATACATTCCACCTTGTGTTGTCCTATTTCGTTAAATGACATTTAAAATACTTTAAACATTTACTCTATTTGTTCTACGTGTGTATAATTGTTCCGTTCCTTCCTTTAGTTAAATAAAAACATTGTTATAAGGCATGTTATGTTCAGAGGCCGTTGTTCAAGTCAAGCGTTTTGCTTATTGATAACGGTCTCCTCCATCTGTACACTTAAAGATCTGAAATGATATCTATGCATAATTTTACAGGATTATATATTTGTAATGCGACATTTTGTTTATATTTTCATGACTTGTGAATAATATGTTCGATGTTGTCATACTTATCTTCTGTCACGTACAAGTGGAAAAATAAAGCTTACTGAAACTGAAACTGAAACAATGTAGCGTGCATCGCTTTAATAACAATACGCAGTGATGGCGGATGTGTTGATTGGCTTTTATGTTTTCCTGACTACGCAATGCTGAGGAACTTTCTTTGAGTTGGTGGATGCTCTACACAGCCTTCTATAAGCAGAAAATGTCTGATGTAAACTTATTAGCATTGGCGTATTTTGTCTAAATTGTAAATTAGTAAAGCATCATCAGTCTCTAGTAAATACACTGCTGTTATATTACTCGTTTTATTTAGAAGAAAATATATGAGAAAAGAAATGATGTTTCGGATTTTTTTTTTTTTTTTTTTGCTCGTGAATCGCGATCATGACAAAGTGTGTCCCATCCAACACGCATTAAAAGAATAGAGGCACACGTCACTTTTACTATTTTGTCCTGTTATTTTTTCCTATCAAAATAGTCTCCCTTGCGTTTAGAGTTTTGGAAACAGATTCCTCTAGCACTTTGCAAATATTCTCAAAGTGAAATGAGCGCTAAAACAATGACAGATCAATTGTCAATATGTGGCATTAATCTCACAGATGAAGTTATGATCATTTCCTTCGACATAGATGGCAATTTTCGGTAAGATTCTAGACTGGTATTGTTCTTCGTTTGTTGATGTCGAAAACAGTCATGTCGAAGACACTAATTTCCCAAATATCTGATGCAATTGTTGTTATTGGATGCACTATAAACATGATAAAGATGAGTGTAAACATGACTAATTTTACTCTATGAATTCAAATCCTTTAATGACTCCTGCAGGTTGCTGTGGGTGAGTGTTTATCTTCTTTCTTTTCTTTTTTTTTTTGTTCTTCAATATACCTAGGTATCGAAAATAGTAGGCGAAACTTATTCCCATCATGGACCTGTTTCTTAACATCACAAGAACCCATTTGTGTTGCTCCTTTGCCCATGAGAACACTATGGGGATTTCCGTTTTCAAGGTGAAGTATGATATTACTTAAAGGGGTAATCAAGTCCAAATATAAGTTAGTCTGATAAGAAGGAGTAAAATATTACGAGTTCAACGGTAAAATTTTGGTCGCAATCGGATGAAAAATGAGGAAGTTATGACATTTATAAGTTTCACTTATTTTTGAGGGAACAGTTCTTGAAAGGTCAATATTAATATGCCAATGGCAAAGTGACATGTCATCCCTTACAACTTGCCATATAGTTTTTACATCAAATCTTGAAATTTCCAGTTTTCCATTCAAGCGCAATTATGCCCGATGCTCAAATCGTGATATTTGGATCTGATCACTATTCTGAAGTTATTTAACCAGGAATAACATCATATTGCAGACTTCAACAATAGAAACATTGAATTTGGTTAATTTTGCACACGATCAATGGAAAATTGTGAGGGTATGACATGGTCAGCTCACTCATTAGCATATTCATATCGACTGTACAAGAATTGTTTTGCAGAAGTTAGCAAAACTTCAAAATTACATAACTTCCTTATTTTTCATCTGATTTCAGTCAAATTTATACAGTTGAACTCGTAAGATATTACTCTCTTTTATCAAACTAACTTATCTTTGGACTGACTTTCCTCTATCACGCTGAAGTGTAACTGATAAACACAGAATATTCGTCACATGCGGTACTCACAGTTCCGTTCTGCACGTCTCCTACTTGGCCTATGAGAGACACGGCTTGGGCCAGGTCAGAGAGTGCCAGATTGAAAGTAAAGATGTTCTGCTCCCGTCGCAAGGCGGGGATTCCAAGGATGGCAAAGAGGGTGAAGAGGTTGCATAGCGCAGCAGTGGAGCAGATCGTTAGGAGCACGGAATCAAAGTAGATGTTCCCAGTAGGTGCTGTGCTACTGTCATTCATGGTTCTGCAGCGACGTTGTAATAAAGAGAAAGACTTTAACGACGATATCGGTTAGGTTCACAATGTCCGGTTAAATGACGCAGAGGATTGAGAACGACGAGGCTGTTTTGGATTTTGTAATTTGTGAGACGTGGCTCTTGAAAATCCGAAAAACAGTGCTGAATTGACAGTGGATGTCTCTGTCCAGGAGTTTTTATACACCAACACGCACTGACACAAACACACACACATACAAGCAAACACATCTGTTGTGAAGAGTAACTTAGTATACTTGGTACCACGAGTTTCCACAGGACAATCGTACATGAAACTCCGGCGCAATGCTTCGGAATCATTCTAATCGAGATTCGGACAATACTGTTAAGTCATGCCATTTACCATTAAACGTTGAATGAAAAAAAAAGCACGCATGCGCGCAACAATTACGAGCGAGGTAAAAATCGCACTCAAAAGTATTCAAATATTGATTCATGCAGCGAAATTAGGCGTGCTATTTTTCTCATATTTGGACACTCCTTGATCTCGTTGCAAATTACGCTACAAGCTTTTTCCCTTTTGTCCCCTTACTCTGATAATAGAAGGCCGGAAAATCTCGCGTATGCCGAAGACGAGATGAAGTTTGCCATAAAGGTCTTTTCGGTTTTATTTGAAGAAGAGCAGCGGCATTGGCAATCAAGTCGTTGGAAATTGCTATTTCGGCGTGAGGAGAAAGCGTAAGTCTTCAGATTATTCCGCACCGATTTAAAAAGCGGGAGGGAAAATGCATATTTGCTATTATTACCGATCAGATCGGAAGGTCTTACCTCGCTTACAATCAGTAATCCTCGAAAAATGAGACAGAGATCACTTAACTGGTGACTCTGAACGAAATTGGAAAAAGAAAGGTATACGCTGTCATGTCGTAAATTTTCTTTGATACTTTCTGCAAAGATCTAAAAATGTTAGTGAGATTTCTCTGTTTTGAAGAGCTTTACAGTATTTGCTTGAATGTGAATAACTGGTTGCTGTTGTTTTTTCAAAAAATAAAAACCCTGCTACCCACGATGGTATTTCATTTCATTTTTCATTTCATTTTATTTCATTCTCCTTTTTCCAACAGAACACAACACAGTATAAATTAGGAATCATATCACAATCGTATACATACAACTTGCAAATGATATCAAATGATAAAATAATAAAGTTACATATAGATGCATGTATACGCAAAATAATACAAGGCTATGTTTCGTGCAAAATCTTGAAATTTATGCAAGTCGGTGATTTAAACTATTTTCTACACAAGTCTATAAGTTTATCTGCAGGCATACAACCCTAAACGTAATTTTGACGCCGATTAGACATCATTGAAATGAGTGTGTGTACATTATACGCATATATAGTATTGACAAAGTAATAGAATTTGAACTATTATTTTTAATGTCATCTGATATGAGAAGTATGGAATAAATTAAAATTGAATTGAAACTGAAAATAGACCTCTTTCTTGATGTGACACCTATTTTAAACAAACGGCTAACACAAACACACACACACACACACACACACACACACACACACACACACACACGCATACACGTTTACACTTAGACCTATCAAATCTTCTAAACCAGAGGACCTCGATGGGTATTTCTGAGTCTTCTCGTTAATTTCCGCAGTCTGAGAAGCCCTGCACTGGTGCATCACGAGCCAAACTTACCGTCCACATTCTAAGGTCATCAACACATCGTTGAATCAATTAATAATCAATTAATCAATTAGAGAGGACCCCATCTTTGAGCAAACAGAAACAAAAACAAGGGGTTAGCATAGAATTCATCAGATATGAAATGTCCTCTCATTCTATCTATCTTGTTTTGTCACTTTTTCCGAAGTTTAGCTCCACTACTTTTGGTATCAGGTTTGCAGATACTACAAGGAATTTGATATTAATACTGACTACAAAGGACGCAAGCAAATTCGTGTAGAATAGTGATTGTTCTGTGTACATGATTGAAAGGAAATTCAGTATAGCTTATGAAATGTTTTCCGCTGTCATAATGACGGTAAAGATATTATGATTGATTGATTGATTGATTGATTGATTGATTGATTGATTGATTGATTGATTGATTGATTGATTGATTGATTGATATAATTTCTGCATTTATTTCTCATACATGAATTTCATGCAGATTCATTTAATTAAACTAATGTGCATATACAATACTATTTTAATCTAATAGTTGAAACAGGTAAGTGAATCAAGTACACGACATTATTCCATAATCATGCGAAATGATAGCGAACAGGTGTTATTTTATGCATATAATGCAAGCTTGAGAATCACGTTTACCAGCCGTTCAAAGGGATACTAAAGCAACTCTGACTATGACCAAAATGCAAGATACCATCGTTTCGTGTTATTTGAATGTAAAACAAACCACATGAAATATCTGAAGGATTTCTTTTTGATTTTTCTTTTATTTTGTTAAAGGTATATTCGTGGGCGTTTATTTACATGTGCAATATATGTCAAGTGCGTGGGCTACATGCAAATATGAGAGCAATAGAAATCTGAGCAGGATGCTTGGGGTAAAGAGATAATGGCAAATAGTGTCAAAATGAGCCCACATTATCAAGATTGCCTCTTAATCCTTGTTAAATGCAATGCTTTCATAAGACCATTAATCGTTTGTTTGTCAGGGAAGTGTTTCCCATTTCGGGTTTTTTTTTTCATCACGTTGTATGCAAATTTCCAAATGTTTTGAAATGAAAGTGTCAGTATCTATCACACAGTCAGACCTAATTAAGATACCTTCAAATGATGCACCGTGTGGTATGAAATTCTTCTTGTGGTGATTGTCATGATGAGAATAAAATAGTTTATTTCATGTCTATTCCACATTCTCGCCTCGTTTGCTTTGTGCATCAACAATGATTCCTCTTTTTTTAAAGCCAAATATGTGGATCTATTGTGTGTGTTTTTAACCTTCGGGAATATTACATTATGCTATATAGCAAACATAATATACTGGTAGCTGATTAAGGAGCTTGAAAATAAATGGAAAAAATCGTACGACTTCTTTTTCTGCTCCGGTGTAAAACGGATGCATTATTGAAATCTGCCCGAGTAAAGTATAATGACGAACTAAACCCAAATTTTAGTATTCATGGAACTGATTACGATTACACACAAACGCATGCGCACACATACACACAGGCGCGAGGGCGCACGCATGTACACGCATACCCACACATGTATGATTACTGATTTCGAGGTTGTTTATCCGAAAATGAGAAAAGGCGATGTTTTGAAGGTTAGGTAGTACCCATCTTCTTTTCACATTCGGATTAACGAACCTTTAAAAAAATTGATAAACCTTGGAATAATGAATACTATTTATATCTACATTTATAATAATGAAGAAGCGAACTGGTTATGCATTTTTGGCCAATAAAGCATGAGTTTATTCGACTCAAATTTTCAAACAGCCATTTGCGTAAATAAGGATACTTTCAACATCAAAGATGACTCATAGAGATTGTAATACATTTACGATCTGAAAAAAAAATCAATCGTGTGTGGGAATACTATGAACCTATGTAATCTAACGCCGGAACTCTAATTTTTCACATGTTTTTGTTTGTTTGTTTGTTTGTTTGTTTGTTTGTTTGTTTCAGCAACATTGCATGACAGTACAATTATTGTTATATGAAAAAATAGACATTGCATGCTAATGCCATTCCTGTTCGTTAATGTGTTGGTAAATAAAAAAATAAGAATATTCATAGATTGTGTATGAAGGTTGTCGAGACTGTTTAAATTCGTTGCAGTTTGCCCTTTACATTACTGTCGCTTTGAGTGCTGTTATTCGTGGTCGTTACTTGATCCCTACGGGAATCTCCGTATGCGACTATTCAAAGTACACTTATTAAGAGAATGTATAATAGAGTTGCATGAAGGGAACACTTTTCCCACAATACAAAATCACCAGGGGTCCGTTTCATGAAAGTCTTATGAGAGACCGTTTCCCTTTTAACACACACTCATGAGAGACTTCACAAAATGAATTTAAAAGTCTCATGTATGAGCGACTTTGACCATTCTGAGATTTACGTAAAGACTTTGATGTGATGACCTCATGAAACTGATCCCGTATTTTACTAGAATGTGTTGTAAGAACTATGAACATGGCAATATGTGTCACTCTAATTACAACGGAACAGAAAGAGAATAATGAGGATATTGTTTTCGCTTTACTTGCATATTTTTGTCCGACTTCAATTATATCATCCACTCTTCTTATTTTGTGATCTCTTAATTAGCGCCAAAATAATGATGAGATGAAGTTTCACTTTACTAAATCTACTGCAAGGTTTCACTAAGACTGTCTTGTGCGATGAATGGCGCCACGACGACAATACGTTGACTTATGATACATGTGCACGCAGTGAAAAGGAGTGTTCTGTGTATGCTCTTCCCAAAGACTGCAACAAGCATATTCTGTGCACGGTACAACCAATGACAACCAATTAGTCTATAGAACAATGCTACGAATTACTCAAACCTGAGAATCACGTTCTTATACTTCTACTTCTACTTTTGGAGTTTTATAGAGAAACTATCAACATATTGTCTTTACGAGGACTACAAAAAATAATGGTGTGGAACAATTGAAAAGGAGATATAATTATTCTTGGCATGAGGTTTCTCGTGGGTGCGAAAGATATGAGGTTGTCAAAATTCCTTGACATTTCCTAATGAACTTGCATGGATTCCGTGGCAATGTCTGCAACTGAAAGTGAATAATAGATTCGATGGGATCCTGACGTTTGTTGGGTTATAGAGACTGCCTAGATCAGATACATCTTTAAAAAAAGCATTTTGATATTTGGGAGTAAGTATTAAAGCATGGGATAGTGAAATAAGAGGTCGAAATATTGAGTTTCTGTCAAATGAGCGCAAATTGGAGAAAGTGTTCAGCGGAAGAGTGATATTTTATCAGAAATAACGAATTTGATTAAGTTATCAGTTGTCTGGCATTACGTATAGGTTAAGAACACAAGCTTAATATTCAGACAAAACACACACATATTCCTCGAGACATTTGTTACGATTCTGAACTGAATCAGATCGTCGCATGCTGTGTAAAATGGTATTTAAACGTATGTGCAGTATTATTTCTCACGGACGTTCGCTGCTCTAGACATGGCAAACTTCCGCGGCGAATAAAAATTTATATATGATATAGATGATACCGAACAGAATGCCTTTGAAATATTTTCCGCAGACCGATCAAATAGATAGAAAAAAGGGTGGGCCCGCCAACAGAGCCTTGAGGTACACCACAGCCTAATGGCTTTGAAGACGATGTGACACCATTCAAAAGAACAGACTGTGAATGGTGTGATAGGTATGATTTAAACCATTCGAGAGCTTGTCCCTGGATACCCAAACTTCTAAGTGTATTGACAAGAATTCTGTGATCTACAGTGTCGAAGGCCGAAGACAGATCCAACAAAACCATTGCTGTGACGGATCCGGAATCCATTTCCCTTAAAATATAACTAGAAACATTTATCAAAAGGGTCTCCACACTATGGTGAGGGCGACAAGTTTTTGTATCTTTTCCACCACATCAAATCCAAGCATCTCATGCACTGCGCTGTCTAGAAAATTGCATCATTGATATTGATGCTTGGATGAGGTCTAACTCATTGTTTCTAAACCACAGCAAGTGTGAATTTATCCTTTTTGGTTCTAAATCTCACTTGAATAAGTTGGATATTAATTGTATTTCGATTGTAGGTAATGATATTCCTCTGTCAAAGTTATGTCGCAATCTGGGTGTTATGTTTGACTCTCACATGGCTATGTCCGATCAAATCACCAACATTTCTAAATCAGTCCGTTATCAATTGCGCAATATTGGTTTTATTCGCAAGTATTTGACTCGCTCTGCCACGGAAAAACTTGTTCATGCACTTATTTCTTCACGCCTTGATTTCGGTAATGGTTTGTTTTTCAATCTACCAAACTCGCAAATTGCCCAATTACAAAAGCTACAAAATGCCGCTGCACGTATTGTTTCTTTGTCAAGTAAACGCAGTCATATCACACCTATCCTGAAGAGTCTTCATTGGTTGCCTGTACAGGAGCGTATTCGGTTTAAGATACTTCTTTTGGTTTATCATGTTATTGAGGGAACAGCTCCTGATTACAATGTTTGTTTGTTTCGTCAATACCAACCTTCACGAACTCTTCGATCCTCAACTTCAGGTCTCTTACATATTCCGTTTTCTAGGAAATCTTGGGGGGAACGAGCTTTCGCTCACGCTGGACCAACACTGTGGAATTCACTTCCTCGTGAGCTGAAAGACTCGAGCTCTATAACATCTTTCAGGAGTAATTTAAAATCCTATCTGTTTAGCAGTGCATTTTGAAGACCAGTGTCTTTTGAAGACAGACTTTCATGTCTTTTTTTTCTGCTTCTTCATCCTTCTTCTATTACTGTGATTTACTTGTATTTTCAATCTGTTTGCTTTGATGTACAATTGTAAAGCGCCTTGAGCATTTAATCAAAGTGGAGAACGGCGCTATAGAAATTGTATGTATTATTATTATTATTATTATTATATAATTGTTCCTCTGGGAAGATCCTAGTATAATCGGGTTCATATCAAAGGTTGAATTATACTCGTTCGGGTATGATAATGATTTTGAGTAATTCCTATTTTTAGATTTGGTGTTGTTTTGGCTCAATTGTACATCGTTCAAAATTCTGACCCATATATATATATATGTATATATATATATATATATATATATATATATATATATATATATATATTATGTATGAGATTCTGCATTGAATCTGAGAGATCGCATTGAAACGGTCAAGCAATTGTATACACATTGTGGTTGCTATGACAGCAAATAAGGTGAGCAGTCTAGCAAACTAACACAACATACAGCAAATCTTCATTGCTTTCACTCCATCAAATCTGGACAACGAGCTCTGGAAATTGACTCTATGTTACTATACCGTGTGAGAATTAAACCTCTTCCGTAAACACTATACATATCATGCATAATGCTTCTATCTGCCTTTATATATCACATCAACGTTTTATAAGGAGAGGTGGCATTCAGAGCACCTCACGTCATGTCATCTAATAATGGCGATCAGTGATCCAAATTCTACGGTCACTGAACAATTTTAAAGAAGAGATGATAGGATTCTCCCTTTCACAAGCAAGTATTAGTCCATCTCGTAAGATAATTTGCCTTCAAATCAGGAAAGTTTGCGAAATGAGCCAGTATACTCACAGAAATGGACTCGCACAAAAGGGCACACAATATCAAAGAGAAGACTTTTAGATATACAGCCCCTGGATAAACTGAAAATGACGTTTTTAATATACAGGGAAAAGTTAGAATTTCGTTATGTAACGCGAGAACAGCAATCTTCTCAGGTTTTTTTTTTCTTTTAAATCTAGTAGCATTGCATGATAATGCATGAATGTCATGATGATTACAATTTTATATTGTGATTATATTCCTCCTATCGGCGTTTTGATTCCACGATCCATAGTCTCCATTTCATTTCATTTCATTCATTTATTTAAGCACGGCAACATACTTCAGTCCGAAGACTGATCTTCCGCAGGTCCGTGCGGATGAAATACAACATAAATGTACAGAAATGAAAACAAAACTCATACATAAAAAACAACAAAACATAGAAAACAGAAAAACATGGAGATGAATTGCCCATCGAATTTGTCTCCCCCCCCCCTCTTGATTTCGTGAAATATCTATCTGAATTTCACATTTATTTCACTTCTCTCTTCTGTTTATGGTTTTTTAACCTGCAACTTTTCCCTTCCCTCCCTTCCTTTCTGCTTCATATTTTTTTCCTCTCAACGATTTCCGAACCCTTCATCTGATTTTCACTTTATTCTCTCTTACGACATCTCTCTGTCACCTATTCTCGCTTCTCTGCTATAGTTCAACTTCAACTTCCAGCTCACTCACTCTTTGCTTTCCTTATGTTCTCCCTATGTCTCTTCTCTCCTCTTCTCTCCTCTCTTCTTCAGTCAAGTAACAGCCTATGCAAGGACTGTGCACACGCACAGTGTCAACGAAAATCTGTCTGCCTCCTTCCACAATTACCTGGGGCCACAATTTACCTGGGGCCATCTTCCTCGTCAAGCTTAGCTTATGATGATGGTCCCCTGCATTTCATTTTTATCATTTCCTATTGCTTCCTTTCATATATGATATTCGTTCTTGAAAAAAAAAAGAAAATGTATGTAAGATCCAAACGTTACGAATATTAGCTGTGTAGATGACTATGTAAGTATTTTGTTGATTTGTTGATTTGTATTGATTTTGAAATGCAGAAATAGAAACTGAACTGAACTGAACTGAACAATTATAATATTGCTACACAACATCGACTTTGCATGTGAATGTCATTGAATGTCATTAATTTGTTCTAAAATTGGCATTAAAAGTACCAATGAATCACGACGGAGGAAAGACATTGTAACTAAATCATTCTTATGGATGAGACTACCAAAATTCATCACAGTCTGACACACACACACACAAACAACCTGTCAATTTCTGATTTTTGAAATCATTTTTGTCAATATTAGTTAGACTGCAATATGTCATACACGTTGTGAACATGAATACAGAATTATGTGTAACCATCATGACAACGGAAAAGAAAGTTAAAATGAGGATGCCGTTACTCCTTTACTCTCTAATTTGGGTCCGATTTTAAAGGTATTTCCACATTTCTTGGCATGTGATCTATTTGTTAAAGCCAACATCACTGTTAGATGAATTTTCATTTTATTCATTGCATTTTTCGGATAGTTTCAATGACTACCGTGCAGTGAATGGCGCCATCGCAGCCATGCGTTGACTTATATACAATGTACGTCTGCACGCAGTGAAAAGCATGGTCTTATTACAGTACTTTCTTCTCAAAGACTTCAATAATTGCATATGTTTACAGGAAAGAGACAAGAAATGAGTGTGTAACCTTGATAATGACGCTAATGATCGCTTCAAAACGGGAATCGCGTTCCATTCCTGGAGTTTAGAATAAGTGATAATCTCGTGAAAAGGAATTATTGGCGCGTTTTCACGATGACTGTAACTGTTGGAATGGCAGAACTTGCTTTCACGAACTTTCTCGTTGGTAAAAGGAATGTGACGGGCAAATTTCTTGACTTTTATGTTTTGCTTAGGTAAACTTTCGTGTCTACTTTGACAATGGCTGCAAAGAAACGTGAATGCTGGATACGATAAGATTTTTGGATTGGTCAAAGACAGGAGCACAGGAATGGAGCTGGTACATTTAAGAATACTTTTACTAATATAGAGGGATTTTTCGGTCAGCTTGCCTGAGGAATACACTTAATTTCTCAGAAACTCTAATAAAAGGACTGTTTCTAACAGAGGAAACAACAACCACTGATCTGAATCGTTGTATAGCTAGTAAATATTTGATGTTAAACATTTGTCCTTTGATTTTTAACGTCACCTAGAATTAAACGACGTAAAATTCGTACAATCCTTGCTTGTCCAGATAAGTTTACATGTGCCCTTCACGTTTAGCTGTACATAGTGCGTCCATAATCTTGGTAAGTTCAACAAATTTTGTTTTACTATGATGAAGTAAAAGCGAATTGCAATCGCAATCAGTCATATTGCGCTGACTTCCTTGTACATCTTACAAACTTTTCGAGTGTACGACAAAGCTATATGTTGTTTGCGATATCCGAACTTCTTCCTACAACTGTTGTCTCTGTAACAGAGGCGGCCTTGTTATTCTCCGTCTCTTCCTTGGATGTCTTGGGCGTTGCCGATCCACTTCTTTTCCCTCTTTTTCTGAAACACCTTATCAGCTGCTGTCGAAACTCGACGAGTCGAAACCAGTAGATAGTAGGGTTACCAACCAGGTTAAGGGCGAGCAAGATGAGACTAGCGTCAACCAGCGGTCGGAAATACTTCGAAATAAGATGTGGAGCAAAGAACACAATCAGAAGGACGCAAGGGAACATTGCCCATGCGACGAATGTCGTCCCCACGACGAGACCAAACGTGAGGAGGATTCTCCGGTTCTGATCAGCGCGCCTTGCCTTCACGTCGGAGGGCAGTCCAACTTGGAGGGACACTGTTGCCACCTGTTTGTAAATCACTACGTAGCATAATGTCGTAATGAGCAAAAATATGAACGTGACGGAAGCTACTGGAGCAATTCCTGTGGACACCAAGTCTCCACTGGTCTCTATCAGTTCTGGCATTACGATATAGCCGAAGAGGACGATGATCCACACAATCACACATGCCGCCACGGACCTTGGAGCAGTGACAAGATTACGATTACCGAACGGGTCAAGACGGATGACAACGAACCGCTGGAAGGCGATGGCGAGAGTGCTGAATATCGACATGATCATTGCCGGGGCCTGTAAGTCTCCAATGATAGGCGTGAACTGTAACGGGGTATAAAATGTAATGTAAACTCTTATTGCAATTCCTGATCGATTTCTTACTGAATTGTCTTGGAGCACGAAGGAAGAAATGCGATTAGTCACTACATTATGACAACATCCAAACATGTAATTTTGACATAACAGGAGCCCCTCTTTCAGTTTAAGTTATGAAGCACTGATGTTCATGAGAGTGAAATGTATGTATTTGAAATTATACTTAGGGACCTTTTTCTTTTCAAAATCTGAAAATGTCATCACGATTTTTCATTACTCGGCAGCACTGTCTTCGTATTCAAAATCTGCAGATCTCAACGATGATATTAGCGTGTGTAGGAGAGCTTCGATCACAGGTTAACAACTTATAAAAGTACATACGGCGGGTAGGAATCTGACTAATAGTTTATTACCGATGTAAAACTAGTATTAACTTTCCTACTAGGTCTTCCAATGACCAAAACTACTTACATCAATAATGTTATTAATCATTTAAGCTTCTGGGTTTTTTTTTTTCATATTTCATATACGGGACCTGTTCAATGGAACGACTTGCCAAATGTGATAAAGCTGTCTAATAGACTTTCAATATTTAAAAGAAGATACAAATCATTCCTTGTTCATAAAGATATATTATAAATTTGAAGTTTTATGCAGTGTACAAGCACCACACTTTGATTACTCTTGCCTTCTTATATGTATTGTGCACTTTTTGTAGTATAGTTTTTCTACTGTGTATTGCATCAATGTAACTATTCTTTGCTGTAACATTTGGGATCAGCCATAGAAAGACCAACGGTCTATGTTGATCCCCCCACAAACTGAAATAGCTGCTTTTATGTTGTGTTTGTCTGTTGTAAAATCCTTGTAAGTTGGACCTGTTTTTCTTGTATTGTTGCAATGTCCTACTGTGTATGTATCGTTCCTGTATTTTTTTTGTAAATGCTTTTTACCAGGATGTGGAAAATAAATGAAATGAAATGAAATATTTTGGTTTTACTTTTCGTATCGGCCAGCGTCTGTTATTGTTTCGTCCATGGTTTTTTTTTCTTTTTTTTTTGTTTTGTTTGGATGGTTATAATTGTAGTGCCCGATCCCAATCAAGATCATTGCCTAAGAATGTAATGACCATGTTGTATAAAACACTCTCCACCCCATGTCAACTATTGCTTAACTTAGGGAATTTAGTCATGATCCGATTTCCGATCCATGTCCGATTTGTCCTTGAAATTGATTTTCAATCTATATCCATGTCAATCAAATTTAAGATATTGTCGTTCATATAGGTTTTCAATTTTCATACTTTTGTAATACCTATTCATGAATGTGCATTCAAATTCACACAGCGCAAGCACGCGAAAATATTTGGGCATTCAAATTCAGAATCGATTTCATTTATGTGAGCTCTAAATCGTTCACGCATGTGCCTTCAATTTCCAATTAAGAGCATTGAATATCCGATTCGTGCATTCAAATTCACGCGATAGTCTCAATGAGCTTGTTTCTGGCCCCCAATTTCAGTTTCAGGTGATCAATATCCTACTTCTTGCACTCTGTTTGATAAAGTAGATAAGAATGGAGAGAGTCAGCTTTACGAAGAAGGGGTAATTGGGTGAGGATTGGGGACCGAGGAAATTCTGTCACCGGCATGAAATTAATTTGAATGCTCACTGCTGAAATGCCTGCTCCTATCTTAGATGTGAATGACGCAAATGAACAATTGATTGCTTCGATAGTGACCGACCAGATTTTAGATTTGATTGCTGATTCAGTGCTGCGAGTCGCATAGAGTGTGTAAAATTGATGCTCGGACTATGAACTTGAATGATTACTAAATTGACCGGGAACGCCTATAGTAGAATACGTCGGCAAAGTTTGAGGAAAATCGAACACTCCGTTCAATAGTCCTGAGGTTTGTTTGTTTGTTTGTTTGTTTGTTTGTTTTTTCTAAGTTTTGGTGCCGCCTTTGCTGGCTGAGAAGAGCCGAACATTTCGTGATGTCACTCATGGACAACGGTTACAGTTATTTATTCCGAAGTTTCATTAATCTGAAAATGAAATAAGGGTCTGTAGCAAGTAACTTCTGTTTATTTCCGGACTAACGAACCTTGAGGAATTTGTGTTCCAAAATAACGAACCATAGGAATGACGAACCTAATCCCATATTAAGAAGAAAGACAAATAGGAATACAGAACATCACCCTGGACAACGATATTAAGAAAATATAAAGAGAATCCAACATATTTTCATTTCATAGCATAATGACGAAAAATAACATAAAAAACATCTCTATCTTTTAACGTGACTGTTTCCTCCTCCTCAAAGCATAATTTGCACCAGTATTTAAATCTTAACATAAACTCAAACAGATCCGGGCCTTGTTAAAGATTCTTTGATTTTTATATGCCTTAATCGCTGGAGTGATTTTCGTTACGCCGAAGATCTGTTAATCTGAAAATGTACTAAGGTTCCATATTCCGAAACATACAAATTCCGTATACCTTAATGTGCGGTAGTCCGAAAATGAAATAGGGTTTGTTAATTGCAGCATTGTGGCATTATTCCAAAAGTTCGTTAGTCCGAAGGTTCGTTGTTCCGAAAATGAAATAAGGTTCGCCATTAGAGAACGTTCATCAGTACGAAAATGAAATAAGGTTAGTTCTTGCTAAGATTCGACAGACCGAAGATGAATGTAGGCTAGCTAATCCCAAGCTTAAAAGAACTAATATAACAAAATACAAGCCTTCTAATGAACTATCCCGTTTTCACATAAAACAGACCTTCACATGAACAACGCATTTTTTTTTTTTTTCATTTGCGAAATAACGAAACTTCCGATTGATGAATTGTAACCAACCACTGTGACGGGATCAAGGAACAGATTTTTCTAACGCTAGTAATGGACACCAAGTGAAATTAATCATTTGGCTCTACTTGTAGACGGCACTTTGGAACTCACCGTTCCGTTCTGCACGTCGCCGACTTGGCATGTCAGGGCAACGGCTTGGGTCAGGTCCGAGAGCGCCAGATTGAAGGTAAAGATGTTCTGCTCTCGTCTCAAGGCGGCGATTCCAAGGATGGCGAAGAGAGTGAGAAGATTACACAGCATTGCTGTCACACAAATTGCAAGAAGAGTCGATTCGAAATAGATGTTCCCTGAGGGTGCGGTACCATTCCTATCCATGCTGCCACAAAGCTATGAAACGGCAGCAACAATAACTGTCAGAATAACGGCTACAGCATGCGTTAAGATATTGTAATGTCAGGGTTGGCAGCCGACGCTGATAGGGCTGTTGGAATATTGAGAACTTTTTCAGACAGAGAAAACCTAATAAATCCAGAAGTGCCCTTACCTGCCGATGCTTTTATCAAACTGGAGGAAACTTGCATTCGCCTCCAATTTCTTTCTTGGAAGACCATTTGTTGGAGTCGCTTACACTGCTGAGAAATCACTCTTTTCGGTAAATTGAATTATAACAATGAAATCAGTTTGGCAACTATCAGTGGCGTTTGGTATCGGAAGTGCGCATGCGGCTTACACAACAATGCAAACCGCTCTGTATGATTAAAGGGATGATGTCGTATTGGCGGAGATGTGGATTGAGCTTTTAACTTTTTGCGATCGGGAGCCTAAGAAACCACATATAAAATTTTACAGAGCATACCATTTATGATGAATTCAATGATTATTTGATATAAATCGAATTGGCTTAGACGTTGATAAAAAAAACAAAGTAAAACAAAGTGCTCCTAATAAAAGGTAGGTCTCACCTTTTATTAGGATCACTTTGTTTTGGATATCTCAGCCATTTCACAACCAATCTTTATTAACTAAACGTTCATTTCCCCTTGTGGTTTCATGCTCTTTCATATTACGTAAAAGGTTTCTCACTCTCTCATCAAAAAGGTTAGACATCTGAAGCCCCATTTCAACCAAAACTTTACCATCCCTTTAAAAGTGTGATATAGAGAGCACACGGATACATAGATCTAAAAGAATATGAAGAACTACCGGAGTGAGGGGCCAAGGTTCTATCGATTTTGTTTGCATTGGATGCAATTGATCGCAGTACCATCGCTGGCAAAATTGAACACAGGTGAACATGGAAGCTGCCCCTCCCCCCCCCCCCCCCCCTCCTCCCTCCCTGAACAAATAAAGAAGAGACAGGTTTTAGAAATATTATGTTAAAGAATTCGAAGATGTGTTGAAGTGAGGGGTCAGGACTCTATCGATTTGATTGCAAAAGAAATAATTGGCAAAATTGACCACAGTATAAAAACAAACACACACACACACACACACACACACACGTCGTGACAGTTAGATGAAATCACATACACTACGATTTGTTTATACTGAAAAATGAAAAATCAACTTTAACTCTCTTTCAAGGTAAGTTTGTTGACTCGTGGTGGTTTTTTTTTTCTTTTTCGAGGATATTCACTACTCTCTATCATGATGAAAGCTGAGTGAGGAGCTAGAGATATGATTGTATTAAAGGTCCTATTTTCGTCTGATGTGCTACGAGACATCAACAGAATATACTATATGCCGTATACAAAAATGCTGGCATGAGTTTGAGTTTGAATTTCAGCTTATTTATAACAACAACATTATAAGAAAGATTGAATGAGTGTGTATACATCAACATTAATACAAAGCACACATGAAATTTACTGTCTAAACGAGCTAAAAACATATCGAATATATAATGGATAAATAACTGAATAATCCAAAACTATTCATCCAAAAAACAGCTACAATATGGCAATAATGTACTCAATGAGGTTGCTTAAAAAACTAAGAGGTAGCACAGGTGCTAGCAGGTGTTGGTCCTTAAACATGTGTCACATAATGAAGAAATGAAATACGTATACTGTTATGACGTTATTAGCCAAAACAGGTGCACTAAGTCTAACTGAGGGAATGATTAGCTAAATCTGACTTTCAGTAGTCTTGGCCCATCACGCAACGCGCAGTACACGCACACACACATACACATACACATACACAAACGTGTACTTAGGGATATACAATATGCACATATTGATGTGTATGTGTGTGAATGTGTGTGTTAATACATATTTGTATCATTATGTACGTAGACCTATGTATATCACCTTTGTAAAGAGGGACGATTGAATTGTCACCTTAAAATTATGTTTCTTGTAACATATTCATACATATAAGATATCGTATAAATCTGTGCATCAGAGTTGGTGGAGATATGGAAAATGGCGAGTAGTCGATGTTTTATTACCTTCACTGTCTTGGAATGATAGGCCAACTAAAATAACTAAGTTTACAGTTGGGGTAGGATTGATTTTTCAACTTTGTTGTCTGTGGATGACAAATACAGTTTCTTTGAAGCAGAAGAGTGTAACAACGTTGAACTCTATATACATAAAAGAAAATTCAAGTCCCCGTAGGGTAGAATGTGGCAGTGATTACGTTGCTAAGTTTGTGTCCCTATATTAAATGCTGTTGGTCTGGAGCATGGTGAGTGAAAGTATCAAGTATCTTCTCAGGCAAAAGTAGACTCTGCCAGTTCATTTTCCGTTTTTACCTTTCACCTTGCCTACGAAAGGGAGGTCCTACTTCCCCTGTAAATTGTTGCCAGCAGTTGGTGAATCACTACGAATAATATTCTTGTGACTTTGTGATAAGGAAGAAGACGAATGTGACGGAACTACAGGTATTCCATGGGAAACCCAATGCTGCTTTTCTTTTCCTTTTTTTTTTTCACCTCTGGATATGTGATATATATGCATGAGCTGTGATGTTACGTTAATTCCTAGCATATTTTAGGATAATGAACGAGACAGCATCAAACTGCAGGAATATTTAAAAGTGATCTAAAGTACATTTTGTATTTGCTTTCTCGGTGTTTGTGGAAGCCAAAGTTTGTCATATTTATGAAATTCTTCCGTCGAGATGCTTTCATTGCAACTGATTGACAAATTGCCCTATATCGACGTAAACAAGCACTGATCAATTCAGTCCTTATTTACGTCCATGTATGGCAATTTGTCAATAATTCAGTGCTTATTTTCGTCGACGCCGGGCAATTTGTCAATCAGTTGCAAAGAAAAAGTTTTGTTGTAAGAAATGCGAGCACTGTACGATTTCAGCGCACTGATCCCAATTATGCCAACAATAGAACAATGGCGAATAGTCGTATCCTTGTCCTTCATGTAAAATCATGAGTCCAAATTTTATTCCGAGTCAGAGTCCACATCTATCCATAAGTACGTCTCCACACCCATGATATAAACTCACAAATAGGAGTGGTGTTAATGAAAATATACCTTTCTTCATATAAATGAATAAGCATAGTTGACCTTCCGAGTAGGAGCGGTACCAATATCAACCATGAGATTGCAATGATTTTTTTTTTTTTTTTTTTTTTGGGGGGGGGGGTAAAAATTTAGACTACGACGACGATGGCTATGCAGACAAAACAATGAGGTTTGTAAGAAATGGTGCTTTTGATATGAATATCTGAATTATACCCAGAATATTGTCCTTTATAATCACTTCACAATATTAATAAGAAAATTGCATTTTTTTTTCTTTTTTTATCCCTTTTTTCCGGTTGAATATCGCTGTACCGAAGACTATATTCTTTGACTTACCTTTCGGAGAAGTTTGTTGCTTATTGATTATCGAACGGTGAAGCTGTCTCATTGACAAGGAAATGTTATAATTTCCTATTTCTCTCACTATTTTCATCGAGTGAAATTATCATCAATTGCCGAAATAAACATGTGAAATATCGTAGACAATTATTTCGTGAAGTTACAAATACCCCATTATATTATAATATGTACACAAATTCTAAAAAGTGGTTTTAGTCACTAATTAACCAGCCGCACCTATTTAGTTTTTAAGTTGCCGTTGAAACATAACATAGATGTTTTCCTTGTTTTTTAATTTGTAATACAAATTACATCGAAGATATGTGTGTACATTACTAATTTCATAAGCTAATACCAATTGTCTACATCGATCTAATTACTGCCATATACGTAAAAGCTTACAATTAGCTTTCCTCCCTTGCTGTATACACTTTATATAACCTAATGACTTTTGATTTCACTCTATTCATTTAATACAAATGAAAATGTTCATGTTTATGTTACAGAAAGTGTGAAAGTACAAGCCAGCCACTGCACACACACACACACACACACACACACACACACACACGCACACATGCAAATGCTTCAAATGATAAACGGCTCAGTAAAATGAAGAACATCTCAAATTAACATAAGGATTGTTAAACGCACACTCGTCAGTCACTGTGTCATATTAGAGTGATATCAGTTTTATAATCTGCTCAGCTTCCCTATGTTACTTTTTTCTGCCTATTTTAGCTCTTCAAGTAATCCAAACATTGAATGAGCTTAACCAAATGCAAAATGTCAGAATTTCTACAGCGGTATAATATATAAACGAGCATTTGTGTTTATTCTTTCAGTCTTCATGAACAACAACAACAACAACAACAATTGAGAAAAGACAAACTTTCAAATTATTACATTTACTGGCCAGTGTCAATGAGCCCTGTACAATGACTGGCGTCACCGCGGTTGACTTTTCTAGACAAGGGTGCAATGCAAAGACTTGTGAAGATGACTGTAACTGTTGGAATAGCAGAAAAGAGTCGATATAGCTACTTGTTACAGGGTTACAGCTCGTTATTCCGAAGGTTCGTTATTCCAAAGGCTCTTTAATCCGAAGATTCGTTATTCCGAAGGTTCATTTTTCCGAATTTCATTTTTCGGATTAAGGAATCTTCGGAATAACGAACCTTCGGAATAACGCCACAAATGTTCGGATTAACGAACCCTTTTTCATTTTCGGATTAACGAACCTCTAGGTATAGGGAATTTGTGTGTTTCGGATTAACGACCCTTCGGAATAACGAACCTTCGGAATAACGAACCTTCGGAATAGCGAACCTTCGGAATAACGAACAGCACCCTGCAAAAGGAACGTGACGGGCAAATTTCTTGACTTTTATGTTTTGATTAGGCAAACTTAAATGCCCACTTTGACAATGGCTGCAAAGAAACGTGAGTGCTGGATACAGTGAGATGTTTGGATTGGTCAAAGACAGGAGCACAGGTATGGTGCTGGTACATTTAGGAATAGGCCTACTTTTACTAATCTAGGGGGATTTTTTCGGTCAACTGGTCTGGGGAATACACTTAATTTCTCTCATACTTTAAAGGAACTATTTTCTAAGATAAAACAACAACCACTGATTTATATCATTGTCTAGCTAGTAGGCCTAAATATTTGAGGAATGTACGGGGGCTGCACGCAAATAGAGCCACCCTTATGCTGTAGCCCCACTGTATTATTCATTGTTGTATGTTTGTTGCACGTTTTGCTGTACATTGGGCAAAGGCAATGAAGAAAAAATATTCTGTGAACAACTTATATTTAGGTTTGAGTTTCTTCAGTTTGTCTCCCTCTACAAATGAAAATTTGTTAAGATCGCAACTGCTGATCTGTAAATTAACAAACATGTCGGAAAAAAGGAACCAGTGGGACTCGAACCTGTCATCTACTGCTTTCCGGGCAGTGACACTACCTGAGCCTCTCCAGATAAGTTAACATGTTGGTAAGATTTTAGTATTCTTTTGATGCAAAACTTAAACAAATTTAGTTTTACTATGATGAATTAAAAGCGTATTATATTGCGTTAACTTTCTTGTACATCTTGCCAAATTTTCGAGTGTACGACCAAGTTATATGTTGTTGGCGAAATTCGAACTCCTTCCTATAGCTGTTGTCTCCGTAACTGAGGCGGCCTTGTTATTCCCCGTTTCTTCCTTTGATGTCTTGTGCATTGCCGATCCACTTCTTTTCTCTTTTTTTCTGAAACACCTCAGTAACTGCTGTCGAAACTCGACGAGGCGAAACCAGTAGATAGTAGGGTTACCAACCAGGTTCAGGGCGAGCAAGATGAGACTAGCGTCAACCATCGGTCGGAAATACTTCGAAATAAGATGTGGAGCAAAGAACACGATCAGAAGGACACAAGGGGTCATTGCCCATGCGACGAATGTCGTCCCCACGACGAGACCAAACGTGAGCAGAATTCTCCGGTTCTGATCAGCGCGCCTTGCCTTCACGTCGGAGGGCAGTCCAACTTGGAGGGACACTGTTGCCACCTGTTTGTAAATCACTACGTAGCATAATGTCGTGATGAGCAAAAATATGAAAGTGACTGAAGCTACTGGAGCAATTCCGGTAGAAACAAAGTCTCCACTGGTCTCTATCAGTTCTGGTATGACGATGTAGCCGAAGAGGACAATGAACCAGACAATCACACACGCCGCCACGGACCTTGGAGCAGTGACAAGATTACGACTGCCGAACGGGTCGAGACGGATGACAACGAACCGCTGGAAGGCGATGGCGAGAGTGCTGAAAATGGACATGATCATTGCCGGGGCCTGTAAGTCTCCAATGATAGGCGTGAACTGTAAGAGAGTATAAAATGTAACGTAAAATCTTATTGCAATTCCTGATAGATCGATCCTGAATTGTCTTCAAGCATGAAGGAGTATTATTATAAATAAATGCCCGTAGTCACTATATTATAAGAACATCAAAACATATACTTTTTGACATAACAGGAACTACCACTTTCGGTTTAAGTTATGAAGCACTGATGTTCATGTGAGTAAAATGTATGTATTTGAAATTACCTAGGGGACCTTTTTCTTTTCAAAAACTGACTATGTCATCACGATTTTTCATTACTCGACAGCACTATCGTCGTATTCGATACCTGCAGATCTCTACTTTTAGCGTGTGCAGGAGAGCTTATATCACAGGCTGACAACTAATAGAAGTAGATATATGTCGGCTAGGAATCTGACTAATACTTCATTACCAATGTAAAACTAGTATTAACTTTCCTACTAGATGTCTTCTAATGACCAAATTTATTTACATTACTAATGTGAATAATCAGTTCAGTTTTTCGGGTTTTTTTTCATATTCTGTTTTTACTTTTCATATAGGCCAGCGTCTGTTAATGTTTCGCACATATTTGTTGATGGTTATAATTGGAGTGCCTGGGCCCAATCAAGATCATTGCCCAGAAATGCAAGAACCATGTTGCATAAAGCATTCTACACCCCATATCATCTGTTGCTTAACTTCATTGATCAGTAGTGCTGAACGAAATATGAATGGATTGTGGAAATTAGATATCACAAAGCGTGTTATATTTAATTGCGGCATATGCTCGTACTAGGCCAATATTCGGTTTTTGTTTGTTTTTTTAACATTTATGATGTACATACCTTCCACATTTTGTGTCATAGAGAACCTCTTCCTTATTTCTCTACCTAAACATTTCAATTTAAATAGGTCCATTCATATTTAACAAGAAACTCTACATTATTTTCTCTCTCACTATGTACTTCTGTTCTACAGGTTTCTGTGGTCTACTTCGTAAGTTCGTCAGTCAAATTGGTATTGCGATCATCTAATTTCGGGGGTTTTAGTCACGCGCAGTTGATTTTTTGTTCAAATTAATTTTCAGTCAGTCTTATCTGTATTCAAGTTAATCAAATTTAAAATGTTGTCGTTCATGTAGGTTTTCCCGGTCAATTTCATACTTTTGTAATTCCAATTCATGAATGTGCATTGAAATTCACACAGCGTACCCAAGCAAAACTATTCGGGCATTCAAATTCAGAATCCGATCGATTTCATTTATGTGAGCTCTTATTCATTTCTGTCTAATCAAATTCACGCATGTGCTTTCAAATTCCAAATGCAAGCATTGAATTGCCGACTCGTGCAATCAAATTCATGCGATAGTCCCGATGAGCTAGTTTCGGGCGTTCAATTTCAGTTTCAGGTAATCAATTTCCTACTTCTTGCAATCAATTTGATAAAGCAGACGGAGTAGATTTTTAAAGAAGATGTAATGGGATGAGGATGAGGGAAGTAATGTGCGAACGTCCCCCCCCCAAAAAAAAAAAAATACAACGAGACCCTCCGCAATGATAACTGTGATAATAATGAATCAATCCAAATACAATTTCAGGTATGAAACTATAATTATTATCTATAACCCACATCTTCCAGAAAACCCCATCCGATTTCCTTCTGTGGTCAAAGAGAAATGAGGTGTTTTGTAGAACATGTCAAGAATCCCTTCCCTCTAAGTTCTGTCCATTGTGTTCACACATTAATATTCTGTTCCAAGAGCATTCAAGTGCTAAAATTGGAAGAAACAGACCCATGACATGCTTTACGTCGATTCACATTTCTCTGTGACCATTTAACAAAATTGAATGGGGTTTTCTGCAAAATATAGCTAAGATGTTATATCTAAAGACACTGAAGTAGCATATAAACAGTTTAATCATATTGACAGTTATCAATGCCGATTGCATTTTGTGTTTTGTTTTGTTGTTGTTGCTTTGTTGTTGTTGTTTTGGGGTTTTTTGTTGTTGTTGTTGTTGTTGTTGTTGGTTTGTTTTTTTTTTTGGGGGGGGGGGCATACTGTACATGCTCATTATATAGTCCACGATGTGCTTGAACACTGAAAATAGCGTCCGCGTTAGCCGGCATTTTAACCTCATGAGGTTACAATTTGAAAATGAACAGGTAAAACTATACCGCAAAATAGTTAATCTTCATCAAGTCCAGTCTATTCAAAACCAAGTTAAAAAAAAGGAAAAAAAAAGACGCATATACTTGGCCCCAAGATAACTAAATACAAACTTCTTTTATACTGAATGAATGTATACTTGGAACGGTGTTGCCTTTTCAGGGAATTGAATGACAGAGGAAATTCCGTCACCGGTTTGAAATTGATTTGAATGTTCACTGCTGAAATGCATGCTTCTATCAGTCTATCTTCAAATTCAGCAATAAATTGATTGAGTCGACAGTGAATTTGCATGACCGAATTTTACATTTCATTGCTGATTCAGTGCTGTGAGCCGCATGTAATGCGTGAAATTGAATGTTCGAACTATGAATTTGAATGTCAGAATTATGAACTTGACCCGAAAAACCAATGATAGAACACGTCATTAAAGTTTGACGAAAATCGAACAATCCGTTCAAAAGTTCTGAGGTGTGTGTGTGTGTGTGTGTGTGTGTGTGTGTGTGTGTGTTTAGGTTTCGGTGACTCCTTCGTTGGACACAGGGGACATTTTGTTATTTCAAAGTTTGATTAATCCGAAAACGAAATAGGCATTATAAGGGTCTTAGGTATAGGCCTTCTGTTCGTTTCCGGATTAACGACCCTTCGAATTAACGAACTCATATGGAATTTGTGTGCTTCAAAATAACGAACCATCGGAATAACAAACTTCATTCTATATTGGAAACAAAGAACATTGGTAACACCGAATATCACCCTGGACAACGATATCGAGAAAATATAAAGAGAATCCAACATATTTTCATTTTACAGCATAATCAAGAAAAAATGGCATCAAAAAGAAACACTGTTTTACTCATCTCTATCGTTTAAGGTAACTCTGCTTCGTCATCCTCAAAACATGGATTTGCATCAGTATTTATATCTTGACATAAACTTTTAGAAAAATCGTGGCCTTGTTAGAGATTCTTAAGATTTTAATGTGCCTTAATCGCTAGAAGGATTTCCGTTACGCCGAAGATCCGTTAATCTGACAATGAAATAAGGTTCGATATTCCGAAACATACAAATTCCGTATACCTTGATGTGCGGTAGCCCGAAAATGAAATAGGGTTTGTTAATATTGCAGCATTGTGGTGTGATTCCAAACGTTTGTTAGTCCGAAGGTTCGTTGTTCCGAAAATGAAATAAGGTTCGCCATTAGAGAACGTTCATCAGTACGAAAATAGAATAAGGTAAGTTATTGCTACAGATTCGACAGACCGTAAATGAATGTAGGCTAGTTAATCCTAAACTTAAAAGAACTGATACAACAAAATGTAAACCTTCTAACGAACTATTCCGTTTTCCCATAAAACAGACCTTCTGTATAACGCACCTCTTTATTTTTCATTTGCGGAATAACGAAACTTCCGATTTACGAACTGTAACCAACCACTGTGCCGGGATCAAGGAGCAGATTTTCTAAACACTAGTAATGAACAGCAAGTTAAATCAATTGTTCCGCCGTGACAGACGGTACTTTGGAACTCACCGTCCCGTTCTGCACGTCGCCGACTTGGCATGTCAGGGCAACGGCTTGGGTCAGGTCCGAGAGCGCCAGATTGAAGGTAAAGATGTTCTGCTCTCGTCTCAAGGCGGGAATTCCAAGGATGGCGAAGAGAGTGAGAAGATTACACAGCATTGCTGTCACACAGATTGCTAGAAGAGTCGAGTCAAAGTAGATGTTCCCTGAGGGTGCGGTACCGTTCCTATCCATCCTGCCACACAACTACGAAGTGGCAGCAACAATAACTGTCAGAATGACGGCTACACCAAGCGTTGAGATATTGTAATTACAGGGTTGGCAGCCGACGCTGTTAGGGCTATTGGAATATTGATAACTTTTTCAGACAGAGAAAACCCTGCTTAATAATTCCAGAATTGGCCTTACCTGCCGATGCCTTTTATCAAACTGGAGGAATTTTGCATTCGCCTCCAATTTTCTTTCTTGGAAGTCCATTTGTTGGAGTCTCTTACACTGCTGAGGAATCACTCTTTTCGGTAAATTGAATTATAACAATGAAATCAGTTTGGCAACTATCATTGGCGTTTGGTATCCGATGTGCGCATGCGGCTTACACAACAATGCAACCGCTCTGTATGATTAAAGGGATGGGGTCGTATTAGCGGAGATGTGTATTGAGCTTTTAAGCTTTTGCGATCGGGAACCTAAGAAACCACATATGACATGTTGCAGAGCATACCATTTATGAGGAATTCAAAGATTATCTGATAAAAAACGAAACGGCTTAGACGTCCAAAAACAAAGTAAAACAATGTGCTCCCAATAAAAGGTAGGTCTCACCTTTTATTAGGATCGCTTTGTTTTGGATATCTCAGCCATTTATCAACCAATCTTTCATCAAATAAACGTTGATTTCCCCATGGAGTTACATGCTCTTGCATATTTCGTAAGAAGTTATTCACTATCTCATCAAAAAGGTTAGAAACCTGAAGTTCCATCTTAACCAAAACTTTACCATCCCTTTAAAAGTATGATATAGAGAGCACACGGATACATAGATCTAAAAGAATATGAAGAACTGCCGGAGTGAGGGGCCAAGGTTCTATCGATTTTGTTTGCATCGGATGCAATTGATAGCAGTACCATCGCTGGCAAAATTGAACACAGGTGAACATGGAAGCTGCCCCTCCCCCCCCCCCCCCCCCCCTCCCTCCCTGAACAAATAAAGAAGAGACAGGCTTTAGAAATATTATGTTAAAGAATTCGAAGATGTGTTGAAGTGAGGGGTCAGGACTCTATCGATTTGATTGCAAAAGAAATAATTAGTACAAACCCCATCCCTGGCAAAATTGACCACAGTATAAAAACAAACACACACACACACCGTGACAGTTAGATGAAATCACATACACTACGATTTGTTTATACTGAAATGATTGATGAAGAATTCCAATGTTGTTTTTTTTTTGGGGGGGGGGGGAGAGGAGGTACTTTTGCATTTTCTTTTTGAATGAAAAATTAACTTTAACTCTCTTTCAAGGCAAGTTTGTTGACTCGTGTTTTGTTTTCTTCTGCGAGGATATTCACTACTCTCTATCATGATGAAAGCTGAGTGAGGAGCTTGAGATATGATTGTAGGAAAGGTCCTATTTTCGTCTGATGTGCTACGAGACATCAACAGAATATACTATGCCGTAAATAAAAATGCTGGCAGTTTGAGTTTGAATTTGAGTTTATTTGTAACAACAACATATGTCCAAGAAAGTTTGAATACATGAGTGTGTATACATCAATATTAATACAAAGCACATATGAAATTTACTGTCTAAACGATCTAAAAACATATCGAATACATAATGGATAAATAACTAAATAATCCAAAACTATTCATCCAAAAAACAGCTACAATATGGCAATAATGTACTCAATGAGGTTGCTTAAAAAACAAAAAGGTAGCACAGATGCTAGTAGGTGTTGGTCCTTAAACATGTGTTACATAATGAAGAAATGAAATATGTATAAAATACTGTTATAAACGTTATTAGCCAAAACAGGTGCACTAAGTCTACCTGAGGGAATGACGAGCTAAATCTGACTTTCAGTAGTCTTGGCCCATCACGCAACGCACACGCACACGCACACACACATACACATACACAAACGTGTACTTAGGGGTATACAATATGCACATATTAATGTGAATGTGTGTATGAATACATATTTGTATTATTATGTACATAGATCTATGTATATCACCTTTGTAAAGAGGGACACCTATGTATATCACCTTTGTAAAGAGGGACGATTGAATTGTCACCTTAAAATTATGAAACCGCGTCGATATCGACTTCTTAATTCGTACACGTCATATTTCTTGTAACATATTCATACATATAAGATATCGTATAAATCTGTGCATCAGAGTTGGTGGAGATATGGAAAATGGCCAGTAGTCGATGTTTCATTGCCTTCACTGTCTTGAAATGATAGGCCAACTTAAAATAACTAAGTTTACATTTGGGGTAGGATTGATTTTTCAACTTTGTTGTCTGTGGATGACAAATACATTTTCTTTGAAGCAGAAGAGTGTAACAACGTTGAACTCTATATACAGAAAAGAAAAATCAAGTCCCCGTCGGGTAGAATGTGGCAGTTATTGCGTTGCTAAGTTTGTGTCCCTATATTAAATGCTGTTGGTCTGGAGCATGGTGAGTGAAAGTATCAAGTATCTTCTCAGGCAAAATTAGACTTTGCCAGTTCATTTTCTGTTTTTACCTTTCACCTTGCCGAAGAAAGGGAGGTCCTACTTCCCTTGTAAATTGTGGCCAGCAGTTGGTAAATCACTACGAATAATATTCTTGTGACTTTGTGATAAGGAAGAAGACGAATGTTACGGAACTACAGGTATTCCGTGGGAAACTCAATGCTGCTTTTCTTTTCCTTTTTTTTTCACCTCTGGATATGTAATATATATGCATGAGCTGTGATGTTACGTTAATTACTAGCATATTATAGGACAATGAACGAGACAGCATCAAAGTGCAGGAATATTTGACAGTGATCTAAAATACATTTTGTTCTTGCTTTCTCGGTGTTTGTGGAAGCCAAAGTCTGTCATATTTATGAAATTCTTCCGTCGAGATGCTTTCATTGCAACTGATTGACAATTTGCCCGACATCGACGTAAATAAGCACTGATCAATTCAGTCCTTATTTACGTCCATGTATGGCAATTTGTCAATAATTCAGTGCTTATTTTCGTCGATGCCGGGCAATTTCTCAATCAGTTGCAAAGAAAAAGTTTTGTTGTAAGAAATGCGAGCACTGTGCGATTTCAGCGCACTGATCCCAATTATGCCAGTTATAGAACAATGTCGAATAGTCGTATCCTTGTCCTTCATGTAAAATTTTATTCCGAGTCAGAGTCCACATTATCCATAAGTACGTCTCCACACCCATGATATAAACTCACAAATAGGAGTGGTGTTAATGAAAATATACCTGTCTTCATATAAATGAATAAGCACAGTTGACCTTCCGAGTAGGAGCGGTACCAATGTCAACCATGAGACCGCAATGATTTTTTTTTTTTTTTTTTTGGGGGGGGGGGGTAAAAATTTAGACTACGACGACGATGGCTATGCAGACAAAACAATGAGGTTTGTAAGAAATGGTGCTTTTGATATGAATACCTAAATTATACCCAGAATATTGTCCTTTATAATCACTTCACAATATCAATAAGAAAATTGCACTTTTTTTTTTCTTTTTTTATCCTTTTTTTCCTGTTGAATATCGCTGTACCGAAGACTATACTCTTTGACTAACCTTTCGGAGAAGTTTGTTGCTTATTGATTATCAAACGGTGAAGCTGTCTCATTATTTTCATCGAGTAAAATGATCATTATTGGCAGAAATAAACATGTGAAATATCGTAGACAATTATTTCGTGAAGTTACAAATACCCCATTATACTATAATATGTACACAAATTCTAAGAAGTGGTTTTAGTCACTAATTAACCAGCCGCACCTATTTAGTTTGTAAGTTTCCGTTGCAACATAACATAGATGTTTTCCTTGTCTTAATTTGACGTTGTAATACAAATTACATGGAAGATATGTGTGTACATTACTAATTTCATAAACTAATATCAATTGTCTACGTCGATCTAATTACTGCCATATACGTAAAAGCTTACAATTAGCTTTCCTCCCTTGCTGTATACACTTTATATAATCTAATGACTTTTGATTTCACTCTGTTCATTTGATACAAATGAAAATGTTCACTCTTTATGTTACAGAAAGTGTAAAAGTACAAGCCAGCCACTGCACAAACACACACACACACACACACACACACACACACACGCACACATGCAAATGCTTCAAATGATAAACGGCTCAGTAAAATGAAGAACATCTCAAATTAACATAAGGATTGTTAAACGCCCACTCGTTAGTGACTGTGTCATATTACAATGATATCAGTGTTACTTTCTGCTCAGCTTTCCCTATGCAACTTTTTTCTGCCTATTTTAGCTCCCCAAGTAATCCAAACATTGAATGAGCTTAACCGAATGTACAATGTCAGAATTATTTCTACAGCGAAATAACCTATAAACGAGCATTTGTGTTTATTCTTTCAGTCTTCATGAACAACAACAACAATTGAGAAAAGACAAACTTTCAAATTATTACATTTACTGGCCAGATTCAATGAGCCCTGTACAATGACTGGCGTCACCCCGGTTGACTTCTCTAGATAAGGGTGCAATGCAAAGACTTGTGAATTTTTCCCTAAAGACTTAAACAAACATCCGCTCTCAGGAGGTGACAAGAATTGAGAAAATGATTTTCTTTATTTTTTTTATGGCAATCACGTTCTTCCAGTTCTAGAGTTGAAAAAAAGTGGTAAACTTTTCAAATTGAATTAGTGACGTGTGTTCGCAATAATCATGTTCCTCCAATTATGTTCATATAGGGAACAAATCAAAATGATAACTGAACTTTCTTTTCGCATATAATTATTGAAACTTCTATACTATACTGATAACAGGAAACGCGACAATCAAAGTTCAGCAGACTTCACTATCACTTTTTACTAAATCGCCTGGAAACAGGCCAATTGACTGTTGAGGAGATTGTGTAATGGATACGATGAGCTATTAGGATTGATCAGGGGCAATGACTGTTATAGTTGCAGCGCTGGTGCATTTAGGATATGTTCTAGGGTGTATTTCTTTGGTAGTATTCGTCATTTCAAATGTTTGATCATCCGAATAAGAAATAAGGTTTGTTATTTCGAGGGTTCATTCTTCTAAAACACAAAAACTCTTATACCTAGATGTACGGAAATCCAGAAATTTAACAGGTCTTTTTTTTTTGTTAATCCCAACAATTGTGGATTTAATCCAAAGATTCGTTATTTCGAAGGTTTGTTAATCCGAATGTGTTCGTTAATCCGAAAAATTACATACGCTTCGTTATTCCGAAGGTTAAACATTCAGAAACATACAAATGATTATAGCCAGATATAACGTTAATCTGAAGATGAAATTTGGTTAGTTAATCATAATGTGTCCAAAGGTTCGGTTGTCGGAAAAAGAAATACGGTTTGTTATTCCGAAGGTTTCAATTTCGAAAATCAAAATAAGATTCGTCAATCCAAAGGTTTGTCATTCCCCAGGTTCGTTTTCCAAAGGCGCCCTAAGCCGAAAGCGTCATTCCGAAGGTTCGTTAATCCGAAAATAAATAGGGTTCCTTAATCCGAAATGTACAGATAATCTGTGGTGACGTCGAAAGGGAAAGGGAAGAGAATCATCTTCTCTGTCGAGTAGTTATGAAAGCAGGAAGGGGTTGATTTATCATGGTCAGGGGCTTAGATATGAAGGATTTTTTTTTCAAAGGTGATGATCTGTACACGTATAGGTATTATTTTTCTTGTTTTCTTTTCTTCCCTATTGAGTCGTCCCTTATAATAATTACGTCATGCATGGCTCTTCCTGATGATGATGTAAACGAGGGGAGCATACGAAAGAGGGGAAGAACATACCGGTACTTCTTTTTAATCAATAATACAATTATAAGTTACGTCGACGTCGATACAATACAATTATAAGTTACAATTGTATGCTATTTATATTATACTTCTCCAATAAGTGTATGTTTCATGTGTGTTTGTCAGTGTTTTTTTTTATACGTAACTGTGGTGTGTTTTTGTGCGTTGGCGGGTGTGTGCGTATATGTATAGGTGTGTGTGAGAGAGTTTTCACTAACTTAAAAAAAAACCACACCGAATCTTTCCACCTAATGCCCCAGTCACATAGACATCCCGGATCACCCCGGACCACCCCGGATCTGATCCGGGGAGAGATCCGTGTTGACGCCGGGAGGCCAACACGGCAACTTTTGTAGGTCAAAAACATCCGGCGTCATCCGGGGATTGCCGTGTTGGCAGAGCAATCCGGGGTGGTCCGTGTGGCTGCCGTGTAGCTGCCGTGTTGATCCGTGTAGATGCCGTGTTTGTCCGTGTAGACGCCGCGCTCTTCCGGCTTTATCCGTGTAGCTGCCCAGGATCACCGTGTAGATCCTTGAGCATCCGTGCTTTTATATGTGACTGGGGCATTAAGAAGTTTATCTTACGATTAAACGTATGGACCTTATTTCCTTTTTCAAATTAACAAAACTTACAAACAACAAACCTTGTTCTATTTTCGGATAGAGAAACCTTTGGAATAACAAACCTTATTTCCTTTCGGAATTGCAAACCTTCGGAATAACTATATAACCTTCGAAATAAATTATTTTAACCGTATTTCTTTCCGGTTTTCATGGCCTAAGCATCAGCAATCCGTTTGGTGAAACACTTTATGTCGTGCAAACATACGCCAACAAAAAAGGGACTCTTAAAAAAATCTACCCGCTGGTCATTGTTATGGTGATTTTTATCATTGTGCCGCTAGTAATAATTTGATCATAGAAACATTTATAGAATTTTCATGTCGATTTTAATTCATAGCAACAAACTTTCGAAAAAAATAACTTTCTTGCCCAAATAAGTGTGTATGTGTCCTTTACGTTCAGCTGTACCTATTGTCTTCATAATGTTCGCAAGTATAGTATGACCTACGTAAGAGGCATACAATTATAAGATCTTGGTATTCTTCCGATGAAGAACTTTTACTATGATGAAATAAAAGCAATAAACAAATCGCAATCAGGCGCAATATTTCGTTGACGTCGCTTAAAAATTTTCTACCTAATTGTCTACGCACAATTAAATGATGATTTGTGTTCCGTATAAGATGAAGTCATGTTGTTGGCGATATCCAAACTTCTACCTACAGCTGTTGTCTCGGTAACAGAGTTAGCCTTACTCTTCCGGGTATCTTCCTTTGATATCTTATGCAACACTGAATCACTTCGTTCTCTTCTTTTTCTGAAACACCTCATTAGTTGCTGTCGAAACTCGACAAGGCGAAACCAGTAGATTGTAGGGTTCCCAACCAGGTTAAGGGCGAGCACGATGAGACTAGCGTCAAGCAGCGGTCGATAATACTTGGAAGCAAGATGCGGCGCAAAGAACACAATCAGAATAACGCAAGGGAGCATTGCCCATGCGACGAATGTCGTCCCGACCACGAGACCGAACGTGAGAAGAATTTTCCGGTTCTGATCAGCGCGCCTTGCCTTCACGTCGGAGGGTAGTCCAACTTTCAGGGAAACTTTCGCCACCTGTTTGTAAATCACTACGTAGCACAACGCTGTGATGAGCAAAAATATTAAAGTGACGGAAGCGATCGGAACCATATTAGTGGACACAAAGTTGTCATTGGTCTTCATCAGTTTCGGCATTGCAATATAGCCGAAGAGGACGATGAACCAGAAGATCACGCACACTGCTATGGATCTTGGAGCAGTGACAAGATTACGACTGCCGAACGGGTCGAGACGGATGACAACGAACCGCTGGAAGGCAATGGCGAGAGTGCTGAAAATGGACATGATCATTGCCGGGGACTGTAACTCTTCAATGATAGGCGTGACCTGTGAGAGAGTATAAAGTCGCAACATATTACATTAGCATGGTATTTGTATTTATTGCAAGTCCCGATGATGAATTTTAGCCATAATCTATTGTCTTTTTTACTAACCTGACGGAATATTGTGCTAGAGGTGTAATATGTCACTACATTATCATATCCATTTGAGTTCTTAGTGTGATACAGGCCCCTCCCCCTCTCCATGTTTTGTTTGTTGGTGTTGTTCTTTTTTCATAATACTCCGGAAATGGCACCAGGAATATATTATCAAAAATGTCTCTCCGCTCTATCCTCTGTATGAAGCGACCTTCTCCCATAAACGTTGCCTCTCACTTTTAAAAATGTACGGCCGGCCCCATGATGTGATAAGGGTACCTCTAGCGGTATAACGCTGTTAAGCATTACCGTTGTAATCGTGTGAAGTCATCGTCGGTGTTTTGTTTCGGGAAAATTCGATTTGCCAGTATGACTTTTCATTTCTCAGTCACAGCACTAGTTTTGCGTTCAAAACCCCTACATCTCATCGATGATATTGGCGAGTGCATGAAATGTTATCTCACAACCTGACGACCCCTTAGAATTGTATAGTGACACAAAGAATGATACTGTCATTTCATTAACAAAGTTTACAAGATTCACGTTAACTCTCCTACTACAGTCCTTCATGACCAACATTCTATAATCACCAGTGTCATTCGTCACGGCTTTGATTTTTTCTCGGTTTCATATCCTTTTATCTTTCTTTATGTATGTGTCATTTTACTTTCATATCTTTCTGTTGGTTATAATTGGAGACCCGGTCTCAGTTTAGACCACTACCTAGATATGTAATAATCATGTCGTATGATATACGCTGAACCCTATACACCAATTTTTGTGTAATTTTAGAGCCAGTAATATTTAATACTGCTCAACGATAATTGACATTATTGTTATAATGATACATGTTGCAACACGTGCTATATTCAAACATGGTGTACTTACGCTGTAACAAATGTTTACTTTTAAAAACTTTTGAATATCTATGGACATACTTTCAGAATTGCTGTTTGTACGTTCTAGTGTTTGAATAACTTCCACCCAACATATTAATAAAAACATTTTCACTTTAAATGGTCCACTCACAAGAATTTAACGATAACTTTGTTTTTCCGTCATTGCATCTCCTTATTATCTCCTTCTATTCTACAAAGTACTAATGCTCATTTTCTTTAGAGGTCCTTTGATATGAAATGAAATGCTACGAGAGTAAACGCTCTACCATCACTTAATATTTCAAAGAAGAGATACAAGTCTTACGTATTAGCCATACATGATACCATGTATAACCTTGTTACTTGCCAAGCATGGTGTGTAAAGTTAAATACACTCAACAAAAAAAGGAAGTAAATACTTTTTAAAGTTTATATTTCTCATAGAATATTTGGCTAAAAGTTAATGTACTATATGCCATATTAAAGGTTATTTTATTGGCTATCAAATGGTAGGTCATTAAGGAGGGGAACTTTACACATGAGGGAACACCTCTGTTTTTCTCTTCCAAGACACAAAAGTAAAAATTACAAAAATGAACAACTTGTCATTCGTGCGTAAGTGCTCTTCCAAATAACAATAAGAACAAAGGACATATTTAACACAATTAGATACATAGATTAAGTTGAAAAAATAAACCTTTGATTTCTATAACATCTTTGAAGCGCAACATATCAATAAAGGCCAGAAATAAGGGAGAAAAATGAAGAATTTTGGGTCAAATCCAAATTCAAATGAAGTAAGAGAAGAAGCTATGTTAACAAAAATGGTAGGAACTTCAATTTGTTTTCGTATAATAAAATTGTATAGATAATATTTGTTTTTTGAATTCATCTCATGAATCCTTAGATTACTAAATAAAAAGAGTGAAACAAAAAAAAGATACTTATTTGATCATCTTTATGCTATTACTACCTATGTCGTTTGAAGTTTAAGCTGACCGGAAATTCTCGTTTTCCCCCTTTAGTTTCCCACTTTGTTTTTGCTTGAGGTTACAAAGAGATAGAAAGAATAAAAACTTGTTTTTGCTATTTCATTCATGTCTCTCATTGTGTTAAAATGTGTGTTTTTTGGCATTGTTATCTTGAAGGGGATTGCCAAATTAAAGTCAACTTGTCAAATTTTGCAATTTTTACTTTTGTGCCTTGGAGGGCAAAACTGAAAGTGTTCACTCAAGCGTAATGTTTCCCATTGTATTAACCTACTAGTTTGATAGCCAATTGAATTATCTTTAATATGGTACATAATACATTGACTTTCATCAAAATCTTCTATGAAAAATATGAACTCGAAAAAGTGTTTACTTTCTTGTTTTGCTGAGTGTAGTAATGTGTGAGGGACTGTGTGTATGTGTATGTGTATGTGTAGGATGTATATAAATATGTGAATCTGACTGACTTGAAAATAGGTGAAAGCTTTACATCAGGCAATCAACCTTCCTGTTCGAGCAATAAACTGGTTATGATTCTCTCTCCCTGTTGTCTTGGCTCACCTGAGCTCACCTGAGCCAAAAGACTATTGCGATCATTCATTGCTCGGCGTCCGGAGAGTCTAAATCACAACAGGATCACAATTTGTTAAAATTGGCGCTCTCCAATTGCTTTCAGCCTCTATATCCTTCATTTGCCCAAAATGCAGCATGATGTTCGTTTACAGTCGAGAACTGTAGGGCAAAATGGAAGCCACTGAGGCTGAAAGTAGTTTAAGTGTGTCAATATAATCATCATATTCTTTGTGCATCTTGGTTTAAAATAGCAATAAGGAGTAGGAGCCTACTATTCATGCGATCAGAGCGTGTAGAATTCATCTCTAACTGTATAATACAGCTGCTTCTTCCTCCTGTGATGTAAATTTGTATCAATAACCGTAGTATAAACTTAAAGCAAATCTTCGTCTCATTGAAAATGCTTCTTTAGCTATAGCGCCTCAACGGATCTGTTAAAGATGCACGTTTCAATATTACTTATGGACACTTATTGCAATATAATCCTTCCGGCCTGCCACACAGTTTCTGGAACTCACCGTTCCCCTCTGCACGTTTGCAACTTGGCCTATCATCGACACGGCTTGGACCAGGTCCGAGAGCGCCAGATTGAAGGTAAAGATGTTCTGCTCTCGTCTCAAGGCGGGGATTCCAAGGATGGCGAAGAGAGTGAGAAGATTGCACAGCATTGCTGTCACACAGATTGCCAGCAGAGTCGATTCGAAATAGATGTTCCCCGAGGGTGCGGTAGCATTCCTATCCATTCTGCCACAAAACTAAAAAGTAGCAGCAACAATGACTTTCCGAATTATTGCAGCGTCTGAAATATTATGTCAGTGGTGGTAGAAGACCCTGCTCGTGATGGCGGGGTCTAGAAGAATATGGAGCAAAAAGCTGAACTTTGTCGGCGAGTGAAACCCTGTTTGACAATCCCAGAAGTTCCCTCATCTGCCGATGCGTTTTATCAAACTGGAGGAAACTTGCATTCGCCTCCAATTTTCTTTCTTGGGCGACCATTTGTTGGAGTCGCGTACACTGCTTAGGAATCACTCTTGTCGATTCATTACATTATAACAAAAAAATCAGTTTGACAACTATCATTGGCTTTTGGTATCGGAGGTGCGCATGCGGCTTACACAACACTGCAAACCGCTCTGTATGATTAAAGGGATAGAGTCGTATTGGCGGAGATGGGGATTGAGCTTTAAACCTTTTGCGAGAACCCAAGAAACCTCGTGTGAAATGTTACAGAACATAACATTTATGAGGAATTCAAAGATTATCTGAAAAATATCGAAATGACTGACCTGTCCAAAGACGAAGTAAAATAAGGTGATCCTAATAAAAGTTAGGTCTTACCTTTTATGAGGATCGCTTTGTTTTTGATATCTCAGCCATTTCACAACCAATTTTCCAATAACCAATAAACATCGATTTTCTCTTGGAGTTACAGGCTCTTTAATATTTTACAAGAAGTTCCTCAATATGTAATCGAAAAGTTCAGAAACCTGAAACCCCATTTCAACCAAAACTTTACGATGCCTTTAAAAGCATGATAGTATAGAGAGTGCAGGTTTTACTGATTTGTATAGATGTTAAAGAATATGAATGAAGAACTGCTTGAGTAAGGAGTTAAGGTTCTATCGATTTTACTTGCAACGAAAACAACTGGTAGCACCACCAGCGCTCGCAAAAAAAAAGGATCACGGGTATACGTGGAAGCTGCCTCTTAACTCCCCTCCCCCTCCCTCTGAAAATTAAGAATAGATGAGTTTTAGAGATATTATATTACAGAATACGAAGATGTGTTGAATTGAGGGGTCAGGGCTCTATCGATTTGATTACAAAAGAAACAATGAGTACAAGCCCCATCCCTGGCAAAATCGACCACAGTAAACACACACACACACACACACACACACACACATACACGCCGTGACAGCTAGATGAAATCACATACACTACTATCAAATGATTGATAAAGAATTCCACTGTGTTGTTCTTTTTTTTTAGGGGGTTGCTTTTTGCACTTTCTTTTTAAATGAAAAATCAACTTTAACTCTCTTTCAACGTAAGTTTGTTGACTCCTCTGTTATTTTGTCTCTTCGAGGATGTTCATTACTCTCTAACTGATGAAAACTGATGGAGGAACTTGAGGAATAAAAGGCCCTATTTTCATCTGCTGTAGTACGAGTTTTGAATTGATGCATTTGAATATCAGAAGTTTGAATAGTAATTTTGATAATTTACAAATATTATTAGATAATTCTACCCAGTCTTCATTTTCTGTTATCGGGCTTACTGAGACATGGCTTGCTCAAAGTTCCTCAAATTCTTTTGCGCTTCCTGGTTATGATTTTATCACAAATAATAGAATCAATAAGGTAGGAGGAGGGGTCGCTTTTAATATCAAACACGGCCTGGATTATTTTGTTCATACTGAACTCAACTCTATGAATGATATTATTGAATCTCTTATCATTGAAATAAACATTCCAGATTCCAGGAATATTTTGATCGCGATTATGTACAGACCTCCTAATTCCAACAGTAATTTGATTTTTAGAGTATTTGCAGGATTTAACTCATAATCCAACTTTCATTAATAAAGATTGTTTATAATTGGGGACCTTAACAAAGACATCTCTAAATGTAATACGTTAAACGCCCCACAGGAATTTCTTGATATTATGCTCTCTGCCTCTTTCTTGCCACTTATAACTAAACCAACCCGGGTTACAAATAATACAGCTTCTTTGATTGGTAATATATTTTGTAATATTATGCCTACTCCTAAATCAAATACTATTTTGTCTGATATACCAGATCATTTCCCAATTGTTACTGTTGTCCCGAATATCCCTGAACCCATTATTAGTTCCACTAAAAAAAAAAAAACATTTAGGAAAACAACACCTGAAAATTTACAAAGTGTGAAGAATAGTTTACAAGAAGAAAATTGGACTGAAGTGTATGATTCTCAAGATACTGATTTATCGTTTGATGTATTCATGGCAATTTTGAAATCTCATTTAGATAAGCATGTTCCATTGGTGAAATTTAAACGGTCTGGTTATAAAAAAAAAAAATCCCAGACTTCCATGGATAACAAAATCTCTTTTACGATCCATAAATCGAAAAAAAATAATTTATATTACGCGGACAGAATTAAACGCACTGAACAATCTCATCGTAAATACACTCTGTATAAAAATATTCTCACAAGATTATTGCGTAATGAAAAAAAAGAGTATTATATGGATCAGATATCTTTTTTTCAAACATGATGTGAATAAAACCTGGAAATTAATTAACAGCGCCATTTATAAAAAATAATGATAAACCCAGAGTAACAAGAAATGAATTGGATGATGTTGAAATAAGAGACCCTGTGTTGATAGCAGATACATTTAATCATTATTTTTCCCAGGTTGGATATGACCTCGCTAAAAATATACCCACATCTCAAACGAATTTCCATGAATTTCTTGCATACCCAATTTCAACTCACTTTTTTTTTATCCTGTCACTAGTTTAGAAATAAAAGACTTTATTATGAATTTGGAAAATAAAAAAAGCCCTGGACCGGATGGTATTGATAATATTATCTTAAAGAATATTAGTGAGAGTGTTGTCGAACCATTAACTCATATTTTTAATTTATCATTAAGTAATGGTGTTGTTCCATTGAAAATGAAAATCGCTAAAGTAATTCCAATTTATAACAGAGGTAATAAAGAAGATATTTGTAATTACAGACCAATTTCTCTGTTGTCTTCGATTTCTAAATTGTTAGAAAACATTGTACATTTTAGACTCCTTAAATTTTTTGATTTGCATAATATTATATCTAATTTTCAATTTGGATTTCGTAAAGAGCACAACACATCTCATGCTATTCTCTCCTTTGTTGAAAAAGTTGCTAAAGCCGTAGACCAACATCACCATACAGTGAGGGTTTTCCTGGACTTCTCCAAGGCCTTCGATACCATCGATCACGAAATACTTCTTTATAAATTATGTCACTATGGTGTCCGTGGGAAGGCCTTGGAGTGGTTCAGGAGCTACCTTACTGATCGCAAACAATTCGTATCTCTATCCGGTCACAGTTTCACAAAGAAATCTGTTACTTGCGGTGTTCTTCAAGGAAGTTTATTGGGACCTCTTTTGTTTATGACGTATATAAACGATATAATAAATGTTTCTCGTTCTGCTGTTCGCAGACGATTCAAATGTATTTTTTTCACATCCGGATCCCCACATTTTGGTGGATACCTTAAATTCAGAACTTAAAAAGTTGCTTTATTAGATAAGATCCAACAAATTGTCTTTGAACCTTCTTAAAACCAAATGTATGTTGTTTAGTAATTCTTTGGATAGTCTTCCCAATAATATTGTATTAGATGATACTGTTATAGGTGTAGTTTCATCGATTAAATTTCTAGGATTGATAATTGATAATAAACTTTCGTGGAAGACACATACTAATAATATTTGTCACATAATATCTTGTAATATTGGTGTTATAAACAAAGTAAAGTTTTATTTTCCCATTCCCACCCTCCTAATGTTATATTCAACTTTGATTTTGCCTTATCTTAATTACGGTATTATGGCTTAGGGAAATACTAATTCAGTGCATCTTGAAAGAGTGCTACGTCTCCAGAAAAAAAGCCCTTCGTATAATTTGCAATATATCTTGGAGATCCCATACTGACGTTTTATTTTTTGTGATTAAGTGATCTTTATAATCATCTTGGTCAATTTATGTATAAATTTAGTAATAATTCATTACCTCTCACTTTTACGGGGACGTTTGTGAAGAACAATTCTTTCCACAGATACCCAACTCGTCATTCTAACGAATTTCATTTGCCTTTAACCAGGACCATTATTCACTCAATCCACATTTACTTTTGTTGGACCAAAATTTTGGAATAACCTTAGTGATAATATGAAAACGGCCCTAAGTTTCAATTGTTTTAAAGTTAAGTTCAAGAATTTCCTTTTAGACAATTATAAGAATTCATTTGAACGTCATCATTGAAAATATATTGATTTTCACTTTATGCATATGACTTTAAATAGCGGCTCCGTTCACCCATCACTTTTCGTCTTCTCAATCGACATTGTCTTTTCTTCCTATTTTCCAACCATATTATCAGTTCTTCTTCATCTTTCTGTCTTACTTTTCCTGTTCTAGTTTCTGCGTTTCTGCATGACAGCGACTTAGTGGATTTGTCTTGGTGTTTGTCTAGGGGTAGTTGGGTCTTTATCTGTAGTTTGTGTAATTCTTTTTGTAAATTTAGTCTCATGTGTTAAGTAGAAAATCAATGATATAAGATGTTATTATATGTTTGGGGGGAATGCACCCTACAAGCTTTGCTTCTTCAGCATTCCTCCCCATCTCCTGCATTTCGTAATTTCAGAATGGTTTGTGTGTGTGTGTGCTTTTTTTTTCACCTTGTCATTTGTATATCTATAAATTCCACTTATCACATTTTGTAATATTCACATATATATGTATTTGTATTTCATGTGGAAGGAAAAATGAATTTACAAGTTCTGTTGGAGATGGAAAAAATAAATGAAAATGAAAAAAATTAAAAATGAGACATCATCAGATACACTATACCGTTAATAAAGATTCTAGCATGATATAAAGCCATAACAGGTGCACAAAGTCTGCCTGATGGAATGATGAGCTAACTTTCTGTAGTGTAGTCTTAGAATATCACCCAACGCGCCCGCACACACGCACACCCACACACACACACACAAATACTCACGCGTATACGTGTACATACGTGTGTATTCGTATTATGCTTATATGCACTGAAGATTTTAGATAGATAGAAAGATAGATGACAGGAATACCAGGTGTATTATTGTATAAATAAGCCAACAAATATCATGATTTCAAAGAGAAACGATTGTAACCTTGAAGTTATGAAAGATTCTACGTCGATATTGACTTCTTTAATAATTTTTTTCGTGTCATTTTCCGTGAACCAATGCATAATTACTGTATGAACCTGCTGTAGTGGAGATATCAAAAGAGTATGTTTTTGCTTTCACTTTGAATAAGAGGTCATCTTGAAATAGCTAACCTTAAGAGGGTAGGACTGACTTTTCAGTTTTGATATCTGTGGTGACACATATAGTGGGGCAGATATGTAGCAAAATTGATCGAGATGCTCACATCCGGCGAAAAGTATGAAATTTTGAATATAGGGATATTTTGGGGCTCTGATTTCAAGAATTGCCGGAATGTTTGAAAGTGATCTAAAATAAATCTGGTTCTTGCTTTCTCGGTGTTTGTAGAAGCCAAAGTTTGTCAAATTTATGAAATTCTTTCGTCGAGATGCTTTCATTGGAACTGCATTTTACAATAGGTTAATCTCATTCAATGTTGGATTACTTCAGGAGCTAAAATAGGCCGAAATGTGACATAGGGATGCTGAGCAGATTATAAAACTGGCATCACTCTAATATGACACAGTCACTGACGACTGTGCGTTTTACAATTCGTAACTTAATTTGAGCTGTTCTTCATTTTACTGAGCAGTTTATCGTTTGAGATTGTGTGTGTGTGTGTGTGTGTGTGTGTGTGTGTAGTGGCTGGTTTGTCCTTTTCAAACTTTCTGTAACATAAAGAGTAAACATTTTCATTTGTATCAAATGAAAAGAGTGAAATCAAAAGGTTATAATGCGATAAAGTGTATACAGGTAGGGAGGAAAGCTAATCGTGAGCTTTTACGTACATTATGGCAGTAGTTTGATGGATGAATACAATTGATATTAGTTTTTGAAATTAGTAATCTACACATACATCTTCCCTGTAATTGGTATTGTAACGTCAAACAAAAACAAGGAAAACATCTATGTTGTGTTGCAGTGGAAACTTAACAAGGAAAGAGGTGCGGCTCTTAATTAGTGACCGAAAGCAGTTTTTAGGATTTGTGTACATATCTTGTTCTTGCAATGTGTACATAATGGAATGGCCGTCGAATCTTCAAGCTATATGCTTTTTTGTCGACAGTCTTCTGCATTTACACTCTCAATACAGGTGCCATGATTCAGTCTGATTATTTGATTCACTTTATCCGAGTGGTTCCTAATTGACGTGTTCTCTTACTCTTTTCTTGAATGTGTACACGTAAATATCTCAGCTTTATATACGGGTGTACACATTGTATGTTCTATTGTCTTGTAGACAAATAAAAAAAAATGTCTGTATTTAATTTGTAATGTATATTTGATGTAGAAAATTCCTAATAAATTCATTTGAATTTGAAAATTCTAATTTGAATTGAGTATTTGTAACTTCACGAAATAATTGCCTACGCTATTTCACATGTTTATTTCTGCCAATAATGATAATTTTACTCGATGAAAATAATGAGGGAAATAGAAAATTATGATATTTCCTTGAGAATGAGACAGCTTCATCGTTCCAAAAAAAAAAATAATAAACTTCTCCGAAAAGTTGGTCAAAGAATAGCATCCGGTACAGTAAAATTTGAACTCTGATTTACATGAAGGACAAAGATACTACTATTAGCCATTGTTCTATTATTGGCGTGGTCAGTTGCTGAAATCGCACAGTGCTTGCATTTCTTACAATAAAACTTTGGCTTTGCAACTGATTGACAAATTGCCCTACATCGACGTAAATAAGCACTGAATTATCGACAAATTGCCCTGCATCGACGTAAATAAGCACTGAATTATTGGCGAATTGCCCTACATCGACGAAAATAAGGATTAAATTGATCAGTGCTTATTTACGTCGATATAGGGCAATTGGTCAATCAGTTGCAATGAAAGCATCTCGACGGAAGAATTTCATAAGTTTGACAAACTTTGGCTTCCACAAACACCGAGAAAGCAAGAACAAAATGTATTTTAGGTCACTTTCAAAATATATTCCTGCAGTGTGATGCTGTTTTGTTCATTGTCTTTTCACCTATAATCTGTTAATACTAGTAATTACCGTATTATCACAGCTCCTGCATATACATCACATATCCAGAGATGAAAAAAAGAGAAAAGCAGCGCTTGGATTTCCATGGAATACCGTTGACTTATCTATAGACATGAGTGCAGTGCAAAGTCTTCTGTATTTTCCCCCAAAGACTTGAACAAACATCCGCCCTCAGGATAGGTGATAAGATGTGAGAAAAAATATGTTTTTTTAATTTTTGCATATAGAAGTTATTAAAGTTGTGGAGGATTTATCAAAATGAATTAATGACGTGTGTTCGCGATAATCATGTTCCTCCAATTTTGTTCCTCTACGGAACAAACGAAATGAAAGCTGAACTTTCTTTTCGCATATAGTGACTTTTTTCTCTATCCACTGATAGCAGGAAACACGACAGTCAAATTTCCACAGACTATTTTTTTTTATTAAATCGCCTTGATGCAGGCCAATTGGCTGCTATGGAGATTGAGTAATAGATGCGATGAGATATTAGGATTGTTCAGGGGCAATGACTGTTAGTTGCAGCGCTGGTGCATTTAGGAGCTGGTCTAGGGGTGTTTCTTTGGTAATATTCGTTCTTCCGAATGTTTGTTCATCCGAATGTGAAATAAGGTTCGCTATTCCAAGAGCTCATTCTTCCGAAATACAAAAGCTCCCATATCTAGATGTACGGAAATCTAGAAATTAAACAGTTTTTTGTTATTCCAAACAATTGTGACTTCATTCCAAATGTGCATTATTTCGAAGGTTTATTAATACATTCCGTTATTCCGAAGGTTAAACATTCGAAAACATACAAATGCTTATACCAAGATGTAACGTTAATCTGAAGATGAAATTTGGTTTGTTAATTAGAACGTGTCTAAAGGCTATTAATCCGAAAAAGAAATACGATTTGTTATCCCGAAGGTTGGAATTTTCGAAAATCAAAAAGAGTTTCGTCATTCAAAAGGTTTGTCATTCCGAAGGTTCGGGGCTTTTTTTTTCCGAAGGCGCGCTATAAGCCTAAAGCGAAATGAAATTAGTCATTCCGAAGGTTTGTTAAGCCGAAAAATTAATAGGGTTCCTTAATCCGAAAACTATTACAGATAATCTGTGGTGAGGACGGAAAGGAAACTGAGGGAAGAGGATCGTTGCTTCTGTCAAGTAATGATAGTTGGAAGGGTTTGACCAATCATGACCAGGAGTTAAAATATGACGGGGTTTTTCAAAGGGGATAATCTGTACACGGATGTGGAATTTTTTTTTTTTTTTTTGAGTAGCCCCTGATAATAATTGTCCCTACGTCATGCGTGGCTCATCCTGAAGATAAGGTAAACGAGGGGAGCATACGAAAGAGGGGAAGAACATACCGGTACTTCTTTTTAATCAATAATACAATTATAAGTTACGATTGTGTTCTACTTCTCCAATAAGTGTATGTTCATGTGTGTTTGTCAGTCTTTATATATATATATATATATATATATATATATATATGTATATACGTGAGTGTGGGCTCCCGTCTGTATTTGTCTGTGTGGGTTGGTGGGTTCGTGCGCGTATGAGTGTGAGAGAAACAGTTTTCATTAAATTTCAAAAATATACAAAAATCACTGTATCTTCACACTAAAAGAAGTTTATTTCATTTTACGATTAACATTATGGACCTTATTTCCTTTTTCGAATTTACAAATCTCACAAACAACGAACCTTTTTCTAATTTTGGATAGAAAAACCTTTGGAATAACAAATCCTATTTCATTTCGGAATTGCAAATCTTCGGAATAACTAACCTTCAAAATAACGCATTGTAACCATATTTCTTTCCCGTCTTCATGATCTAAGCATCAGCAATCCGTTTGGTGAAACACTTCATGTCGTGCAAACGTACGAAAAAAGGGAAGTCTTAAAAAATGGAAATCTATCCTCTGATCATTATCATGATCATTTTTATCATTGTGCAACTAGTAATAGTTTGATAATAGAAACATTTGTAGGATTTTCATGTCGACTTGAATTCATAGCAACAAACTTTCGCAAAAAAAAAAAAAAAAAAAACTTTCTTGCCCAAATAAGTGTGTATGTGTCCTTTACGTTCAGCTGTACCTGTTGCGTTCATAATGCTCGCAAGTATAGTTTGACCTACGTAGTATGCATACGATTCTAAGATCTTGGTATTCTTCCGATGCAGAACTTTAACAAATTTTCTTTTTACTATAATAATTAAAAGCGATAAACAAATTGCAATCAGGCGCAATTTTGCGTTGACTTCGCTGTAGATCTTGCTACCTAATTGTCTACGCACAATTAAATGATGATTTGTGCTCCGTATAAGATGAAATCATATGTTGTTGGCAATATCCGAACTTCTCCCTACAGCTGTTGTCTCGGTAACAGAGGCAGCCTTACTCTTCCGGGTATCTTTCTTTGGTGTATTATGCGACACTAATCCACTTCGTTCTCTTCTTTTTTTGAAACACCTCATTAGCTGCCGTCGAAATTCGACAAGGCGAAACCAGTAGATTGTAGGGTTCACAACCAGGTTAAGGGCGAGTAAGATGAGACTAACGTTAACCAGCGGTCGGAAATACTTCGAAGTAAGATGTGGAGCAATGAACACCATCAGAAGGACGCAAGGGAGTATTGCCCATGCGACGAATGTCGTCCCGACCACGAGACCAAACGTTAGCAGGATTTTCTGGTTCTGATCAGCGCGCCTTGCTTTTGCGTCGGAGGGCAGTCCAGCTTGCAGGGACACTCGTGTCACCTGTTGGTAAATCACTACGTAGCACAACGATGTGATAAGCAAAAATATGAAAGTGACTGAAGCTACCGGAACTATTTCCGAGGACACCAAGTCACCATTTGTCTCTATCAGTTCCGGTAATGCAATATAGCCAAACAGGACGATGAGCCAAATGATCACGCACGCTGTTATGGATCTTGGAGCAGTGACAAGGTTGCGATTCCCGAATGGGTCGAGACGGATGACGACAAAACGCTGGAAGGCGATTGCAAGAGTGCTGAATATCGACATGAGCATTGCTGGGGACTGTAAATCTCCAATGATAGGCGTGACCTGTTAAGAGAGCACAGATATGATAAAAATAGCGTAATTTTTTATTGGTATCTTTGTTAAATAATTGCAATTACGTTAAAAGGAATTTCAGCCATAATTTATCGCCTTTTCTACAAGCCTGAAGGAATATCGCATTCAGAGGTGTAAAATTTAACTACAATAGTACATCCATTTGAATACTTTGTGATGTGATTTGATGTATAATGGTGCATTTTGCGGTATAACGTTATAAAGCATTGCTATTAGTACGAGTAAATGTATTCGTGTAAAGTCATCGTCGATGTTATGTTTGGGAGAATTTGAATTGTTATCACGACTTTTCATTGCTCAGGAGCACTAGCTTCGGATTCAAAATCTGTATACCCCATTCGTAACACTGGCGAATGTAGGAGAGGTTAGTTCTCAGGCTCACGACCCGTTTGGAGCGGTTAGTGATACAATGAATTACACTGTCATTTCATAACACATGCAGAACTGGTATTGACTTTCCTACTAAGCGTCTTCTATACTGTCCAACATTCTGTAAACAACCAATATCAAAGTTTATTTTTATTTTGAATGTCTTTGGACATACTTTCCAAATTGTTGTTGTTGTTTTTTACCTTTTCGAGTTTGAATAACTTCCACCCAGCATTTTTTTTTTCAAAAACACCTTTTCTTTAAATTGGTCCATTCACAAACATTTGACGAGAACACTTTTATCATGATCATCTTACTATCTATTTTTTTAGCTGGTCATTTGATATGGAATATAATGCCACAAAAGAGTAAATGCTCTCCAATCACTTATAATATTTTCAAGAAGAGATACAAGTCTTACCTGTAATGACTATCATCTTTACGTAATACCATACTGCAGTGTACCTTGTTTGTTATACTTGCCAAGCACTGCTTCACATATGTATGTGAATGAGTGTGTATAATGTTTATGTGTGTATGTGTATACGAAACTGATTGATTTTTAGTAACTATAGGAGCCAGTTTTACAAAAGGCAATGTGCCTTCATGTTTTAATAGGGCAATAACCGAGCTATAATTCTCTCTCCTTTTATTTTAGCTCACCTGAACCAAAGGAGTATTGTGATCATTCATTATCCGGCGTCCGGCGTGCCTATAAAAAAACTTGGATCTCAATGTGTTCAAGTGAGTACTATCAGCCTCTCTATTCTAATTCATTATCCCAACAAGATGCGTGTTCGTTTAAGGTCCCCCTCCCCAGGCCTCGAGTCGAGAATTGTAGCGCAAAATGAAAGACAGATGCGCTGAGAGCAGTTTAGAGTATCAATATTGTGACATTATTCTTTGCTCATCTTGGTTTAAAATAACAAAAATATCATCTTGGTTTAAAATCGTGGTTTAAAATGACAATATAAGCAGAAAGAGTGTCAATATTGTGACATTATTCTTTGCTCATCTTGGTTTGAAATAGCCGGATTAATAGAAACGAAGAGTGCTATTGTGCGATCAAAAAGCATGATAGTGGAAAATAAAACCGCTTTACACTCATCTCTTTCTTGATAAAATATGACTGCTTCGTCCCCCTGGGACGTAATTTGTATCAGTTACCTTGGTGTAAACTCTAAAAACAATTCTTAGCCCTATCAAATGCTGCTGTAGCTATCAATGCGCCTTAACATCTGTTAAGGGGGCACGTATGCATTTCACTTTAGGATACTTATTGCAATAATCTTTCCGGCCTGCCAGACAATTTTGGAACTCACCGTTCCGCTCTGCACGTCTGCAACCTGGCCTATCAGTGACACGGCCTGGACCAGATCCGAGAGCGCCAGGTTGAAGGTAAAAATGTTCTGCTCTCGTCGCAAGGCGGGGATTCCAAGGATGGCGAAGAGAGTGAGCAGATTACACAGCATTGCTGTCATGCAGATTGCTAGAAGAGTCGAGTCAAAGTAGATGTTTTTTGAGGGTGCGGTACCGTTCCTATCCATTCTGCAAAGTGACAGGAGCAATAACTATCAGAATAATGGGTACAGCGTCTGAGATATCTATTATGTGAGTGTTATATCACTAGCCTTGATAGACGATGCAATTAGGGATGTTGGAATGAAGAAGAGTATGGTGCAAAAAGCTAAACTTTGTCGGTGACCGAAAACCCAGTTTAACCATCCCATAAGTTTACTCGTCCATCGATGCGTGTTATCAAAGTGAAGGAAACTTGCATTCGTCTCCAACTTACTTTCTTCGACGACCATTTGTGGGAGTCTCATACACTGCTGAGGTATTATTCTTGCTGCTAATATATAACATTGCAACAAAGAAGTCAATCTGGCCAATCTGTCATTGGCGTTTGGTATCGCAAGTACGCATGCGCGCAAATTGCACTGTCTGATCAAAGGTAAGAGCTATAAAGTGCAGGATTTACAAAGATATAAAATGGTATGAAGACGTGCCGAAGTGGGGGACAAGGCACCATCGATTCGTTTGTAAACAATCCTTTAGTAGCGATACAATCGCTTGCAAAATCAATCGTAGTTGAACGATGAATGTGCCCCTCCCCCCACCCCCCCCCCCTTCACCGAACAACTATACAGGCAGATGTATGATATGACAAATGATAGCTTCAAATCAGAGAAACAGAGCAACACAGCAATGGCGAATCAGCAAAATTTAACTGATAACCGCTAAAGTCTGTGGTCTGTCTGAAGCTGTGTTCTGTGATGAGGCCCTTTAGATCATTATGGCACAGTTTTCCACACCTCTTGGTGGCATGTGTATCACCCCTAAATGTAATATCAACATGTAATATCGACCCTAAATGTAATACAACTTAACCTTTAATATAATAACAACCCTAATGTTATACATTTTAACGCCAAATGTAATAATCGAGTCGACCCTATATAATACATTTTTACCCTAAATGTAATAACCGGAGACAACCCTAAATGTAATACATGTCAACCCTAAATGTAATAACAACCCTAAATGTAATACATGTCATCCTTAAATGTAATACTTTTTTAAACCCTAAATGTAATATCGACCCTAAATGTAATACATCTTAACCCTAAATGTAATAGAGCATGTCAACCTTAAATGTAATAACAACTCTAAATGTAATACATTTTAACCCTTAATGTAATAACGACGCTAAATGTAATATACCTTAACCCTAAGTGTAATACATTTCAACGCTAAATTTGATAACCTGAAACAACCCTAAATGTAATAACCGGAGACATCCCTAAATGTAAATCATGTTAACCCTAAATGTAATAACAACCCCAAATGTAATACATTGTACACCTTAACGATAAATGTAATAACAAGTAAATGTAATATCGACCCTAGATTTAATACTTTTTAACCCTAAATGTAATATCGACCCTTAGATGTAATACATTTTAACGCTAAATATAATAACTACCCTAAATATAACACATTTTAAAGCGAAATGTAATAACGACCCTAAATGTAATTCATGCCAACCCTATTAAATTTAATACATTTCAACGGTAAATGTAATTACGACGCTATATTTAATACACCTTAACCCATTTAAAATGTAATAACACCCCCTAAATGAATACATTTTAACGATAAGTGTAATAATCGAGTGAACCCAAACTGTAATAACCGGAGATAACCTTATGAAAATGTAAAGCATGTCAACCCTAAATGTAATACTTATTGACCCCTCAATTTGGTAGATTGTTGCAGCATGATAAGACTGACAACCACTAAAGCTCCTTTAATATAAATCATTCAAAATCCTAGAGTGTCATGTATCCACCCCTTTTCTGTATGACACTCTAGGATTTTGAATGATTTATATTTAAGGAGCTTTAGTGGTCGTCAGTCTTATCATGCTGCAATAGGCAATGGCACGAGCATTTTGAATTTATTCTTGGTTTTCTCGTACAGCTTTTTCGGCCTTCTAAATTGCAGCATAACATGTATCCATTGCTTTACGTTGTGCAATTGATATCATTATCTAGTCAACAGTTCAGACTTCGCTCAAAGTCATTTTGCCTTACTCATACATTCATATATCATAGGAAAGTCGATGATACAAATGGTGACTCAAAGATGGTAAAAAAGACATCAATTTCCTTTTGCTTTACGGGCAACTTTTAATTTATTTCGTGTACCCTCCCCACGACCAATTGCCCCAGTTTCGTGTCACTTAGTATAGTGATTGCCAGGAGTAGTGAACAATGTCATGAGGCTAATATTTCGGACAGTGATTTGCTGCCCTGTCAATGTGTGACAGATATTTCGTTATTGAAACACTATATAGATAATGATTGTTCGTAAATTTTGCGAAATCTTTCTAAATCTTTCTAATTTCTACATATTGTCTAAATCTACTCGCTCTATCATCCCGTTTCATCAGTAGGCATATGTGTATTTCTTGATTCTGAATATCAGTAGAAAATGTCATGCCTTTCTTATTATCTGTAATCAATCTTCAACATCATATCTATGGAATGATGCGTGTAGCGCAGATGTCATTTTAAATATAGAGCATTATATTTTGGATCAAAAATTTGTCTTTCATTGATTGGTTAGAAGAGCTTCACGTGATTATAAGTATTTTAAGCTATTTTAGAATGTTGGTGTGTTTACTATTTGCAAAATGACGTCACTTTTATGACGACATTTTGCAAATAGTATACTATTTGCAAAATGATGTCACAATCACCCTTCTTTACAATCAAGTGTACCCGTCCGGTTCCGAATTCTAGCGTTCAGGTTTGCAGCGGCCATACGATCGCTTGGATACATGCGACGGCCAACTCTAGCGGTGTCACGGCTATACATTTTTCAATTTCCGATCTCTCGCACTGTTGCGTATTGAAGGCGCTGCGCTGCCGCCTCAATGTGGCTAAGCCTAGTATAATTTTCACTTTTTATTCAAATTTTTGATCCAAAATATAAAACAAATATACTTTGCCTAGTTTCGAGTTTCTTGTTAAAACTATGTGCCTCGGTGACTCCAAAATAGTACTATTCACTTAGGGGCTGCGCCCCCCTCAGTAAATAGTACTATTTTGGAGTCACCTCTGCCCATAGTTTTAACAAGAAACTCTCAAGGCCAAGTATATTTGTATACTATTATGTCATGTATTTGGAATCAGTTAATCTTTATCTTTGTGAATGAAATAATGGTATCCTGAAAGTTCAAATTTTACTAAACGTAAAAGTTCCTGTACAAGGAAAGCGCTATGCTTAAAGGACATTTGAGAAAATACAGTAGAATTTAAGAGGAGCAACAAAATTAGTTTTTTTGTCTCTCTCTTTCTCTCGCTGTTCTTTGGCATGTTTGGTAACAACCATTTGTTAATGTTGTTTTGCAAGATGTGCGAACAACTGGTGTGATATAAAAATAAAAAATAAATGGAAAAAAAATAAAATCCAGTCCAAATATAAGTTAGTCTGATAAAAAGAGAAACAAGAATCTCACGAGTTCATAGGTAAAAATTTGGCTGAAATCGGATAAAATAAATTTTGCTAATTTCTGCAAAACAGTTCTTGTACGGTGGATATGAATATGCAAATGAGTGAGCTAACCATGTCATACCCTCACAATTTTCCATTGATCGTGTTAAAAAAAAAAATGACGAAAATTCATTGTTCCTCTCATTGACGTCTGAAACATGATGCTATTCCTGGTTCAGGGCCGGCGCACTGTTTTCAAAAGTGTGGGGGCCCGCTTCCGGGTTTCATGAGCTAACAAGCAAAAAAAAAAAAAAAAAAAAAAAAAGGTCCTCAGCTCATCTCTCACCGTCCACTTCCGGGTTTCTTCAGCTGACAAGCCAAAAACAAAAAACAAACAAAAAAAAAAGGTCCTCAGCACATTCTCTCCCCTCCCATTTTAGTGCCACTTACGTACTTCCGGGTTGAAAAAAGTGTGGGGGCCCAAAGTGATGACACGTTATGTATTCCTTTCCATGGTGCACAAAAAGTGTGGGGGCCCGAGTCCCCACGGCCCCCACGGCTGCGCCGCCCCTGTGGTTGAATAACTTCAGAATAGTGATCCGTTAGATATACCAGAATTTGAGCCGGGTATAATTGCGTTTGAATGAAATACTGGATATTTCAAAATTTTATGTACAAACTATATTGTGAGGGAATGACATGCTCACTTTTTCCATTTGCATATTCATTTTTACTGTTCAAGAACCTATATTGTTCCCCCAAAAATAGCGAAACTTTAAAATGTCATGTAACTTTCCTATTTTTCATCAAATTTCGATCAAATTTATACCGTTGAATTCGTAATATTTTACTTTTTCTTATCAGACAACGTCAGACGAACATATGTTTGGACTGAATCAAATCTAATTGTCACTATTTGTCTTCTTTACACTCTCCCTGTGTCGCTTAATTCCTCCTTCATGTCATTGAAGTCATAAATTTGTTTAAAATTGGCATTAAAAGTATCAATGAGGATAAGTAATATGTAGGGATAAAGACCGTACAAATGAGTCACCGTTATAGATGACACTATTAAAATTCTTCAGTCTGCCCCCCCCCCCCCCCACACACACACACACACTCACACACTGTTAATTTCTGATTTTTGTAATCATTTATCATGTTGTGAACATGAATACAGAATTATGTGTAAATATTATAACAAAGAAATAGAAATGAGAAAATTCCTTTACTTTCTGATGTAGCTCCGATTCTAAAGACGTTTCCACAGTTCTAGTTGTGTGATCTTTTTGTTAACACCGACATCACTATTACGAGAATAAACATGTTATTGTATCTACAGGACATCAGTTTCAATGAGTGCTTTGCAGTGAATGGAGCCACAGCGACCATGAGTTGACTTATAATACGTGCACAAAGTGGAAAGCGATGTCTTAAAGGGGCATTCCAGACGATTTGTATAATTTCATATCATGCAGTATACAAATCAACAGCTCCACGTATAGATTTGTGAAATTTTGTTGTGGTTCTTGAGCAGAGAAACAATACTTTCAAAACCTTAAACAAATTACACTGAACAAGGATGATGACATAGGAGGCTCACATATTTCAGAAATGTAGCGGTGTAATTCCATTACAATACCGCTTGCTTGCAAGTTCACCTGTGTATCATCTAATTATGCATGCTTTCTTCTTTTGTTCTGCTTTCTTGATTGCATTCTTATGGTGACCCTGCCAGGTCATCATCCTTGTTCATTGCAATTTGTTATAAATTTCGAAAATATTCTTATTCTTCATCCCAATAATATAATAAATTCCGAAATTGTGTCCTCAGTATAACTAATTTATAGTTGTTAAAATGTAAAAATCTGAGAATCTTTCGGAAGTCTCCTTTAAGTACTTTCCTGGTCAAAGACATTAGTACAGTGTGGCGCTGGTGTATATATTCAGGAATGGTCTTTCTAATTGAGGGTTGTTTTTTTCGAAGAAAGTAATGAAAGTAACTGGTCTTGGGAATGCACTTAATATCTCTAGTATGTTGATAAAGGAAAAGTTTTCCTTTTTTAAGAGCGACAGCCAGTTAGTATTTTTATTTTGTCATTAACTGCTGGTGAAAATTTGATTTTAAAAACATTTGTAGATTGATTTTTAAGGTACCTGTCAAGTCACAAACGACTCGTAAGATCCTGAGTTGACCAAATAAGTTTACATGTGTCCTTTTACGTTTAGCTCTAGGCCTAGTTAGTGCGTTTATGATCTTCGCAAAATCTTGGTTTACTTTTGATGCAGAACATTTTTTTTTTACTATGATGAAGTAAAAGTGACAAACGGAATCAGAAAAAAAAATTGCGCTGACTCTTTTGTACATCGTGCTAAACTTTCGAGTAAACGACAAAGTTATATGTTGTGGCCAATATCCGCACATCTCCCTTCAGCCGTTGCCTCGGTATGAACGGAGTCAGCTTTGTACTTCCGGGTATCTTCCCTTGATGCCGTGTGCATTGCCGATCCACTTCTTTTCCCTCTTTTTTCTGAAACACCTCATTAGCTGCTGTCGAAAGTCGACGAGGCGAAACCAGTAGATAGTAAAGTTCCCAACCAGGTTCAGGGCGAGCAGGATGAGACTGGCATCAACCAGCGGTCGATGATACTTCGAAGTAATTGAGATGTGGAGCAAAGGACACAATCAGAAGGACACAAGGGAACATTGCCCATGCGACGAATGTCGTCCCGACCACGAGACCAAACGTGAGAAGTATTTTTCGGTTCTGATCAGCGCACCTTGCCTGCACGTCGGAGGGTAGTCCAACTTGCAGGGACACTCGTGTCACCTGTTGGTAAATCACTACGTAGCACAACGATGTGACAAGTAAAAATATGAAAGTGACGGAAGCTACCGGAACTATTTCCGAGGACACCAAGTCGCCATTTGTCTCTATCAGTTCCGGTAATGCAATACTGTATAGCCAAACAGGACGATGAACCAAATGATCACGCACACTGCCATGGATCTTGGAGCAGTGACAAGGTTACGGTTCCCGAATGGGTCGAGACGGATGACAACGAACCGCTGGAAGGCGATGGCGAGAGTGCTGAATATCGACATGATCATTGCTGGGGACTGCAAATCTCCAATGATAGGCGTGACCTGTAAAAGAGTAATACATTATTATGGCATCTTTATTTATTGCAATTTCCGACCATGAATTTTAACCATAAGTCATCGTCTTTTCTATACTATCTTGACGGAATATTGTACTCAGAGGTGCAACACCAATGTCAATACATTAGTTTATCCCTTTGAGTCTCTAGTGCGATACAGCCCCCCCCCCCCCCATTTTTTGTTTTGATGATATTCCGGAAGTGGCACCAGGAATATGTTTCTACAAAATGTCCTTCCCCCTCCATCATCAATGAATCGACGACCCTGTTTCAATAAACTGGGCCCCTCACTTCTAAAAATGAAGTGCCGGTTCTGTGATGTGATAAGGGTAGGTTTCCTACCTTTTGCGGTATAACGTTGTTAAGCATTGTCAGTAATATTTAACACTGCTCAACGAAATTTGACATTAATGTTAGAATAATACATATTGCAATACGTGCTATATTCAAACATGGTGTACATACGCTGTAACAAATATTTACTTTGGGCGGTGAGTTGGCTCAGTCGGTAGCGCGTCTGCCTCACGATCACGCGGCCCGGGTTCGAACCCGAGTCTGGACTGAGCAATGTTGTGTGTAAACATACCGTCCCCTCTAGCAAGAGGCAAAACACTCTGTCCCTCGGATAGGACATAAAATGGAGGTCCCGTGTATGAGAGAGTCACAGCTCATGCACGTAAAAGATCCCGCTTCATTCATTCATCGCAAAGAGCAGGGTGTCTAACCCGGTGAAGTGGTCCTACCCCACATCCAACTGGACCCCATGGAAGACCAGCTTAGTGTAGCTGAATATGGGCTATCCAGCCATCTTCACAGATGGAAAATGAACAACAACAACAACAACTTTAAAACACGTTTGAATATCTGTGGACATACTTTCAGAATTGCTGTTCATATGTTCTTGTGTTTGGATAACTTCCATCCAACATATTAATCAACATATTTTCACTCTAAATTGGTCCATTCAGAAAAATTTGACGATAACTATGTTTGTTTGGGTTTTTTTTTTTTTCGTCATTGTATCTCCTTGTTATCCTCTTCTATTCTACAAAGTACTAGCAATGAATGTTCAATTTCTTTAGAGGTCCTTTGATATGGGATGAAATACCAAAATTGAGTAAACGCTCTACCATCACGTGATATTTTAGAGAAGAGATACAAGTCTTACTTATTTTTAATAGCCGTACATGATACCATTATAACCATGTTACTTGCCAAGCATGGAGTTAAAGTTAAACAGTAATAAGTGAGTGAATGTATGTATGAGTATGTGAATCTGACTGACTTGAAAGTAGGGCCAAGCTTTACATGAGGAAATCAGCCTTCCTGTTCGAGCAATAAACTAGCTATGATTCTCTCACCTGAGCTCATCTGTCCAAAGCAATGCTTGTGGAGAAAAAAAAAGAACAACAACAAATGCATATCACGTCTTAATGATAGCTGTAAACCAAGAGTAACACTTTACTGAATTCCAGTATACATCGTCTCCCGTGGAGTCCTTTAAATATCTATTACAGTGTTCCATACTTTAGGTCCTGTCGCACAGAAGTATGGTAACTTTGTGTTAAAGAATAACTCTGTAATTTAAAAAAAATAGTGTTGCTAGTGCATTTATCATCGAGTGCAGAATGACTGGTACTTGTAAAGTTTTCATATAATAGTATGCAACGGGACCTGTTGTTGGTATAAAATGTGGTTTCATGTTGCCTCAAAGAAAAGCTGCATGATCCTGACAAGAAACAGTTCTTTAGAAACAAAGAAAATAACTTTGTCTATGTTTGTAAAGACAATTAAATGAACAAATAAATTAGATGCATTTATCTATCTATGTATTTATATGCTACTTGCTGGTTTAATGCAATAGATATTACCCCCTCCCCCTATTGTAGGTAACCATGTATGCCATGGTTTGCCAAGTTCTTCAAATTTTGGTTGTGTCCGGTAAAGAATAATAAGACTCAAATCCCATTCTATAGCATACGTGAAGGGACCTTCTACAACCTGGCTTTTGTTTTTACCCCAGTAAAAACTTTCGGTGTGACATACTGATGAATGTACAGCAAGATATATCAAATGTTGTCAAATTTGTTGTTGTTTTTTTGTTATTGTCTTATATGTAACGTTCATTCAAGTTCTTGGTATTTCCATTTTTACTTCTTCGGTATTTAAGTTATGCACATATATTATTCGCATGTGTATCCAAATCAAGTCTTAGAATGCACCATTATGATGGTTCAATTAAGTGTGTTGATATCTCCAACGGTATGGGCTCCCTGAACAGACAGTACTGTATTTGGATGTTTCATGTTGTTTGATTTTGATTTGATTTGATTTATCTATTCACCGTAAGGCGTCATTTACATTTTTTATCAACATAATCAAACATAATATACGCAAGTACGATACTCATTATAGCTAGTTTCTGCAATTTCAACCATTTTGATTACACATACATCTCTGATATAATTACAGTATATATTGTGTTATGAATTTCTATGGTCTGGAAATGAAGGAGTTAACCCATTCCGTACGGGAGCCTGGTGGTCTGCAGTATTAAGTCTATGGGCATCTCAGAATTCAGTGTGGAACGGGTTAAAAGGACAACCCAGGTAATAGTCTACGTCTATACTTAATTTGATAAGCATAACAATATAATGCGGCACATTTTTTCTTTGTGTGGCCGAGGGACCAAAAAATCAGTTCTTAATGTCACGCAGCTGAAAAGGGATTTCTCAATAAAAATATTAAAAAAGGAACGTTCACGTCAACAATTTAAGAATTAAAAAATCGTGTGCATGACTCTACCTTTGTAAAGGAAAGCAGAATATAACCGGATCTATTTTCTCATTTTGAAAAGAAGACTAATAAAATGCATGAGATGTAGTTTCTATCGCTTGCCTTTGGCTGGTTTAAAGTCCTTTTTTTCCTATCTAAAAAAAAGAAGAAATGACGTTCACATCATCAGTATTATTGTTTACCTTGGTTAATGAAGGGAACGTGCTGGAAATCAGTCTAAAAACGTCTGCAAGGAAAGTTTTATCAAAAGATATAAAATTCGATTGTCTGCATGCACGTGAACAAATGTTTTCTGTATTTACTATATTCGCAGACGCAGTTTTGTACTAGCTCTTTAACAGTACTAGCTTTATTTAGTGAGAGATGAAATACAAATTAGACTTTGTCTTTCACTCTCTCTCTCTCTCTCTCTCTCTCTCCCTCTCTTTCCTCTCTCTCTTTCTCTCTCTCTCTCTCTCTCTTATCTCCCTTTCTTTACTTATCTTTCATTCACTCACTCTTTCTAAGTATTGGGGAAAATTTTTGTTGTTCTTGTTGACATAAAAGAAAAAAAACGAAATTGGCTGTCAGGTATGTTCCTCCATTGTGATGTACTTTTCCAATAACCTTTCAATCACTCTTTAAGGATACCGTTTCCATGAGAACGAATCTTGCGGTTGCTCTTTCCACCGGTAGAAGAGAGAGAGGGGGAAAAATCCACGTTGTTTGCCGCCAACAAAATATCTATCATAAAGCTGATTTCATATTTGTAGAAATCCTGCTCTCTACTGGCAATCTTACGGATGAATCAATTCTAAAAGCAAGAAATGTAATTGGACAGAAGACATTATATCTATTCAGAGGTCGGTAAATCATTCCACATGGCGGCACTTCGGAGTAAGTCGTCTTTGTCAAGTTGTAGACACTCACTATCACTAATGGTTTCTTTTGCTGCGTTCACAAATGTGAATGGCACTGTTGATATGTCATACAAAAAGCCATCAAGAAAATGATATCAAGATATAACAAGTTTGCTGTGCATGTGTGTGTGCGATTTCTTCTTCTTCATTGAGAGTGCAACGCCGCCCCGTGATTCAGATTGACTTTTATAAGCAGAGTAATAGCATTTAAATAAAACAAAAATCTTTCGCTAAGTTCTCATATAACATCAGAGAAAACTGCATTTTTTTATTTGACAAGTTTTCATGAAACAGGAGATTAGTTGTAACCACATGAGCGAATTGACTGAAGTGATCGTCTCCCTTGTCTTTCTTTTGATATAAGTAATATTTTCCCTAATTCTTATGATTGAATAATATGTTCCCTAATTCTTATATTTGAATTAATTCGAAAGTAGTAACTTCAATCATTCGCTTCTTCATGATTTGCGCCTAGCAATAAAGACCTAATAAGTATGCATTGAAAGAGGTTTTAGAATTTGCAATCCCGACCGACAAATCATGATTTACTTGATAAACCAAGTATAAAGTTATAAAGCTATGACGTCATTGCTTATTTACAAAAGTTCTCTATATCATTGCGCCTGAAAGTTTTGGGTTTTTTGTGGGGTTTTTTTAATGAATACACGGGACATTTTCAAATTCCACAATTTCGCTATCTATATCAATTTGTAATGAAACTTTCACTAATCTGTCAATTGTTTTTTATTCTAGGTGATGATGTTCATGAGGTAGCAATGCGATTCCCATAGGAGACATCATTGAATTTTAACATTAGTGTCTAATAATCTTGATAACGGTCTAAAGACGTTCTTAATTTGCTTCGTCAGTTCCTTTTGTTTTCTGCTGCCAGAACGCCAGTGTCCTGTTACGATATCTTCATAAAGGCATTATAATATGGACGTATCACGCAGTTGATTCGATGACTTCTCGGGCCAACAAAACTTTTTTGTAGTGTTATTTAACAAGTGTCGAAACATATTCAAGAGAGACGTAAGAAAAATCATCTGCTTGTTACATCCAAAAAACAAGCATATTGTTATTGCCTCTGACGTAATTTCAGTATTACATATCATATTGTATACAACCACACCGACTGCATAATTTTGTCTCTCCGTGTATTAAACTGCTTAATCTTCAAGAAGGATGTAATTCGTAGCCTTTTTTTGTCTCTCGTTTTCAGTCATTACCTGTCTCTTCACCTGCACCCGTCTTCGTGATAGAGCGGTTATACAGTATGTTATTAGTATAAGCTGTAAGCATCATGTATGTATGCATGCCTTCATTCAATATATTTACTGGTCGGGATTTTCAGCACAAAATTTTGAGCGCAGCTTTGATCGGTGTTTGTTTATATTCTGAGTAGGTACATAACATATATCTACAATATTATTATTCAAACGTAAGTGGTATGCTTCGCATGAATATACAGTATTATAATCAAAAATAAAACTGAAACCAAGTTCATGCTGTATATAGTCACCAACACGTGGACAACTTTAATATCATGTACTCATGTAAGCGTTGTATGTTTATTACTTTGTATTACTTTATATGGAAATAAGATCATGTTGAATTTTTGAATTGAACTTACTCAATATATATATATATATATATATATATATATATATATATACATTAATAGTAATAGTAATGTCATGACAGAGGAATGCATTAAATGCCAATTGGTTTTTATTCAAAATCCAAATCTTCGAAGATTCGTATTTTGAATAAAAACTAATTGACATTTAATGCATTCCTCTATCGTTACATTGCTTTATTATTAGTAGTACTGCCAATACGCGGATCAAATAAAATGTTTAAAACAAGATCAAATATTTATCTATACATAATAAATGATACATATTATGTACATGTCTCCTTAATTTCTTGTATCAGGTGTTTACTTTCAGTCTCACTGTGACAAATGTCTCTGACCGCAACGTCTGACCAAATTGTTGGTTCTTGCTGTGTTTTTATTTCACTCTCATTTCTTCAAGATATAGGCCTACAATGTACGTACATAATTATACAGTATGGTCATATTAATACATCGTGTGTATGTGTGTATGTGTGTGTGTGTGTGTGTTATAATGTGCATCAATAAATAAACATGTACAACCATGTACGTGTTTGTTTGTAAATACAGTGTACATGTAATCATTATGCGACACAAATTCTTACACGAATGGAAGGACACAAAAATACATCAAATTACAAAATCCGATAAGAGAAGAAAGTATGGACCTGTACTGGCGTATGACAATGTAAAAGAAAAAAGAAACAGACATATTCAGAGATACTTAAACATTGTTACCTACGGAGCAGTTTATACACTCACACTTAACGACAAACATAAATAAAAATCTGTTACGAAAGCCTTCGGATACAAACGTGTTTATTTGTCGAGAAGACAGCCACAGAACAGAAACAATGCACACAGTATGTACATACTGATGTTGTGAGTTTACACACATCACACATTTTGAAACAGAATTATACATAAACTGATGCACGGTTATGTACAAATGCCTTGAAAGATGCGATCGATGATTGCATAAGTGTGATTCTCGTACTGACAGGGAGGATGGATGTACCCAGCCTTTATAATGCTCTATTGCAATTAAGATGCATGAGGAGGCCAGCGAAACTACTACAGTGTAGTATGCGGATAGATCTTTAGCCTCAAATACTAGTAATCGTCGGACACGATACTTTGTCTTAAATGGATATATTATAGTACTGAACATCGTTTACGTTCAGCCAATTTTGAAAAATAACAAAATATGTAGCATAAAGTTTGTAATCAAAACTTATCTTTGATAAAATATGATATCATCATAAGAACACAGTATATTAGAACAGCCAACAATGCACCCGTCAAACGGAAATAAGCGACTCTTGAACTACAACGTTTACACGAATTTCTATTAAAGCATGCTATTCATACATCAGCCGAGTACAATGTTATGTACGTATGTCATTTACATATACCAATAGTCATCAAAATGGCATTTCATGATTTTACTACACGTATTACAAAGTACAAATGTATGTATCTAAAGTCTAATCGATTTTAAAAAGCAAGAGTAAACTTTACCTGCATGTAATTATCAGATGCATCAAATGTGATCCCATAAAAGTTGAAGACTTTTTAGAAAGTGTATTCTGCAGTGAAGACATAATTATTTAACATTACGTAAATGCGTTTAACACAATCGAAACAATGCTCGTAACTTTGACTTGCAAGGAACAATCCCCACAGTTCTGATCGATGACGGCGTAGATATTCATTGGGTATTGTAACTGGCAAGGTAACGCGAAGACTATATAGCAGGACTGGAATGGGATAAAATCAACAGGTTCATACGTGAGGCGGCTCAAGTTGCTTTTAAACGCACTATCTCTGCTGCTAATCACAATTCATATTTTCCCCTCAAATATGATCACTGCAAAATACGAAAAATATAGCTCAACTTATCGCGCATTGCATAATGAAGTTTCAATTTGATTTCAAAAATCAACACAGATAAAAAATGTTTGTAGATAAAAACAACACATGATTGAAAGAAATGTAGATCACTAAAAACAAACAATGCTGTACAAATTCATTCGATATGAGATTTAAGGAAATCCTCCAACGTATTTTTTGAAACATAAAATCATTGTACAACGATTCTAGACTCATGTAACAGAAAATGTCTTTACCCTGTATCTCAACTTGAACATTGTCGTCATCATCATAAACTAAAAATAAATGTTTCACACATTCATGATGAATAATAATTGACGAATATCAATATGCTTTGTTGAGTCGCAATTTTCATTCCATGATCAATAAGTACGAAAATACTTTAGAAATTGAATATTCAATTCATCATCACCAATTGACAAGACACTTGTGTAGGGAATGAAAGAACTATCAAAGTTAACGAGCACAGGATGTCTACAACTAAGCTGAAAAAGTAAGAGTCTCAATAATTTTACACGTTAAACAGAGAAACCATACTTTGCATCATAGAAACACATCACTAAAATTTGACCGCAATTGTTAAAAAACTTTCCAAAAATCAATAACATCTGATTAGTGATTCCTTCTGTGTTACTGATATCTCATCAAATAGTCTACATGATTACTCTGCAGTGCATGTGTATAGAAAACGCCACATATTTCCTTCTTGGGGGGGGGGGGTAGGGTTGAATACAAATACTCAAGTTACAGAAAAAACTCTGAAACAGAGTCAAATGGGAAATAGCACCATAAAATGCACTTCTTCATTCTGTCATCAGTAAAATAATGGCAGGCAGGACGTGAACACCTTTCTAATTGTGTATGATAGAACATCGAGACAGGGACAATAAAATGGACACATTACATTATTTACAATAAAATGGTTGCATCACTATGGGTGAAGAAAAACTAAAAGCTGAAGTTGAACTCAATTGTGTTTGTATTTGAATCACATTTATAAAACATATTCTTTTCTTTTTTACTTTGCAGGTCTAACACATGCACGTACTGTATCATCTTCAGCACAGAAGAAGAAGGAGAAGAAGAAGAAAACAAATAAGTTGAAGTTTTAACGTTTTACTACGCACTGCATATCAGGCTCTTGTGTCAAAATGTTCCAGAAACTCAATGAACACTCTAATTACAACAACATACTTACTACTTCATAAAACAAGTACCATCGGCAGTGTTGATTAAACATGACTCCCTAATCACAATCCTTTGTGTTTCGCATACATACTATGCACCAAAGAGGAAAAAAAAAACATCTGATGCTCCCTTACATATGTGAAAAAATGTATTATTTCTTACTCGTCGTTGATATTCAAGACTCATAAACCTCAACTCTTTGTAGAAAATATATTTTCTTGTTCTAGATATGCACTTTTTAAACACATTACATATTTGTCTGAACGTGGCAGACATCCGACAGAGAACCCTTCTGTACATTATTTTTTTCTAAATATCTACTTGTGTGACCATTCACTTTATGCTAAACTGACTGGATTTCACAAAATTCATCCTGTCGAATTTTGTAAATTATTGCGTACGGTGATTGAGCACCATTACTGCAATTACACGCGATTTTGGAATCCCCACCCCCACATGCCATATGAAATAAGGAAAACAAGGAAAGAAAGAAACAAAGATGTGTCAATTTACTAATATGCCACACAAGTACAATTCTACCTCTATATCCTCTCAAATTGTATTAAAAATAATCACAATGACCCATGATTCTAGTACGCATTTCAAACATAAATCAAAACTAATTTGAAATATTGCTATACATAATGCACAAATTCATGGCACAATTGACTATGGCTACTTATAAAAGCTTTGATCCAAAAAGCACAAACCACCGGACCTTTGTAGGTGATGGATTCAATAGAATAAAGAGAAAAGAAAATCACGCTGACATATACAATTGTATTACCCATCACAAGATACTCAATGCACAATAGAAGTTCAGTTCTGTTGTCATACAATAAAAAAAATACATCTCATGAAGGAGAAAGAAACATCCGGGAAGAATTCCTTCATACTACTTCACTCTCAGAAAATCACAAGACATATAAAAAAAAAGGAAGAAAAGAGATAGAAAAATGACACAATATTTCAAAGGCCCTGGATACAGGCTGTTCCCTGCAGTAATTCCTGAAAGATCTTCTCATCATCCACAAGGGTCTGCCACGATGTAGTTCCATCCAACAAAGTTCTCGACTCGCTCTATGACTGTGTGGGAAGGGAGCAAGGGAGGTAAAGATGAAGTATAAAATGAGTCGGGCACGGGACAGAGAAAAGGACAGTGGGAGAGGGAGATATGAGAATGAAATTTCACAAAAGACATGGACAGATGTATCAATAAGTGCAGGCTGCACCTATCAACAGTTTGTGACCACACCTTCCAGGTCTACATCTTTCAAACTGTCCTCTGAACTACTGATAGAGAGCACAACTCATGCACTGTATGTTGTTCATAGAGTTTGCAAAGTTTTGATTCAACATTGTACCACCATGTAGAAATGATGTACTCACAACATAAACACTGCATCTTAATTACTCCAATGAAACTTTTGTTCACGACCTTAGGAGAAAAATAAGTAGACAATTATTTAGAATAAGCATTTCAGTCATATCATTACAAAAGAACTCTGGTGGATATAATTGCTGGTAGAATATGGGGTAAAATTAGAAATGGAAATATTCCCAATAGGGTTGCTTTTTAAAGAAGACCATTTGATGGTAATGACATATTAATCAATAATAAATATGTTCACAAAAATTATCATTTAATGTACAGAACGAAGTACAAATGCATATTGTATCTGCATTTGGTATGGCACGCTGATTCTATCTGTAAGTTAAGAGTAATGTAGACACTAGGGAACTAACACATTATTTTAATTTTGCATTCAAAGAAGTGTGATCAATTGCTACTTTGAGCATATCTTACAAGCAAATTACAGATCTATCTATGTGCATGTTAGTGGGAAAAGCTCGATTTTTCCTTCATTGAAACTATCATGAATGAAGCTCTTTTCTATGGTGCTAGGGTTTGCGCTAGCCAGAAATCACACATTAGTGTAATACACTTCTAACTCAATCTATAAGACGATGCACTGTGACTAAAACCTGTCCAAATACACAGCATACAGTAACTAAGCAAACTACATAGAAAAAAAAAAAGGTTCAACTGTAATGCATATATATGAGAATCCTAAGGATCTCAAAAAAAATTAAATCAACAAACTTAAATGAAAGGAAATGTCAACTTTGATGTTAATACAGTATTTACAAGAGAAATAATGTTTGAGTTAATGAAAAAAGAAATGTAACAGATCTTTGTTAAATGGAGGAACAACGTGACCATTCCCAAAGGTTGTACAATGACAGAGTAATGGTCCTACGGGAGAGTATGGTTACCTCACATCTCCCATCTCGGTGATTCAATTATGATACCTGAGAATTATGCCTCCGCATCTGCACAGCAAACAAAATACTCCCCGTCAAAATTAATACCAAAAGAAGCAATTATTTCTTTAATAATCATACTGGAGATGAAACATAAGTTTTGTTCCAGCATATATTTAGTTGCCATCCTCCGTAGTACTTTCATATCTATGCTTTCTTTAATAGGCCCAAATGAAAAAGAGAAGAGGTATTCTGTTGTTATTTCAATCAAAGAAGTAAATTTCATAACACCCAACTTTATATGACAACCCCCAAACAGATGCACTTCTGCAAAAGTTATTGATGTTCAAAGACTGATAACTTTTCTAGAGAGAAATTTCAACTATATTAAACTTTGCATTTGTCTCATTTTAAACATCCTTGTCAAGTTGACATTTCCCTTCAAAAACATTCACTTCATACACACTCACTTTCATTCAGTGTTAGTATCTCCATTGTTGGCCTCTGTGGATGGTGAAGGGGGTGTTGGTTCAGCCGGTTCGGGCTAAAAGGTCAAGGGGTCACCGGTGAGTGGTGGGAGGAGTGAACGGAGGAATGAAATGGTGACATGGTTACAGTGTTGTGATGAAAAGATCACATCTAGTGATTTCGTGACAACAGTGATAATGAAAAGAAATCATATTCTGTCCCATATGCTTTACAGAGAACCACATCAACATCATGGAATATAGAAACAACTATTTTTCAAAATCACGACTATTCTTCTTTCCTAGAATATTCAGAACAAAATGGTCACTTTTGTGTAACAGTTCACAAGCAAACAAATGTTATAGCAACAACTTTTTGCAGAGCTGACTGAGTTGTAGCAAAATTATTTTAAAAGAAAAGACTGAAACTAGATAGATTGGAAAAAAATGGACATCTAATAGTCTGTTTCAAACTTCAGTACATATCCATGTGCACTATTGAAGGTGGTTTTTGTTTGTCTGTTTATTTCCGTATGATAAAAATCAACATATTCCATGCATTGAATCATGAAGAAAATTATATGTGTACTTTTAAAAGGTGGTTATGAGTTGGCAAAGGACAAACATTGTCATCTACAATGTAATTTTTGATAAGCAAAACTGTAAGGTGAATGACATTTCATGTTCACCAAATGTTATAACTGAAGACCACAATGAAATCTATCTCTGCTTGATATCACCCACAAATGTTTTTTAAGTTTGAGAACTTCTTTTTGCTCCTTTCTATGCAGCTTATGGAATAAATATATATATAGAAAACTTTCAGAGTTTGGCATATCTTTAGTTAAAGTGTTTTAATCATCTTTCAAACAATATAAGACAGACATTTTAAAAGAGTGCACATTCCAGCTAGGTCTTTTATTTGTTTGTTGATTTTACATTTTGGGCAGGGGGTTGTCTCTTTTGCTTGCAAAATCACTTTGAAATAAAAGTGCAAAGCAAAAAGAAATCCAATAAATATGGGGGGAAAATGTGTATTGCCAAGTTACTTTTATTTTTACACTAGTAAAATATTGCCATACTCTCTCTCTCTCTCATTATGCCATTCCTATGCGTATTTTTTCTCAGCAAACCATCCAATGCAACTCTTGAAGAATCTCAATTACATTCACTAAAATAAATGCTATGAAAGCAAAATGTTAATCAACTTTGCTATGTCTGAAGAAGAGCACAACTGTGCATGAAACCATCTGGACTAAAGCGCAATAATACCAAGTAAATGTCAAGACATCAGTGCTTTGTTCTCTTTCTTTTTGATACGGATAAATTCATGAAACTTTGTAAACCAGTTAGAATTACACAAGATTTTGTAAATAAACTTTTGAAAACAATAAAAACGTATTTAGACAATTGTGGGTTCCCCCCCCCCCCCCCCCCAGTTGCATGCATGACTTCCCTTTTCTCTAACTTTTACAAAGTTCCCTGAATTCTGAGAAGTGAGTGGTCCAATTAGCTGCTGCACACAACTCACTTCAGGTTGGCACACATCGTCGGAGGATGGGGGAGGGGCTTGTGCAACAGGCTCTGATTCAGCTGCTACGGGCTACCATGGTGAGATTAAATGTGTGGCAGAAACAAAAGCATGATGGTTTCATTGGACGGAGAACACAAAAACAACAGAGTGGTGTGTGCAAAGTTAAACACAATAAAGAAACGATTAAATATGTGATATGTAGGTAGTAGATTTCTTGCTGGGTATACTTAGGGGATGAGATGAGAGTTGAAGACAAAACTTAAAATATCAAAACTATTATCCAACTACACTCAAGGAAAATCAATCTGGATTGCTTTGCATATTTGATATACATGTATCAAAGGCAAGAAAAAAAAGTTTGATATTCATACTGCAGTTTTACTTTCCCATCATTTATTTTATTCATATAATGTCATTAACATTAAAGAAAATTGTCATGATATAATATCATCCAAACAGAATGATAATGATATCTTTACTTTTACTACCCAGATATCTAACAGACTATTAAACTTTCTGCATGAAAAGGCTTGACTGGCGAAAGCAAACTGTGCCTCAGTGTCGCAGGGATGAGATCCTAGGCAACACAATCGCATTCTTCTCAGTTAGAGGAGATGAGCAAAGGGAGAAGGAAGGTGGAAAATAATTGAACATTCTATGGCGGACGGACAGCGAAATATCAAATCTGTCTGACGTTGGTAGATTCACTTCAGTTGTGTTTCGTTTTTATTCAGATAACCTATAAATATACTTTGTCTTTATCTACATGTAAATACTCCTATCAAGAATTAGTTGCACCCACAATACAGCAAGTTTGATATATAAAACAACATTGTGTTCGTGATCATAATCGTCATGATAGGCAAGTGACAAAGGACATAATGCCAGTGATACCCATTATTTGTTGTCATTATTACTGTTAATTATGATTATAGTCGAAATCATTACTTTAAAATTGTTACTGTCATTATAATCACTATTCCAAAAATTATGTTGCTTGGAAAATACCATGCCTAAAATATTTTTAAAAATTCAATTACATTGTACATCTCTAACAGCAGTTTTCCTGTAAAGTCAATTAATATCACTGTATTTCTACCAGTCATTTGTATATCACACATTGATAATACATCCCCCCACAAGTTTCCCTTAAATTTTAAAAGGTTCCCTTCTTGGGCACCATGCTGAACTCACTTCAGACTTCACCTCCTCAGCAGCGGATGGGGGAGGGGCTTGTGTGAGGGGCACAGACTCAGGGGCTACGGGCTACCATTCGGGGGAGAACAAATACGCCATGATGAATATAGCGGTAACGGGATAACATGATACAGTGTAAAACAATTTGGTGATGGGTGAAAAGGTGTATAAGCAGACAAATTTTGACTGCATGACATTTGCTTTGCATTTTTCTTTGATGTCGCAGCAAGGATTTCTCATGTGTGCAAGTGCAATCAACACAATTTCTTATTGCAGGAGAGGGAAATATCCCACCAACCATCATTTAAATCTATTTGCAAAAAAAAAAGAGAGAAACAAAACAGACATAAAAAAAAGAAGAAAGGAAATGATAAACAATATGTAAAATGATGATTAAGAATCATCGATGCAAAACAGTACACAAATTGGTAATTATACAGTGAGTGCAGTGGGTATGCTAAAGGGAGATTTTGAAGCAATTTTAGGGAGGTTTATAGGAGTATTCTCACGTAAAAGGGAAAACGTTACACTAACATTGAGCAAATGTCAATGCAAAAATTGCCACATACATCCACACATTATTTCTGCCAGGCCCAATGTAACCGACAAAAATCTTCTTATTTGAGAATGATGGATGTTTAATGAAGGTTATCTAGACTTTACTAATGAGATGTCAGACCATGAAACTATATATATAAATCCACCTAAATGAGAGAAACACAATTTGTGTATGTGCATATATGCAATGACATAATGCAGATTTCACAAAAGGATGTCAAACATGGCAGAGACAGTTACAAAATGAACAACATGAAGCTCAGATAAACAATGAAAAAAAAATCAGGACATTTTTTGTACTTCTATCTATGGAACACCCTGCACACACAGAGTACACATACACATACTAAAGTCAGTTTCTAACATCAAAATGGGAACTAGAAACTAATGAGCACTTAAAATGCAATACAATGTGTAATCACACCTCACAATTGAAAATGAAATATTAAGTACAATGTACAAAGTGTTTCTGGAGCCAAGACTAGACTTACAGCAGGTTTGGCAGAGTCAGGCTGGTCCTCTGCATCGGAAGGAACAGACTTCATGGAAGCATGGCAGGTGGGATAGAATAAGAATGCATTTAAAGCCACTGCATGAAACCAATGTCTAATGATATGAAAATAATTTTTTGTTGTTGTGGTTGTTTTTTTCTGGTATAATTAAAGCATATTTGCATGAGTAGGGCAGCTCTAGCTCTGTTAGACTATCTACCAATAATTCATTGTTTTCTTTTTTCTTTCTTTCAATCGGCACACCAGTTAAAGAACCGGTCGCATGGGGAGACAATAGATTCCCTGCCAAACAGGACACAAATAATGCATGTTAGTGAATATGTGCATCAGAGCAAGAGCATATGCTTTTTTGTAGTAGTTGACTCCAGTAAAGATTGTTCAGCTGTTTGTGAACTTACATAGAGATCAGTGAGAATGCATTACACAATGTGTTACAGAGATTCTCAAATATATCTGAGCCAGGCCAGCCTTACCACTCCATGGTACAATCCCATGCTACCGGGTTTCAACATACAATTGTATTTGTCTCTCAGCTCCAAACTTTATATCACACAGACATATACTCACACACACATATACATGAAAACAGGCCGTATTGTCCTAATTCCAGCAGATTGAAATAGAAATACAGCATTTGGAGCAAAAGCAATCAGTGACAAGAACATATCATCGCTGGGGCAACAAGACCTCGTATCTACAAAATGTCAAATGTTCAGGAGAGCAAAAAAACATGGCGGCCAAAGCACTGTGGTGAATGGGATTGCCTTTCCTTTGACATGCCGTGGTGGCTTCATTTTTGGAGTATTAAGACAGTTGGGATTTGGACAGGACATCACTTAACCCATTATTTGACCATTAATCCAAAAACATTATTTTCACCAAAATTACAGATACAAGGTCTTGTCACCCCAACGACGATATGTAGCATGATCAGCTAAAATTCTTTAGTAGCCTCCTGAAAATGGAAAAATTTATTTTATCATCACAGGTTATTTTTCCCCCTATCTATTTCCACTAAAAATCTTATTGCTGCTTTCTTGTATTTCCCTGTGGAGCATTCTGAATACAAGCATTATGATACCTCAATTGCACCAGCACCAGCTATATATGCATAGATTGTTTGATAGACAGTTATGTTGGAAAGCCACTTATTGCAAACATTAACTATGTGTGCACACTCACAATCAAATAGTGATAAAAAAATGACTCTTGCTAATTTTGTACAGCTTATATAGTCTACATCATATAAAAGAAACTTTATTTGTGCATGCTTGCTTTTGAACAAAGAAGAGTATACTGCAATATCATAAAAAAAAGAAGTACAGTCATATTCACTAACAATGTCAACTTTATATGGCAATGAATGCTTATAGCCAATACAAATGTTTTTGATGCATACTGAAAAAGAAAGAGGAAGTGTATGCATACATAAAAATATACAATCAGAACAAAAACATGAAAAGGTTACTGCACCATGATAACTTTTAAATGTGAGATGAATACATATATGTAATGTAAGCATGCAAGCACATTCATTTACAGATAGTGTCCAAACAATGTTCAGTTCTGGTTAGGTGTTTGTGCATCTTCACATTTTTGATAAAACAATGCCTAAAGGGGTTGAATATCCAGTCAACAAAAATGCTCATCAGCAAACATATTTGAAGAATTATAAAACAATTTGCTATGAAGGATACATGCTTTGATATATGCATATAGACATATGAATCATTTCAAGGTTAAAAAAGGACATCAATAAGTTGTTTTCTGATGGTTACGTTGAACCTTTACTTTCAAATCTGAATTTACCTAATAAAATTAATGTTTGTAGTTATAAAAGGATTTTTTAAACTGATATTCAAACATGAAACATTTGTACAAGTTTGTAAAAGTTTTGGGGGCAATTTCAAATGACTCTGGAAGGGTCTTAAAGGGATATATCAGGCACTCACAGGAGGGGGCTTCGCATGAGTCTCTGGCTGCTCCTCTGTCGGAACCCTGACGTGTTTCTTCTTCTTCTTCTCCATGCCATCGATGGCATCACTACTGTTGTTCACAAATTCCTGAGATGCGGGGAAAAGTGATTTAATCATGATCCCAGACTCAAAAAATGAATAAAGTTTATTGCTTCTACAATAGGTACATTCAGCAAAATTGCATTCTAGTCTCTAAGGGGGTCATATGCCCCAACACACACTCACAAGACTACATGTACCTAACATTTCACAGCCAACTTTAATAGTATAAACCCAAAACCTTCAGCCAACTGGATCTACAACAAGTGCTTGACATCTAAAAGAATAAAACATGTTTTATTTAAGGTGCGAGTTTCTTCACTTTGTCTCCCTCTACAAATTAAATTTGTAGACAAAGTGAAGAAACTCGCACCTGAACCTTAACCCCTCTGAATAATATCTTTCTTTCGTGTTTTATTTCACTACACAAACATTCACCAACACACATAAAGCACATACAAACAAAATAGTTTATGGAGTTCTGGTGTTCAGGCAATCGAAGTTGTCATCTGTTTGAACAAGCTGTATTTTTGTCATTATTTGCAACATTCTGGGCAAGTTTTTGTGAGTACTCAACAGTTTATTAAGTGACCAATTATACACAAAATCAATCTCAAGATAAATGTATAATTTGCACGGTAACAACCTAAGACTAAATAACTTTAACAAATGAAATGCTACAAAAAATTACAATATCAAATTGATTATACTGTAAAAGCGGATATTTTCGCATGACTAATTTTTCGCGCTTGTCCCGGTCAGAAGAGTTTTGCGCGCTTTTAATTTCGCGGAATCGAGACATCACGCACAGGAACATATGGCAAGCAAAAATATCAGCGTGCTTTTATTTTCACACTAGTTTCTGGTTGTGCGAAATGCGCAAAAATTTCAACACCCCGAAAATTTCCACTTTTACAGTATTTCATTCAGTCATACCAGTAGATCACTGTCCATAAAGTACGGTTTCTCTGCGGAGCCATCGTTGATACGTGAATCTTCACAAAAGCACAAGAGAAGTGTGTCTACTGCCATCTAGAGTTGAGATTTGCGCAATGTAGATTAGCTTTCTTCTCTTTTTGTTGGAACAGGGGGTTTTGTCAGTGCAAGTAGTTAAAATTTGTCACATATTAAATTGACATTCAATCACGCATCATCACTACAAAATCAAATATTCCTGAAATATGGTAAATCATTTCTACTGGTTTCAATTTGCAATCATGGTAAGGATTTCATGCAAATAATTAATACCAGTTTATCACATGATCTAAAGTCAAATATCAACACTGTTTAGACAAGTGGAGAAGTCCAGAAGATATTGAGGACAGAAAATGAATCAAATCAAATCAAACATTTAGTCAGCTAAAGTGTCAGAACGAAAACAGTTTGTCTACAATAATAAGTCAACAACATTTCCTTTCCTATGAAATGACAAATGTGTTTGGTCTGAATTGGTTTCATCTAAATCAAACTCTTTCCATGAAAATCTCTGAACAAGATGTTAACATAATCGTAAAATCACATCTCCAGAACAAAAAAATAGTGCAAACTTGAACATACAAAAGGCACAACTCAGAACAAATTGATTCATATCTTGTTTGAAGACGTTACCAGACAATACAATTTAAATATATTTTTCAAATTGAATATGTTATACAACTGACCATTAAATGAATATTACTCATTGACAAAGGGGCATTTCAGGATTAAATCAAGTGGGATGTTCATCCAAGTACATTTCACATGTTGCCATTATAGCATATTCAATACTCACCTCGTACACTAACAGAAAACAGCTGGCAATTAAGTACGAAAAAATGCAGACGATTAACGCCGCTATGGCGTAGAACAGCAGGCTCTGGTTGGTCTACGGTGGAAATGGAACGGGTGGAGGGGGGACAAATCGGGAATCAAAGATACGTCATGAATATTCATTAGGTCCTGCATTTAAACGTTGTGTTTAAAACTTGGCATGGACCAGACCAGGATTGACCTCGTGACACTGATGGGTGGGGGGAACTAATTCTACCAGGCAGGGAACACAATGCTGGGTGCAGTGTTGGCTGGGTGTGTGGGTCTGTGCACTGGGAAGGAGAGAGGGCCTTCTCCATATGCGCGAAAGCCTAATTGCAAACTTTTTATGTTCAATGTGCTCAAAATGAGTGATCAATGTGAACATGGTTTGTGGACTACTGAGCAAAGTGCATTTTATAGAGGCAGAAACAGAATTTGAAAAGAATAATTTTTTTTTTTTTAAATTTAGGGCCCACATAATATTCCTAAAGTGGGGAAATACAAGATAGAGAGCAGCATATGCTTGAAAAATGACTTGCTTTCTTGCATTCTTGTGCCTGTGTTTGCTTTAGGTGTTCACAGTGCAGGGATGAGGGCAAGTTTCTAATACACAGGTGAAGAGTGGAAGTGAAATGACACAAATGCGATTCCTCCTGCCCCACATAGAAAAGCTCCATTTTGTAGGAATTCCCTAGAAAATTAAACTGGTACATCTAAGCAGGCAAATTTTATACCAGATCTTTTATTTATTCATGCATCTACTAATTTTTTGCCATTCAAGGGTTGACTCTCTCGGCTACTAAAGGATTTTGATATTGTTTGCAAGCGCACATCCTCCGCCATTCTAAGCAGCACATCACCACACACCTCAGTCTCTAAGGCATAGTGCCACTTCATTGCCTGGCATGCCTGCATTTCAGTCTCATTTCCCTCGAGTTTTTGGGGGAGGGAGTTTATATCTTCTGCTTTCTTCTTCCTTTACCTCGTAAATACTCATCATGGTACCAGACACGATGTAGGAAAAGATGCAGGCCACAACGACAGGAACGGCATAGAAGCTTAGCTGAGGCATGGTCTGAGTCACATGATGACCACGATGCAAACAAAGTGCAGGTTTCGTTTGTGTGCGTGTATTTGTGTGTGTGTGTGCGTGTGTGCATGTTTTTGTTTTTGTTTTTGAGGAGAAGAGTTTGATTTTTGTTAGCAAAGGACGGGAACAGGAGAGAAACAGAGAAATACATTGAAGAGAAGTAGTAAGAGATCGAAAGACATGGAGACTTCTTCCACTTCCACAAAACAGTGGTCTGCACATGGCATATACTTACTCTTCATTTTCATTTTTTTCTTAATGGCTTTGCTTCTGCATTTGGAAGTGGATGATGACTTAGTTTTGCTTTTGAAAGCTGTGCACAGAACACTTATTCAACCCAGAATTATTTGGTGAAAATGATGTTTGGCAGATCTTTGGGAGATTGGTTTTTGACACCAATGAACCTTGCACCGACTCTGTCTTCAATTTCTCACAGCAAAAGCATCAAAACCAAGATGAAATCAGAATGGAATTCTTTCCTCGATGTACGCAGACATGATGAAACTGTGAATGTTTATGCAATCAGAATTTACAGACTCCAAAAGCTGAACATGACTGACTTGCAGCACAGCACTGATAAATTGATATGACTGAGTTGAAGCAATGAAAGACTGTGTCTTTTCAAACTAGTCTAAAAACAGACCAGATATCATTCACATAACTATCAGTAAACTCTGACACAGAATTAACTTTGTAACTACGACTATTTCCAAAATTGGAACTTTTTCATTTGCAGTAAAAATTCTCAATCAATTTGCTTTGATTTCACTATGAGAGTTTTCCAAATGCAGTACAGTCAGGAAGTGGCATAGACCAATGTTTTTGGTAAGATTTCACAAAGTTCACAAACAGTAACAACTATATCAACATATTACGTGGATGAAGTAGAGACAAACAGAGAAAAAAAATAATATCATGACAAGATGAAAATCACTGACAAAATTATATGACCAAACAATGAACACAGGCTAAGCTTTCTTGAATGAACAATGCAGTATGTGCTGCCTATTACAAACAATCATACAACATGTATGTTGCCTATCTTGCTTTGCATTTTGATAACTGAGACCTAGGCTAATAATTATCCTCCAAGACCATATTAGTGCATTGATGTCAATTTTAATTACAGTGGTGAAATTCATGTCATTACACTTTAGTAAGTTAAATGTTGCCTAAAAAGAAGTTGATGAAGAAGAAATTGCTGACTTCAAGTAATATCTGCACATCCCAGTTCATATACGTAATATACTTTTATACATGTATACATCCCCCCCCCAAAAAAAAAGGTATTTAAAAAAAAAAGTGCTACATGCACATCAAATAAATTATTATATTCATTACAGTTGTTATCAGCCAGCCAAAATGCAAAGTCTGTATGCACAATTGACTCCTAGCCCTTACTCCCATACATAACCATGGGAAAAGTTATGCTTAAAAAAATACACAATGAAATAGATTCAAAACATGGTGAAGATTGCACGTAGTGAGCAAATGAGGACAGCAAACAGATGATACAAGAGCAAAGGTGTTAAATTTTGTGAATGGGAAAAGGGCAAGCGTGCAATCGCATGCAAACATTGCACTAAAAACTTGTTTTATGCAATTGTCCACTTGCACATTATTGGCTTGGGGGGGGGGGGGGTCACTGTGCACTTAATACACATGCAATGCTACTAATCTACACAATGCAAGCTTTCATGCAGTACATCGTCAAAAGGTCAAGTCCAGGTTAGATCATCATCTTATAAGTATCATCCATTACAATGAACTCAGGAATGCAGATAAAAATTCATTGGTGTCAGGGAAATTATAATCATATTTGATAAGGGAAAATAAGACAACCATATCATCTCTTGATTTTGTATCCATGTTGGCATTTGAAATCTGATGAAATCAACTGCCTGTAATGAACTCACAGAAAAATATCAATATTCTATTAAATGACAAATCGACACAAATATAATATTCATTTGGGCACTCAAGCTGACCTGGAAATGTTGGGAGCATGATTGTGAAATTGAAATCATATCATTATTCATGTGGTCAGATTTTCCTTAACAGAAACAGAAATATCCACATAAGCAGTGGATGCTCAAGTCTGGATATTTGAAGTACACGGTCAAAGTGAACATGGCTGTTTTATATTATTTCAAAGAAAATTTACAAACGTTGGGGGAAGATTTTTACTACTGTTGGTCTATTTTACAGAAAGATAGGCAATAATCATCATTATAATGAGAAACATACAGATTAATGCCAAAAATGTCTACAGCTGTATTAAAACATCAATACACTCCATCAAAATCATCAAAAACATTGTAATGCATTATCATAAAGCCTGATATTGTCTTAGCTTTTAAATATTCAGCTCTTGGCTGCTTGTCTGCCTAACTATTACACACAATTTCCTTTTTACATCACTGTATTATTTCTTACACAATTTATCATCTTCTTTACATTTAGTTCAGGTTTATGAATTACTGAGCATGTCATAGATATAAAAGCCATTTCACTGCAAATACATTGCAACCTTATTACAACATGCACAGGGTATATATTTTGCATCATTAATCAAGCAACAGTCTTTATCAATCAAGCAAAATATAAATAAAAGAAAATACTTGGCTTGCTAAAGTTAGATACTACGGTAAACTCATCTTACATAGTCCACAGTTAGGCGTAAAGCATCAGTTCATTGAAATTCAAAATTCTACCTTTTATTACACCAAATATGTCATATAAGTTGTGAGAAATGGTACTTGTTTTATTTCTTTTTGCAAATTGATATATGTATATATATATATATATTTATGAATATGAACATATTATTATAGATGTGGCCGAAATTTGGGTAGAAGTGAGGAAAGCATGGCGACTTACCCCCATTATGGCCACCCCAATGACCGCGGTCAGTGCCACTACCATCAGCTTGCCCAGGAAGAGGACAAAGTCGCCCACGCAGTTGATGGCTGCGACACGCAGGGCGTTGGAGAGGAGTACTGTGAATGCCTGGCATGTCCAACCAATGAGAGAAGGGAGGAGGAAGAAGAGACATTTAATGGTTTGATAAAATTTTATTGAAGACAGCAAACATACACAGCTTCAATTTCAAAAGAAAAAAATTCTTCCACACACAACTGCCATTCTTTCACTGCCATTGAAACTAACAGTATATCTGTCATTTTAATACTGATCGGACAGCAATCTAGACCCCTGCTACACATGGGAAAAGGCAGACATGAGGCAGAAGTTGACACATTCATATGTCACCTTTTAGCAGTTAATAGTTCACATTAAAACCATTGGGGGTGTGAGAGTGCTTGCAGAAAAAACTTCAAAAAAAAAAAAATCTGAAACTCATCAAAAAAAAGAAGAAGTCTGAAGCTCATCAAACTGTGAACAGTTCAGTGTATTTGAATTGCCAAAAAGTCCAAGTGGGTTTGGGGTAGAGTAAAAGAGTCTGAAATCAGATTAACTCTGAACTCTCACATCCCTGTATCACCTCTCCAGCAAACACAGATGCTGACAGTACAATAATACCATAGGCAAAGATAGAAGATGAAAACAGTCATAAAAGCAACATCGATAGAAACTGCTATCACGGTCATAATAATAACATCAATAGTAACTGCTATCAAAGTCATAATCGTGATAAACATGTCTATATTGGTGATAAAACATTCAGTGTGTATCTTGCATGAATTGTAAATTACCTTTCCTGCTGAACTGCAGAAGCCATCGCCTTCAATAGCTGCAAACACAACAGTAAAGACAAAGCTGCCAGTAACATTAAGAAAATATCTTCAAGTATTCTGAGATTGTGCAGAAGATTCCTATTTCATTACTCTGATGAAAGACCTAAATTACCGACTTCTCCAACATATCAGCCTGTGAAAGGAATCTAACTTTCAGGATTACAAAAGGAACACATAAACTTTAAAGATGTCAAGATGTTGAAATGTCTTGGACTAAAGACTTTGTAAAGAATGGCATCAGAGCACAGAACTTCAGGCTTTCAGCAAAGCAACTTCTGTTGTTTGGCAATCAGTCTCATTGAACGCTAACTTTCTCACTATTACACACACACACACACACACACACACAAATATATATATATATCAGACAGTGAAGAAGGGGGGCATTTCATGAAGCGCTTTGTGAGATATTTCGTCTAACAAACTGTTAAAAGCTACAAAAATCCTTGCATCTGATTGGCTGCAAGCAAATCTGTCTGACAAAATTGTTGGACAAAATGCTTCATGAGATGCCCCCCACCCCCCCCCCCCCCTCCCCCATCATGTTTTGCAGGAATAAGATGAGGAGATGGATAGATCAACAGAGTACCAAAGTGTGACATCATAGTCATTCATTGTCATAGCAATTCATCCCCATGGACACTTGCTCTAAACAACCTCACATAGTCCATATATGTCTGTAATCACACAATGGTTGCTAAACATGCTTGTACTGGGATCCAACCCACTGTCCAGAGCCTTTTGCAAGGATATCTAGTTTGGAACCAGCAATATACAAAAGATTGCAACATTATCACTTCCTGATAGAAAGAAGAATGAGGGAGAGAAAGAGTGAAATATGGACCAGTGGATGAAATGATAAAAGAAATACAGAAAATGAGAGAAAATGAAGAGGAATGTGGGAGGAACAGTACTGCATCCTTACCAATGACGATGTAGGCATGCTCGTTGAGGAATTTGAGGAATTTTTCCAGACACCAGAGGCAACAGATGAGGCATTTTAGGATGAACTGTGCCACCGGGTTCTGGCTATCCTTGAGTCTGCCGATGAGATGGGGGAAAAGGATTGTACACAAGTCTTTATTTCAAACCTGTTCATCTTTCCTTACTCTTATTTCTACCAGATGTGTCATTTCTAGATGAGCTAAGCCAACAAGGCCCTGTTACATAAAAGTTGAGATCAAGCACAAGTCAGAATATCAAACATAAGTCACTGAATACTCAATTCTGATTGGCTGATAGCCGACTTGTGTTTGATTTTATGACTTATGTCTGATTGCATCTTTTTATGCAACAGGACCCTGGTTTATATCCTTCTTGTTCCTGCCAACAGAATGGAAAGTACAAATTCTGTATGGTTATTCTGGTTTGGGATACCGTTTTTCCTTTAAAAGTCTTTCATTTTTAAAAAAATGAACCAACCATTCACATCATATAATACAATGAAACCCGTTTCTAAAGAACATCCCAAATAAGACAACAAAACAGTCTTAGCAGGCAAGCGGTCTTTCTAGACCGGTTTGCTTATATGTAAGATGCTCTGGAGGTACAGGCAACTCCCATTATAACACAGCCCTTGGCAGTTTTCTTTTGCTATATTGAAAGTTTGCTATAGCCAAACAAATAAAGTATCAAAAGAGATACACACGATAATTTGGGGACCTGAATTTTTACTAGGTTGTAACAAAATTTCATCATAACCACATCCATCTTAAAGGGAGTGCATTGTCCACACATTTTGTGGCCTTAGTGGACAAGTGGCCACTAAACACAGGTTTGACTGCAATGTGAATCTCTATGGCTATGCTCACAACCCTCTGCACAGGGATGCAAGACTTTGAACTCACTTGTACTGGATGTACATGAGGATGGCTCTGGGCAGCTTCACCAGCAGAATGATGAAGGAACCAAAGACCATGGAGCCAATGTGGTAGCGTAGGAGGCGGCCGACGGAGCGGAGAATCGGGGAACTGAAGTTCTTCTTGTCTCTGAGCATGAACGAACAAACGAAATAGGCGCGGTAGTTGATGTGATATCAATACATTCACTTTGTTCAAGATATGTTAGGGGTGGTATACATCCATGACCGTTACATTGTGTGCCAAGTATAAAAGCATACCAGGTATGGTGCAATTGTTACATTCATATGGTTGAATTCAGCTGGCGATAATAGTGTTGACGCTACCGAGACTACAAATGAGACAGAACTGGGGGAAGGTCCACTACATGTTCACAGCTCAATGTACTGCATTCAAAACTTACTCAAAGTTAGCAAGAATTATTTTGAGCATTTTAAAAACAATGCATACAGGAGATATGCCCAAAAGTATAACACTCACCTCAACTACTGTACAGTGGTAAGAAAAAACAGTTCGTGAAACAGCTTATGAAACAGAATACACTGTATGGAAAATTTAATGTGGAGAATATGAGCAGTGAATGTGGATCACTACACTGACTATCTTGGGAGCTGGTGATCCTTTTCTCACCTAGTAAAGTACCAGTCCACTACACAGGCAGCGATGACAAACTGGTGACAGGCAAGGATGAACTCCCCGGTCCAGATGAAGCCGATGACATGGTACCACCACATGTACCTCACTGGTTGGGGAGGGTTGTAGGTGACATAGCCATTTGGCTCAGTCACCAAGGGGTAGCCTGCAGAATATCATACACAATGTAAGTGTGCACTTGTTTGGAATAATCCAATATACTTTAATATACACATAATGTTTTTAGCAGCCTTCTGAAGACGACAACATCAATAAATCGGTAGTAATTTTCTAGATTATTTTTAATGTTTAGAATTTATGATAGGAAGCAACAAAGTAATATTCATCTATTGCCATAATGCCTATACATTTTTAGTTTGATACAAATAAACTGATTGAGATGGTCACCAACATAACTGCTGTTATCAACATCTTTATCCTACACATACCACTGTCAGTCCACCAAATTTTATGTTTTCTTTGAGATTGTCTTTGGAGAAGTGATTGATTAATAAATGCTACAACAATGACTTCCCACTTAGTAGAATTTCAAAATGCTCAAGCCATTCCGTGTAGACAATTTGATGTTTTACAGGTACAGGTTAGAACCAACAATGAGATGAAGTGATAGGAGTAATGGGAGGTTCATCCACTTTCAGAACAAGTAAGCCACTGAGTTGGGGGGGGGGGGAGGGGGGGGTGTGGTTCTTTGCTCAGAATGATGATGTAGCAACAAAGCACGTATGGACTGCACAATACACAATGCCAGGTGAAACACTGGACAGCCACACCCCCTTTGTTTCCCCCCTCGCAGGCTCTCATCCCCGGCCTCCTCTACCTCTATGCCCTCACCTGTGGCCGAGATGGCGATGAAGACGATGGTGATGTAGACAAAGAAGACGAGGAGGATGAGGAACGTCCAGAAGGGCTGGAGCAGGAGGAGGGGCATGGCGCGGATGGCCTTGCCCGCCTGGGCAAAGAGCTCCACGGTGAAGGCCACCCGCTTCCGCATCACGAGGATGACGAGGAAGAGGATTACCTGGTGATGGATGCGGGGGATGGGGATGAGATGGGGTGTGTGACATGTGTGGATGGATGGATGGAGAGATGGTACATGATGCACTCCTTGTTCAGGAGGTGACGTTGCCATGGCAATCACAATGTTCAGATATCACCACAATACACCTTCTGACAGATTTCTAATAGCAAATTTCACCTGTTGCCTTTATAGAGGGAGTCAGCATTTTGCTTGGAATACAAGATCACACCTCCAAACCCTTCAAACTGAAAAACAGGGATTTGGCTCAGAGCTAGGAAAGAAAGAGCAGTTCCCATAGAAATGTGTAGTAAAATTATCAAGAAAAATTAACTTCCATTGAAATAAGAGCCAGGAATGGTCAAAATTCGGATTCTTTTCTTCAAAATTCAGAATGGTGGGGAGGTCTGCAAGGTATTCTACAAAAGCTTTGTGTGTTTTCGGGGCTTATCTTGAGCACTGCAAAAATGAAAGGATAGTCCAAACACCCTGGAATGGAACTACAACATGCAAACAAATTCAGTGTCCCCACTGCAGGCAAATACCATTAAGAGACTAATAAAAGAGATGACAGTTATTTTCACTAATACCAGTGCCATAATTATTTAAAAAAAAATTAATATGCTCCAGCAAACCCTCCAAAATTCAAGCACAGGCAACATGCACCACTGTTTATCTTTAAAAAAAGGGGGGGAAATCCTTACATTATTTCTGTATTACACAGAGGATTCTTCAACAAGTTCATAACCTAGTCTATCAAATGATACCAAGAATAAATGTTGCTAAACACTACACATTACTCAGATTACATTACATGACTTCCTAAATGCACGAGATGGAAAAACCATGGTCCCTGAAAGCAAACATATATCACCACACAAATGATACAGATATGCATGTGTGTATGCAACAACATGGGGACGAGTACTGGAGGTAAATCACACACACAGGAGGACATAGTGTCATTTTTAGACAGAATGGGAATGTGTCTCAAAGACCCCCTCTTTGACTCTTTACAAGGAATATAGAATACCAGTACTAGAAATCTAAACACTCATATTACCCCAAAAAGACACACAAAAAGTATTGAAGGAGACTCTAAGCCACAGAATAATTTACAGTTCATATTCTATAAACTGCTAAGCTATAAACTGAACAATAACTCAGACTGTTGGATTATTGGAATGTCAAGTAAAGTCATCTTACATCACTGTGCTTGATGAGGAGTGTGAAGAAATTATTGAAATTGTATGCTCAAAATATACAGTACAAGCTCAGAACTGAAGTCTGGCCATCCGTTTTGTGCATAAAATGACAAAAATGTATACGTAATACTTTTTGTGCATACATGTGTAATTCCACTGCAGGGTCCTGTTTTATGAAGAGTTAAAACTGATTATAAAGTTGATTTCTAGCATACAAGAGATAAGTCTATGGCAGCCTGTGTGTTAAAGAAATGTAAAATTGATTATATCTTTTGATAAAACAGGGCTCAGGGCCCTGTTTTATGAAGAGTTATAATTGATCATATACATAGTAGTTGATTTCTATGGTAAGTCTATGGCAGCCTGTGTGGTAAGGAAATTTATAATCAATTATATATTTTGATAAAATGAGGCCCTTATGTAGTCTTGATCAAAAGAAAATACACTAAGTTGACTCCTATATAAGAACTGGATAACATCATAAAATGGTATGGGGCTTTTTACATGCAGAATCCTCCAGTCACATGATCATAATAGATATTTTGAGGTCATATTTTGACCTAATGATAGACGATCTGTCCTCACTGGAAGGTAAATACACTTTCTCACTTTCTCATAACTCACATGTTACACGTTGTAAAGCTATGTAACACTGCTTGAGTTTTGCGTATCACATGAGATTTTAGATCACGTTTTATCAAGGAATGCCATCTGCCAAAGACCCGACCTGGCTGTCTATCCCCAGGACTCTTATTCTGACAGGATACTAATCCTTCCCGGCTGATGCCCCACACATATGAAATCAGCTCCCCCAGAGTATCCGCGAATCACTATCTCTGGCAATTTTCCAAAAATCCTCTCAAGACTTTCGTTTTCAATAATTGAAAGATTAATTACGTTTATTCTGTCATTCTCATTATGCATATTTTGTCAATTTCCCCATCTCCTTTCTAATATAACTTTGATATTTTTTTTTGTGAAGTGCTGTGATACATGTTCACTGGTTGTAAAGAACGCTACATGAGCATCTATATTGTACTGCATTGTATTTTATCTGGAGAGGGTCAGCCACCTAACTCACCGTGAAGACGGTGGCAGCAATGGAGAAACCAAGGAAGGCAGTCACATTCCTCTGGTCTGCATCGAGGCGCAAATCCATGGGTGTGGCATCCAGAGCCTTCTTCTTACTGGCGTACGTCCACCACAGGACTGCAGTACCAGCTACAATTCAAATAATAGCATCAAGCATATCAAAATACAAGTATATCCAAGTGCACTTGGGCATGACAACAGATGAGACTGATTTCATAAAGACTGATGAGCAATGCAATTTTTACAAGTGACAATGAGTGCAATCATCTGCTTCCATATTCTCATCTACTTTGCTACCCTTTGCAAGGATATAGAAGTGAATATTCCATCACAAATTCTATTTAATTCCATTTACTTCTACTTAAAGGGGAATTTGTATATGCAAACCGAGTGAAGGCAGCAATAGTTTACATATTGATGGCGATTCTTAACTTCAAGTTAAGCTAACTTCACGGGGGGGTCCCTACTCAGTGTTAAGCATCATGCGGACACGAAAATCAACCAACTTGAAGGTAAGCATGACCTCTCCACAAACGTTCACTCCCTTTCGCTTCCAGGTTGACCTCCCAAATATAAATACAGTGCTCCTTGTACTGGCCATCGCAAAACTTCTGGTCCTGTGGCTTTATCTTCGAGTGCGATTCGCTCGAGTTACGGGGGCAGGAGCTTATCATCAATGATAAGATCCCTTTGATGATAAGCTTTGTTAAAGGACAAGTTCACCTTCATAAACATAAGGATTGAGAGAATGCAACAATATTAGTAGAACACATCAGTGAAAGTTTGAGGAAAATTGGACAATTGTTGCAAAAGTTATGAATTTTTAAAATTTTTGTGTTGGAACCGCTGGATGAGGAGACTACTACAGCTTGTGAGTCATATGCGTACAACAGTATAAAGAAAATGTAACAAAAATTCAACATATTTTCACTTTTTTCGCATAATAAAAGAGCTCGTGACTTGCCTCTTTCTAAAGGCAGGGGGAATAATATTACCAATAACATTTGTCGGTAACGAGTCTGGGGGAATGTGTACTTTTTTCAAAAGATGGCATTTTGTGAAATTCTCTTTATATTTTCCTTATATTGTTGTACGCATGTGACATCTAAGTTATTCATACACTGGAGTAGTCTTCTCATCCAGCGGTTACTGCACAAAAACTTCGAAAATTCATAACTTTTGAACGGATTGTCTGATTTTCCTCAAACTTTCAATGATGTGTTCTACTAATATTGCTACATTCTCTCAATCCTTATGTATATGAAGGTGAACTTGTCCTTTAAGGGGACAAGAGCTTAATATTCTCAAAGTTAGCTTAACTTATATTAAGGATCACTGTCATAATGTAACTAACATTAGTAGAGCACAGCAGTGAAGTTTGCACAACATCAGACACTCTGTTCGAAAGTTCTGGTGCCACCATTGCTAAATAAGAAGATTACAAGAATTTAAATTCTTACCGATGGATCCAACAACAGAGACGATGTAGATGATCCAGACAATGACCTGGGCTATCAGGTGAATCAGTACTACCATGATGAAGGACAGCACTGCACGTGGGAAGTCATAAAAAGAATACAACACATCAACTTTCACATGGCACTGTACACTGCACTGGCACATTAAACAGTAGTTCCACTTTGTTTGTATGGATTGGTAATATACAGTAGGACCAACAATTTCTCTGTTACCTCACAACAAAGAGTGACTCTCTGTCCAGAATTCAGATTGGTCGTTGGATTCAATCCTTGGGTTATACAAATTTTGTATGCGAAAATGGACATGACAGCTCATGTACAATGTACAAGTACATGTATGCCAACAGACATCCACTGAAGAATGCACAGTCGTGTGTGAAAGGTTTACCTACTATGTACATGCATTTTTTCACTTATCACAATTCATGGACTCAATTTAAAGTATGGATTTGCTTCATACAGGTCTACTTTTGTGGGTTCTAGCCACTTTGTAACATTGTAGGTGGGATGTGTGAAAATACAGCATTCTGAAGATAAAGGTCTGTCAAATAAAATTTGTATATTAATCCACTAAAGATTATGTTTGCTTATGGGATATGCCTATCATAGCAAAATCAGCTCATTCTCAATGGGTTAAACTTCATGGAGGTACAACGTCACTTGAGTAATACTCTCGCTAGGGCTGAAGAGCAGCAAATTTTGTCATTGGCTTCACATACAAGCAGTGACTTTCTAATAAAGTAACAATTAATTTGAAAAAGACAAATAATATGATTATAAAAAGTAGAAAATGGGAAGTTACTGTAAAAGGAACAATGAAACTATCAGATAATGTCATTAGTAGAGTGAATGAGGCATCTTTTGTTGGAATATGCATTGATAGTCATTTGACTTGGAAAAGTCACATACAAGCTGTCTTATATAGGAGTGAAACTGTGGAATGCTTTGCCAAAAAAGTTAAGGAGTATTAATACCAGGAAAAATTTCCGAAGTATTTTAGCAAAACACATTAAATCTGTATAGACAATGGTACTACAAACCAATAATGTTATAACAGTAGTTTTAAATGTATCTCAATAGTTCATTATGTAATACGTGTTTAAAAGGACCAACACCTACTAGCACCTGTGCTACCTCTTGGTTCTTTTAGCAACCTCATTGTGTACAACATTGCCATATTGTAGCTCTTTTTTAGATTAATAGTTTTAGATTACATAATCATTTATCAATTATATATTATAGAGTATATTCAATATGTTTTGTTTAGATCATTTAGACAATTACATGTGCTATGTATTAATATTGATGTACAAACATGTATTCAAACTTTACTGTACATATGTTGTTGTTAAATAAACTCAAAACTCAAACTCAAACTCTATGTCTTGGAGGCTGCATACAAATGCAATATCCTTCATGAATGGTGAGTTGAGTTACCATGGGAATGTCTCTCTTAAAGAAAATAAGTGACATGAATGAAATTTCACTACATGTATGTGGTAAGGGAGAACTAATTTGCAAATGGCATCATGGTCATGTGACCTGGGTCATGTGACCCAGAGATAACAAAAAGGTGAGGAGGCCTACGAAAAGTCATGTACAGTTGAACCTCTCGTATCCGGACAAGTCAGGACCGGGGCTCATCCGGAAAAGGGATTTGGCCGGATACGAGAGACTCAATGCTTTATACATGTACATACATATACATGTACTGATGTAGCCCATTGTAGTACCACATGTAGTAATGTGTATACCGCAACCTTTTCATTGTTACATTTGGGGATGTTTGGGGATGTTAAAATGTCTGAGGGTAAGCAATTTGGAAGGAAATTTGATGTAATGTATGTTAATCATGTTGGAAGTAATATGTAATTCATGTGTGTTTGTGTAGGAGTTCTCAAGGAGTTGGGCAAAATCACGGCGAGATTGCGTCCGTATAATAGAGAGATCCGGATAAAGGGAGGCCGGATAATAGAGGTTCAACTGTATTCAGTTAGGTCACAGCTATTTCAACTTGGTCAGCACTACAATTTGTCTGCATTCCGTAAAACTTTCATTCAAAAAAACATTCTCACCCCTATTGCATTAAAAAGGTGCAAACAAAAAAGTCAGGAAAGCAAACTCAAGTCAGTTATCAGCCAATCAGAACTGAGTATTGAGAGGCTTTCTTGACTTCATTTTGGGTGTCAACTTTTATGCAACCGGGCCCAATTGTTTTCTTCCTATTCTCCAGGCAATTATCTTTTCTCTGAAATCTACCCTTGTGAGAGTGGGATTTTTAACAACCCGTGGAGTTCTCTGTGTCTGCTCACCCAATGAAATGGCACAGAGGCCCAGGATGATGAAGCGGGCCATGTAGAGATCCACCAGAGCCTTGGAGAGCAGCTCGGAGGCGTTGAGGAAGGAGATGATGTTCTCCAGGTAGGCCTGGGCGATGGTGAAGAGATTCTGAGGCACGCAGCGGTGGATGATGGGCTCACTGCAGACAAACAGCAGTAAAATTTTCATCAATTAGAACAACTCATGTACTTAACTGCTATAAATGGAATCCTTACAATATGACGACCATCTGCATCAGCATACTGTAAAACATGATATCGGTATTTTAGCGGCATGAAATTTTAACAAATTTGAGCCGATGGCCTTTTTCACTGAATGAAATTTTCTCGAAGTGCCTCTGGCATTCAATGCATATAGCGCAGACAAGAGCCTTCGCATGCTTTTTAATTTTGCAAATCTTGGCTCTTGTGAAATTCGCGAAATTAAAATGCATGCGAACATTCCTCGTTTTACAGTATAAAATAAGATGTAGGATTTTGCATGTGCATAATGTCGCTTGCAGAAAAAAAAATAAAGCATTTTTTAGTGATCCTGGCTTCTTTAATAGTTTGGATGTTGTAAGGAAGCAGCAATGACATCTGTGACATCATATTCTACAGGGTAGGTTAACCCTTGGTGAGGCTTTGAGTGACAATTGGCAGAGAAAACCTCATAGTGTCATAACACATACTGTCCAAAGTCCCTGATAGCATTCAAAGGCTTAATATCCCACCTGGCAAAGACAATCTCAGGACACGGTCCATGGAGCCCCCTTGCAGCTGTGTCATAATCTGCCACCTCTGTGTTGTAGGAGCAGAGCTTAGACATGGATTCCTCCGCAAAGGCCTGGATGTCGGCCGAGGAGTTCAGCATCCGGTCGGGGCACTGGCTGACGCAGACCTCCAGCGAGTCTGTAGGCCGGCGGACATCCATGAAGAACACGTACCTGAATGGACAACAAGGTTACATGAAAAATTGGGCCTGTCGCACTTCTCAAACAGTGGGCCACACAGCTCTAAGGTGGGCTGCGATATCAGCCAAAAATAGAATAAAAATATTCTATTTCATTTTATAAGCTACACCTAACTGGGCCTAAAAAAAGAAAAAATGTGGGAGCCAAAATGGGCCTTGAGTTGAAAAATGTTGAGAAGCATGGCTTCAAGGCATTAAAAGGCACAAACCAGCGTGAATGGAGATGTTACGTAGTGATGCACATATCGAGCTTGAAATATAGATAATAAAGACTGATGATTACAAACCATAGGAGTAATACTGATATCAATATATACTGTACAATATAATACTAAAACAAAGGTACTGTATTCACTGTACAATCTGTCCCCAAAAAAAATTACAATCAGATTTTCGCATTGATAACACCCAAACTGATTAAACTGTCTATTAAAATGCTACTTCAAGGTCTTAAAATATAACATCTTAGCTCTATTTTGTGGATACAGAAAACCCCATTCAATTTGGTTAAGCGGTCACAGAGAAAAGTGGATTGTTGTAAAGCATGTCATGAGCCTGATTCTTCCAAGTTTAGCACTTCGATGCTCTTGTGTGTGAATACAGTAGACAAAACTTGGAGAAGAGATTCCTGACATCCTCTACAAAATTTCTCTTTGACCACTGAAGCAAATCGAATGGGGTTTTCTGTAAGATGTGGGCAATGAGTTATAGAACTTCATACCCTGAATTTGTATTTAGATTGATTCACTATTTTTAAAGATATGATCATTGCGGAGCTCCTGTTGTAATTTTTTTTGGGACATACAGTAGAATTACAGTTATGAATGGATGCAGCAAAATTCATGTAATGCTTGCCTGACTGACATTGCAATTACCTCCATCCTATCATACTGTCACAATAATGTGCATTTTTTGTTTCTCACACTATTTACGCTGACTCTGATAACAGCATTCTGGGGAAATATCAAAATAGAAACTGCACATCATTTGGTCATCTCATGAATCTTAAAGCATACTTGGACGTAAATGTAAACAGACATAAAATCACTCTGCACATCAACACTTTAAGCATTGATTGTTTGCAATATAAACATGTACAAGTTGTCATACACTTTGAGGCTTTCTGAAATGGTGCTACATGTACCCTACATGTGAATCTCAATCAATTCAAACAGAGTTCATTTCATCCTCTTACGGTCTGCCTGTCATGTCCATTCCGGAAAGGGACACATTCTCGATGGGACTGTTTTTCTGACCACAGATGTTTCCATAGCTGTCATAGCCGAAGACAAGGCGTAGCACATTTCCGAATACTATGGAATATCCAGCAATCAGAAACTGGAGATAAAAGTCGAAGAGACAAAATCTGCATCTATGAGTACAAGCACCTACAAAATCCACAGGACTTACTGAATATAAGTACAGTGTACTGCATGTATTATGAATATTTGTGAAGCCTAACAAACCAATCATTTCTATCCCCAAACATTCCATATCAAGGACTCATCAGTTGCTTTGACAAGACTAGCTCAGCAACACACTTGGTTCATATCTGCATTTTAGTACACAGCACCCTAATGGGATATAAACACATTGCAACCACTCTACACAAATCAGTTTGTACTCTGCATTCCTAATAAAATTTCCAAACAATTGTTATTACCAAACAAAAGTATGAACTGAATTGAACTGAATTGAACTGAACTGACCATGATGTAGTTTCTATCTGATAACCATATGAACACACCTACAGAAAGAAGCCTCCCCTACAAGAAGAAAAAACAAAAATCGCATGACCATGGGGTACCGGTACATAATTGTATACTCGTATCTACAGAGTGAATACTATTGGTATGTGGACATTTGAGACTGCACTGTTTACTATGCATTGTAGTCTTTATAAATTCTACATCTTTATTGAGCTTCATCCATACGATCTTCTCTTGGCCTTCACCTTTTCACAGCATTGTGAAATCACGCATCACATGATGTGTAGTATCATCACTGGAGAGTCAGAAGGATGTTAATTCCACACAAAGTCTCATGCATTTATGCTCTTCTGCTTCCCAATCTTTATTGCTAACCACATGAATCCTTACACATGACAACCGTGTGTTTCCTTTTTGGGTAGGTCTGATTTCTTTTTTAGCTGAGAACCACTGTCCTTATTTGTGGCATAAAGTCATTCATGCTTTTATCGAGAATGTCCCGAATCACTTCCTCTTTTGCTTTCATTGGTAAAGCTCATTTATCAAATATTTTGCAACTTTGTAAAATCGCCCAAAATATAGTATGACAATGAAATACAGTGTATCAAATACTAAATTTTACAAAAATCAATCAGCAAATGTGACGGGAAGAGCAGGTCTCAGAAGTTGCCTTTAAAGGATCAGGACTGTTGCAGTATGGAATAAGAGCTACAAACAGAAAGAAACAATGCAAAGCACTGTGGAACAGTGCGAACAGTGCGACACAATCTAAGTTCTTAGGATGACTTGCACATACTCTGAGCTATTTACTTTTGCGCCATACATTCAGGGCTGCCAACTCCTGTAGATCAAAAGGCATTAACTGATGCACAGTAAAAACATATTTTGATGGCATAAATCATACTTTGGTTTAAAATGGAAAAACTGCACACACTATAAATAACTCAGATGTCTGTGAAACATATTATTCATCATAAAAACAAAAAGCATATATTTCTGTGTAAATTTGGTATAAAACACACACTTAAAGGGATGGTTCAGTTTCCATTGAAATGGGGTTTGGTGTTTCAAATTTTTTAGGATGATTTTTGAGATAGTGAGAAACCTATTATGAAAAAAGAAAGAGCATATAATTCTAAGAAGAATTCAAAGTTTATTTGACGATGAAAATTGGTTTTGAAATAGCCAAGATATCTAAAACACAACAATCTTTAATAAACTGTGGAACCCATCTTTTATTAGGATCTCTTGGTTTTACTTTGTTTTCGGATATCTTAGCCATTTCAAAACCAATCTTTATCAAATAAACTTTGAATTCCTCTTGGAATTGTATACTTCTTAACATTTCATAAAGTGGTTTCGAAATATCTCGAAAAACGTTAAAAACTGAATTCTCACCTCAACTAATGCTTAATATCATCCATTTTTGATAATCATTCTAGCTGGCAGCTCTGTATATTTTACATCCTTGGTGAAAGTGAATGCACCTTGATACATATTCTTGAGGTGTTGTCCTGTATCATACGAGTCAAACCTAATCTCCTGTTTATCATGATGAATTCTTATCAAGACATGGCCCACATCAAACTGGATCATACAACTGAATAGGAAGCAGCCAGACTACACACGGTACTCTGTCCGCACCATGCCAAGATGGGCATGTTTGCGCCATCCTCGGAGGTCAATAGGAGATTGCCTGAACAACAGGAATCTCCTTGCAATTTACGGAAGATAAAGAGAAAGTCAGAACGCAGCCCTCTGCAAGGGGGATTACAGTAAATGTTCGTATCATGGTCACAGCAATTACAGACATGTTTTTACTCTAAGGCAGACAATGCCAATGAGACAAGGGATGGTCCAAGACATTTCTGAGGCTCTTATAATGAAAGAAAAAGAGACAACAGACGAAATAACACACTGTATAATGCATGCCAGAATTCATCCAGATTACCCACTCAACTCCCAGCCATAGCGTTATGCAGAATTACTACAGTGCTGAAGATAATTTTACACAATGAGAAGTCACAATGTAACTTTAAACTTACCTGTAAAGTCAGATGTTGGCTGGAGGAGATATGTAGTTCGTTGTTAAAGTAATGTTAGTCATCATTTTCTCTCTTACAAATGTAAAAGTAGGGATACTGGTAGACTACCTACACATATATGAATATTATAAAATGTTTGTGGATTAGTTTTGCACCCTTTGAAACATGCAATCCCACTGCCACTGAACTCACCATGCCAATCCAGAAGGCGATGAAGATGATGGTACACAAGATGTCTGTGCAGTGCCTCTTTTTATCCGGCCTCAGACTGCCCGAATCGGGCTCCTGCCATTAAAGGAAAGAAACATTTTAAAGAGGAAAACATAAAAAACAGAACATCACTTTAAATCTGAGTGAATAGCGGTATTACAATATCCATACACTGTATATCTGCAGGTTCTGCCTGTAGTGACTGCACAAGGTCAAAACTATTAAAGGTAATTATTCCATTTATACAATGTACTGTAACAAAGGGAGTCACAAGGTGAATTGACCATAGAATAGAAGTCATTTGATACACTCTAATACAGGGTTGACAGATTGCAAGGCGGGGAGCACCAAGTGAACGAGTACGGCCGGTGTATCAAATTTCAACTAAAAACTATTAATACAAATGTATTAAAGTCCATTCTGCATTGTATGTGTGTTGTATAATTTGTAAAATAATGATCCACTCAAGTGTATAAAGTGCATGGTATCATTATACATAGGAACTGTATACGCCACATATTTTACAAGCATTTGATAACTCTTTGCAGATTAGGACTTGCTCAACACATTCATGAGTGGCTGAATACACAATTAAGAACAATGAGAAGGAAGTGTTTAGAGAACTTTTAGATTTTCCTCCTTGGAGGCTATTATACAATGCATTTGCGTTTACAGTTCTGAGGCAATATTTTAACAAGTTGTTAGTCTCACACCTTTCGGTCAACTCATGAAATTCAGAACATAAGACACCATGAAATATTCTGCATTCATGTCCATCACTCACAAATACACACACACAGACAGACACACACACACACACACACACACACTCATATACATCTAAACCACAGACACTTCGATCTCTTACAAGAGCACCTACAAGTTTGTACATATAAGCTCCACAACTCCTACACAATGTGTTTAAATACAAAATTGTACTCCACTGGGGGATGAAAAGATGCAGAAAAGCATTGCACAGACTACAACCTGGCAAGTGGCAGTCAAATGTTCACATCCCTTCACTCTAGGAAATACATCCTACATGTACAATACATGAGCACTGGGTTTGCTGTCAAGCATCAATTGGCAGTGTTGAATCTGTGACTGAATCTCTACAAAATATACGAGTATGAAAGACACCGCACTGTGAAATAAACCCATAAATACGATGCATTATATTTACAACAGAAAAACAAACAAACAATTGGTGCATCAAGATGCAATTAAAACTTTTATTAAAAAATGAAAATTAACAATAAGGAACATGCTAACACTTACATTTGAGCAACAATTCCAAGCCATGCTGAAAGCTCTTTAGCTACCACTCCCTCCGAGCCAGTACTTGAAACTAACTGTCATTTGCTAGATCACCTTATGTACAGTGTACAAGCCTTCAGCACAGTTAAATACACAGCTACAATGTAGTCTGGGTTTCATTTTTATTTGCTGTATGCATGAATATCAAGCTCAAAATTCACCCACTGAGGAGAGAAGAAATTCTTCTATGCAGTGAAGGACATATCAAGTGAACCATATGATTTTTGTTTTTTGTTAGCCTGAACCATTTCGCTTTGTAATCTGACAACAACAACAAAAAAAAACTACCTACATTTGTCTATAAAAGAGATTTAGAGCAGCAACCTGTGTGTGGTCTTTTAAACTTGTCAAACAAGTGCAAGGAATCTATTAAACAGAAACAAAATAACACTAACAAAAAGACATTATATAGCATTTGAGAAGAAAATCAGGCTTTGCGGTCATAAACATGGCTTGAGTTTGAAATGTAAAACAACCACAAGAACATCTTTTTCTCTGTGTTCTCATTCTTGTTTTCTGCTGTTAACAAAGTCGCTGAAAGAAAGAATGAAACAACAACACCCTCAACACCCACATAAACTGGAAAGTAAATCAAATCCATTTTATACAAAGTTTAACAAGCTCAATAAAGGACACCCCCTCAAACGTGGGCTAAGAGTAAACAGAGCCGACACTCAAACCTACAGTAGTATGTCATTTCCAGACGGGGAAAATGTAACAACGGGTACATAGCATGGTATGAGAAAAAAGAGAACAGCACCTGAATATTGACAAAGGCTTGGATTGTGTATGAATGGAAGAGCAGCATAGGCCAAAAGAATCATGAATACGTTAGCACAGCTCACACTGAATATCCTATAGAAAGCATAATTTTGATCATATCATTTTGATACCGCCATTAACCACTGGTCTACTCTTGTCAACACAATACTGTAGGCCTACTGTACTATGTAAGAGTGCACTTCACTGCAGCTTTTTTTGATACAGCACACAATGTACAAGGTGATGACTACATGTACCTGGATATGAATGCTACGTAGTATGTATGCTCAATGTATTTTGGTGGAAACATCTTTAATGAGAGAGCATAGGTGTACGTATTCTGGATTAACATGGACATAGCATGTTCATTGTCCATACACCTGTAATATACAGTTAGGTATGAGGTACATATTAGATGAATCTTGAATGAGACATCTTTATTCATAGAACCACTCATGGTAGGCTTAACAGTATCAAATATCACTTCTTTCATTTTAATAGCCTTTGCATGATTTTTATCCCACTTGCTCTTTCCAGGTTTGTGGATGTACACTTATACAAAAGGTCCTTAATGTAAATACATTATTTCCATTTTTCCCCATTCACTCTCTGTCATTTTGTGTATTAGGTAGAGATCATTAGTGGGCAAATGCATGCATTATACTAAGAATTGGGAAATAAATGCAACACTACACTGTGCACAGAGATTCAAAGATAAAGGCAGGAGGGGTGCTGCACATACAGTATCTGGCACACACACACACACACACACACACACACACACACACCCACACACACACATGAACATAATATGTATAACAGCAAGCATACAAATGCGGAAATTGGTCACACTGAAATTGTGACGTGCATGTAACCAAGGAGTTACATACATATTAATACACTATTTAAACTCCATGATGTACGTATGTACACTGTAACTTACATCTGTTGGGGAACCAAGACATGCACATCCCATGGTGCAATTGTGCTTCCTGTCAAGGACAACAGCTGATGAGGGCACTGAAGTAGCTCAGGAAAAATCAGGTCTGAAAGAAAAAATAGACACAAAAAAAGAGAGAGAGAAAGTTTACTTTTTAACAATTCTCCATTATATTTTCATTTGATGTGTCTTTGCCAAATGTGCCATCATTGACAATGTCACACTATGAATGATCTTCAGTGCCAACGGAGCCTAACCAACATGTTCTTTCTTTGGTCACTCTCAGCTGATCTTATCGCCAAAACTGACATTTCAACAGTCAATGCTTCAACGAGTTTGGTACCAGCTTACACATGAGAGACCACACTAATATCCCATTTCCATGGTAGCCAATATTTGGAGCCTCGTCGAACCGTTTCGTAAACCCTTTTGGAAAATTGATCTCTTGTCCATTTATGCTACTCGGGCCACCCACCCAAAGCAGGCCCTGACTGGCTCCATGTCCATGGTAACCGAGTCCCCCTCCGATAAATGGCATGCACTTTTGAACACAACAATAAGTGTCACGTTATATAACCGCAAATAACTGCAAACCTGTAAAGGTTAAATACTGCAGCTGAGGCTCTTCGAGGCTGCTAGAAGATTAATAGCTGAAACCACCCCCTGTTGTAGGTGGTTTCAGAACCAGATCAGATCAGATCGCCTCTGCCATCTTCTGTCCGATTAAAATACAAGGCTAAAAGGCTCCTTGAGGCTGCTTGAGGAGGATTCAGAACCCAATTTTTGCTTCATGGAATATAATATTCTTTTAATCCTGCTCCCGGCTCAAGTACAAACTGGTTAAGAGCATTACATCTTTGACTCTGACTTGTAATGATTTCAATAATTACTTAGATTTCATAACTTGGTTTTACAGACTGCTGAAAAGGTGGAGGCAAAAAAGAGAAATGGAAAGTGAATAATGATGAATGCATTCTGAGTTCAATTTCTACAATGTTCACAGAATTTTAAAATACCTAACTGTAGCCTACCAGGCTTCTAGACAAATTTTACCACTGATCTCTACACTACATGTCTGCATTTATGTGCTTACTTAGATATTGCCTCTTTGTACATACCATATCAATGAGAACCACTGGAATTCTTAAGTTAGGTTTACATGTATCACAGGTTTCTGGCATTTGACTATTTCCTACCGTACAAACATATCAAATGCACTACTTGGGTCAACAGACTAATTTTTATTTTTGAAGAAGAAAAGAAAAATGAAATAAATGAATTTGATCAAACAGCTACCAGCAATTATCAGAAGCAGAGCTCTGCCTATTTTCTCTACACAAAAATCTACCAAGTGCTGTGTACTGGTATACATAACTCTGCAGTGCAACAGCTGAAGCAAAAAAAAAATGAATGAATAAATAGAACACAATAAAACAATGCTGTGCAAGTCCGCTTTTGTTTAATAGTGTTACTGTACGTAAGTCAACCAATTAGTAAACTACAAATACCAGGGTTTTGAGTTCACACAGACAAGTTACCATTATTTATACAGCTACTGTACATCAGGACTTCACTACCTCATACAGCATCTCAAGTGTGTCATTCCCTTGTCACTGTTTGGATGTGTTCTGATTTTAAAATTATCTGAAACACTACAGCAGGATACCCTGTATAAACTTCATACTCACTGCCAGGTGTGTACATGTATGTCATATTTCTTCACACTAGAAATGGGTGTGTGTAACCATTTGTGGTAATATCGGTATTACGATGTAGTACAACAAGCCACAAGGTGATATTACATTGTATCTTGTACTGACAAACTACATACACTTGTACTGTACCTACGTGTACTGTACACTAATCACTCAGGTCAAAATGCATTTTTACAGGAAAATGTGAAGTTTATGAGATGTTTTACACTCCATGACTAGAGTGCAACAAAGGCAACAAATCCAATGATAGTTTGAGCATAATGAGCAGATTTCACGTTTGAACAATAGTGATGATGGCTATTTGAATGTTGAGACCCAAACAAGAAGCTGTGATTTTCATTTTACAGTACTTGTAAAATTCTCACTGTTGCTGCTAGACCCATAAAGTGTCCTTCTACATTTTCATAGGACATGCATGTACATTGTAGCTGTGTATTGATAATGATTCTTTCACACATCTGCTCGAGATGCATCAAGGACATTATAGTCTATTACATCCTACCTGATACGGAAATTGATCTGATTCACAGATATGAGAACTGGGTCACGTTTTAGGTACCGGTAATCTTTAGAACAAAATCTGAATTATTTCTATGTACATGAATTCACAGCTATAATAATGACCAAGACAGCAATTTTGGGTTCTTTTAAGCAGGGCTGCACATTAACCCATTTTTTTCTTATGGTCTGACCTGTCTGTCAGACCACTAAGTTACAGTGTGTGTACCGGTACCCATTTTTTTTTTTTTTCATTTTTTACTGGTCCATTCTACAAAAAGTTACTGGTCCGACAGTGATTTTTACTGGTCCTGGACCATCAGACCAGTGCCAGTGTGCAGCCTTGCTTTATTAAGACACAACACACAATGCATGATGTACACAAATTCAGATCATTTCACTTTTAAACCTTTCCTTTCACTTCCAGCTCTTCTGAACTTTTGTTTTTTTTCTAAACTAAGGCATTATTTTCTTCCTTTTAACCACACGAATAACATCTACAGCAAATACAAATCTGAAATTTCCTGCTTGACTTCTATGAAGTGTTACTCAAGATAATTCTGTATCAAACACATTTTTTTTTTTCAAAAAAATAATGCAGTACTGAAAATTCAATACAAGGCCTCATTTGTGTTTGTGCACTGTGACTGAGAGCACAAACTTTCAGAATAGTTCATCAATAGTTCATCTTACATTGACAAAGACTTTATTGCGCTATCAGGAAGTTTAATGAAGATGGCCTTTCAGGGTTTAGTACAGTGTACGTCATCCATAGGCCCAACTCTCAGTGTCATACACGGAGCAGTAGGCCTATGTATTCAAACAAGTCAATTGAAGGCATCACAATTCTGCAAGAAATATTACTAGTGTTTTTTTTTTTGTGTGTGTGTTTTTTTCTTTGAAGGCAACAAGCAAATTAAATACTGTACGGGCAGCATTAAATTTTGTTCACTGATTGGCACGAAGGCTGGAGTGTTTTCTTTGCCAATTGGCACTGATGTCTGGAATTGAATTGTTGCTGAATGTATGTACCTATTTCCCTTTAACATAATACTTATTGTGTCAATATAGCCTTCCATGTTGGACTACAGCACATTGTTACACCTATTAAGTAGGCTTGTTCATGTATGAAACCAAGTCAGATTTGGATGAATTACTGAAAGTTGATGAAAAAGCCTGGCAATCTAAGCTATTAGTGCCTGGCTGCATAAAGGGTTTTGAAAAACAAAGATACTGTGGTAAGTTTTTTATGTTCAACTTCATTAGCCCTTAGAAAGTACAGAGTGAAATACAAGTGTATGACACAAATCATATTGTGGTTTACGGAAGTCCAGTTGCATAGGTGTACATAGGAATGGGGTAGGGGGGAACAAACAAAAAAGGTTTACAAAATATTTCTTTCAAATTCAAGCAAACCTTGAGTGAAGAAACAATTATTTTGACTTTATGTATTTTGAGTGATGTGTGGAACTACATAATGTACATACATGTAGTTCTTACAGCATCACCAAGTCTGTTGATGTCAAGTTGCTTTCAGGTCTCAATCATGCGTTGAACGTCCATAAATCACTTGCACTGTCATTTTCAGTCATTTCAAAACTTATTTCAAAACTTCATGCCACTTCACATCCACCTTGGAATTCTCTGCCGAATGTAAGGATGGGCTCCTTCCTTTACGAGTTGGTGCCAACAAGCAATGTACATGGTATGTATGTCAAAGAGTTTCCTTCCCCAAACTGGTTCCCCTTTTATTTTTCTTTGTGTGTGTGTGTGTGTGTGTGTGCATGTGTGCTGTTTTATCATTTTTTTCCTCCCAAGGAGTGTGTCAGTCATCGCATTGGCCTTAACAAATACAGTGTCACTGTGCAATTGCTCAATATCCTCTTGCCTTCGTTGCCGAAACATGTATCATGGGCACTGCGGGATGGACAGGAAATGGGCAATCAACCACGAACATCACTACCTGGTACACTTTGTACTTCACACAAGTCAGAACATGTCCTCTGACAAGACTTGCAATGAACGTATTACCTGCCTCAGATCACGGACAACTTTAAACTGTACACCTATCGAGGGCATTGTCTCATACAAGCTGTACATAGAATCCAAACCAGAAATGTTCTCACCATACCTACAGCATATTCTGCACTCCTTTTAAGCTGAACATACACTGTAACAACACCTTGCCTTTAATTCCCATCACAACATTACATGTCCTTCAAAAGTTCTTGTACTGCATGGACTTGTATGTATGTGACCCTGTATCACAAAACCAACAAAAAGTCGCCAGACATGGATTTTTAGTTGAGAGCAGATTCTGAGAGCAGACTTTTAAAAATTGTGGATAACTCAATTCAAATGGACTCTCCTAACCTGTCTAAATATTCGAAAGAAAGCACACACTCTGGAGTGTGTAATGAGAAAAGAGGATCTAAAGTTTATAGGGCCTATTCAAGTGCCTAATCTGACTGTGAGCTGAGCTGTGTGCAATGAATGTGATGAAAAACAGCATGTCAACTTCAGAGCAACAACAATGAAGGGATTATCAGATTAAGTTGAAATTGATCATGCTCTATCAACACATTCTATCCATGACTAATACCAACATTCAAAGCAGTAGCATCATCCTTTCAAAAGTTATCAGAGTTGAAAGTAAAGAGTGTGTAAAAGGTTTTCAAGACATAAAAAGGGAACTCACATCTAATCACACTATTCTCAAAAAAAGTGTTATTTGTACAAAACTGCTAAAAACACTCCCATTTGTTTTATGATTCCAAACTTTAGCATAATGCAGAAGAAGACTTGCTCTTTCAGAAAACATGAAAAACTAAATTGATCTGTTTCACCTACAGTGTATTTTGAGTCCTCATGTAAAATCAGTGTGTGCGACTTTTAATTGGTTTTGTGATGCACGGTCACATATCATCAAATTATTGTTACCGAGTAATCATACAGGGCACCACAAAAGAATTAGCCATCTGATGAGGCCAGGGTATCACACTGATGACATTGAGAATATTAAACAGACATGATCTGATTTCATCATTGCAGTGGTTACCGGTACCCAGAAATTTAGGAATCTACAATTTTCAAAGGCAACAAACAAACAAATTCAGAGCCAGGCATTACAGACTTTAATCAATAAATGTAGAGCTAGAGGAAAACTGTTGATCTATCATTAAATGCATTTGATAGAATTATTTTCAAATTTGTCATATCAGAGATCCGTATTGAAATTGGCATTGCTGTAAATGAATTTTTCCTGCAATGATGCAAGTAATTTGCAAGACTTATCAAATCAAATCTGGAAAGCAGCCAAGCTCTCCTATATATACAATGTATGATTTTCAATTTGTAATCATGCATTTCCTTTAAAAAACCAACTTCATCTTGAAATGTATGTTTGATAGGTCTAGAAGAAAGGTCAGGTCTAGGTCAGAAAGTTGAATTTAGAATCTTAGATGTACTCTTAGAAGATTAAATACTTGAAAAAAGAAAAGACATCCTGACTCAAGAAATCACCTGCAGATGGATTTGTAGAAATGGTAATTAAGTTGTTCTTGGTTAAGAAAAACCAATTTCAGTAAGTTTGGCTTGAATTGTCTTCAAGGTACATTTGAAACACCATACACATATGCCATCTGTAGTCCATTTTTTTCTTTTCTTTTTACAAGTATTCTTCTTTTCTGGCTGGCAGATAAACCTTTGGGAAATTTCTCATCAAGGTGATTTCCAACATTTGCTATGAAATTCTACCTTTTTCTTCCATATGAATTTATAGTGTGTATCCTTGAGGCTCACCTGTGATTTCGGTAGTAAATAAAACAAAACTATACTATATAGTAAAAACCAAAGTTTTAAGATCAATCACATCTGACACGACAGATGTCAAGACTGCTTCTAAACTTGTGTGTAGCAAACATCTTAGGTTCAGCATCAACAATAACAACCTGTGAATTAGTGTCGTTACCAAAACAACTGACAACTTTTTGAATAGCACACACTTCTATCCTAGGCTATCCTCTATGAAAATGAGCCTACAGTACAGAAATATCGGTACAATTAATGTTGCCTAACTTTTGATATCAGGTTAAATTCAAGACTATACAGCTGTTGTACCGTATACAATCATAATGCAAACTATTGCCACGATTAATTGCATTGCCTTGCATCGGCCATGACCTTGGTTGGTTGGTGCTAAACTTAGAAAGTTAGAATGTTCTAATGTTATAGGCAATGCTGCACATTTGCACTGGTCCGATGCCGATGGTCCCTGTCCCTGACCTGTAAAAATTAACTAAAATTTGAATAACTTAGGCCTACTGTCAACGACTGTCGGACCAGTATGCAGTAACTTTTTCAGGAATGGACCAGTAGAAGATGGAAAAACTGTGCAGTTGCACTTACTGATACTGGTCTGACAGACAGGTTGGACCAGGCAGTGGCAGTACCTATAGGCCTACCTTGAAAATTTTCATGACAATCTCTCATTCTGCTTGCCATTTAATTGAAGAAGTATAATTTTAGGTGACATTCTAGTCCAACTAGTCTAGACTAGTATCAATAATAAGTTGTCCCTATCCTATGTGCTATGACGAATATCTATGGTATGTGCACAAGCATGACAAGTGCAAATCCAGGCCTAAGTTAGAGTGATTACCATTGCGACAGGTGGATGATGAGTGCTACTGGCAACTACTGCTATAGTGACTGACTGGTGCTGGATTGATTTGGTGAGTAAAATGTATCATCACTCGTACAAATTTAGCAATAGATGGGACTGAGAAAACCAGCCTCGCACAGCGAGATGTTCTTTGTAACTCTTGTTTCACGCAGACTTACCGACATACCAGGGTAGTTGGAATGTAAAACAACCTAGGATCATAAAACACAAGCTGGCCCCGATCATTCTCACCTTTCGAAGAAACGACACGATCCCTAGCCTTCCCGCCTGAGCTTTTTGGATCCTACGCAGCTAGTGTGGACGGAGAATCACAACATCTACGTCTCAGGCAGCTGCCGACTGACTGTGAGCAGCTGCGCTTGTCGCGGACGCGCCCATTTGCTCTATGGTATGGCAGCAATAATCCGCCCCAAGTGTAGAAAGCGAGGATATGAACGCGCCAGCGAAAAACGAGTGATAATATCTGCCCTTTGCCCCCGCACAATAACGACACTTCATTTATTTTTCTTTCATATTATTGGGCCCTGGATAGAGTGTACTTTTGTATGAAATGAGCAACCCATGCGAACATTTCGTCATGTTCTGATCTTTCACTATGAGATACTAGTAGTGTATAATATTTCTTGGATTTCTTCATCGATCGCCCTCGGCTAATTCTATGGTCGAGAATTCTCTGCATAAAACCCAAATAAAATTTTCAATTAACCTGTCTTTATCTCTCCAAATTTCATTTGCACCATCTTTCAGGAAAGTCTGCTTCAGATTCTGGCAGAGGATCAATGTGTTATTATTTATGATATATGTGTTTATAATTTTGTGAAGTTCTCTTTTTTATTGTTATATTGTATTGTAGGACCCTATTACCGGTAATCATTATTGTTATATACCATCATAATAGGTATCATCATCATCATCATCATCATTGCTGCTACTGATGTGATTTTTTTTTTTTTTTTATTGCATGCGATGATACCTCCCCTTTTTCATTGTTTTTCTTAATGTCATTTTCTAGCAATAAGACAAAGATTTGTAAAGAAAACACTTTTTTTTTTTGGACAAGACCAAACAATAAAGTGACAGGATCGATTGGTTTCAGCAGATATGTCTTATAATTTTGCTGGAAAACACTATCCAGAAATTCAGATTTATTTGGAGCAGATCAACTTGACTCTTTGCAATCTCAAGGGCATCGCATGACATTGATACTTCACTAAAAGCTTGATTTCCCCGAGACAGATATGTTACATAGAAATTTTTTGTACCAGCAACATTTGCAGGTGGAAGCAATGTACAATGTACCGTAGTAATTATGCTTACAACAGGCTGGCAGTATACATGAGCTCTATTTGTTGAGAATTGCCATATGATCCGCTTTCTGTTCCTGTGGATTTACATTACCGGTAAGTGAGTATAGCCACTCTCAATTACACCACACACTCAATGAGCATCCGTTCATTCATGAGTGCAACTAGGGAGTGCTATTTCATTTGCCTTTGCTTTATTCATTTGAGGGGAATGAAGCCTGTCAAATATAGGCCTACATGTGGATAGAGGGATTATGCTGCAATATTTGTATAAGACATCAGGAAAGTTTGAGGAAAATTGGGGAGTCAATCAAAAAATGCTGGAATTGTAAAGTTTTGTTGCAGCCATCCCTGGATGAAAAGTCTGCAACACTTTGTGATGTCATGCATGGAAAATAATAGGTCTATAGAGAATTTCACAAATTTACATCTTTCTATGAAAAGTACACATTCCTTTGACTTGTTACAGACATATGTTATGGGTAATATCACTCCCCCTGCTTTCTGAAACAAGAGACCCGCGGGTCTAGCGCTCACCTGAGTAGGTAGTACCTATCGCAAGTTCACCTTTCACGCAGTCACTAATCTAAATTATTCACAGCTCTACCAAAATTTGACCAGGCATTCTGAAGTAGAAGATGAAAATGTACAATAAGGGCCCAAATTTTTAAAGATTCCTTAATTTGGGGAATTGGGGGCCCCCTGGGGCCCTCTGGGTGGGGCATGGTGCCCATTTTGATAAATTGAGATCCTGACCCCCTAAGGATGCTACCTGCCAAGTTTGACGAAAATCTATCATGAGGTTTTCAGGAAGAAGATGACAATGTACGATTCAGGCCCCCATTTGGACCTTCCTAACCAACCCCCCACCCCTGCCCCCAAGAGGGGCACCCCTGGATCTCCTATGAACAAACTCGAAACTACAGTCATTAATGTACTCACTCATAGTATTATCTTAGCTGTATAACTTCTGATTCTAGAGAAAATTTTTAACGATTCCTTCATTTGGGGGGTTTGGGCCCCCCTGGGGGCCCCCTGGGTGGGACATGGTGCCCATTTTAACAAATTGAGATCCTAACCCCTTAGGGATGCTACCTGCCAAGTTTGGTGAACATGGGTCATGGGGTTCTAAAAAAGAAGATAAAAATGTACAATTTAGGCCCCATTAGGACCCCTCCTCACCTCCCTCCCCTGAGTCCCAAGGGGGGCACCCCTGATTCTGCCATGAACAAACTTGAAACTGCAGTCATCAATGTACTAACTCATAGTATTAACTTAGCTCCATCACTTCTGGTTCTAGAGAAGAAGATTTTTAAAGATTCCTTAATTTTGGGGGATTTGGGCCCCCTGGGGGTCCCCTGGGGGCCCCCTGGGTGGGGCATGGTGCCCATTTTAACAAATTGAGTTCCTAACCCCCTAGGGATGCTACCTGCCAAGTTTGGTGAAAATGGGTCATGGGGTTCTAAAAAAGAAGATGAAAATATACAATTTAGGCCCCATTAGAACCCCTCCCCACCCCCCTCCCCTGGGTCCCAAGGGGGGCATCCCTGATTCTGCCATGAACAAACTTGAAACTACAGTCATCAATGAACTAACTCATAGTATTAACTTAGCTCTATCACTTCTGGTTCTAGAGAAGAAGATTTTTAAAGATTCCTTAATTTTGGGGGGTTTGGGCCCCCCTGGGGGCCCCCTGGGTGGGTCATGGTGCCCATTTTAACAAATTGAGTTCCTAACCCCCTAGGGATGCTACCTGCCAAGTTTGATGAAAATCGGTCTTGGGGTTTTCAAGAAGAAGATGAAAATGTAAAAAGTTTACGCACGACGCACGACGGACGACGGACGACGGACGACGCACGACGCACGACGCACGACGGACGCCGGACGAAGGGCGATCGCAATAGCTCACTTGAGCCTTTGGCTCAGGTGAGCTAAAAAAAGGTAAATCAAGTGCTCTTTCACTATGCCAGAAAAGAGAAAAATCAAAATATGTGAAATTTTCTTTAATAAATATCAATTTCCATGTGACATCACAGTGCTGGAGTCTTCTTATCCAGCGATGGCTAAAGTTTTTAATGGATTGTCTGATTTTCCTGAAACTTTGCTGACATGTTCTTCTAATATTGCTGCATTCCCTCAATTCACAAAATATATTTGGGTTTCATTCTCCTTCAAGAAAGAGTTTCCTTTCATTAGGAATTACACACATTTTTTGGTATAATCTTTCAATTGATGTTGCCCTTTTTGGAACATCACTTGGCCTATACCTATCAGATAGGCTCAGCATAAGTTTGTCTTGGTGTTCACATGACAGAGGATACAACTAACTGGCCATGGAGCAATGGGGGGTAGCTGGAAAAAAAATGGGGGGAAACGAAGAAAAATGAAGAAAGCCCATTGCTTTGGAGGGTCCCAAGAACTGTAAGGAACTGGAATTCCTTGTCGTCAGAAATTGTTTCAGCGCCATCTGTGGGATCATTTCGAAACCGTCTAACGGTTGATCACAGTGGCTAGTTATTTTCGTCAAATTTTCTATGTGCTTGTAAATATCTGTAAATAAATTGTATTATCATGTAAATAGCACCAGTCTGCAAGAATCTTCAGTCTATTGAAGGAGGCAGACTTAATCAGAAGAAGAAGAAGAGATTTGCATTGAAAGGGGGGGGGGAGGAGCATTGACCCTTGAACCAACCAACCATGAACACCTATCCCCCTCCCCCCCCCCACCCCTGCAAATGTATGACATGAGAATGAAATTCTTAAAGACTGAAATAAATTGTGCTGAGTAAAAGATATTAATTCTGATAGATGTACATTGTACTGTAATCACTGACAGATAACTTTTTTGTATGTTTCATTATTGACAAAATGAAAAATAACATAAAGAAAAAGGTCTAATCAAGTTTTCTTTCAACCAACCACCACCCCTCTGCTACACATATCTAAATTATATAATTGTTCTTGCAATGGCAATTCAACATGTTGAAACAATGTTGGTGTAAATGCCAGAGAATATTAAGTAGAGGGGTGAAGGTTGAGGTGTGAGTTTTCTTCAATTTGTCTCCTTCTAATAAATGAAATTTGTAAGATCGCAACTGCTGATCTGTAACGATCTGTCTGTTACAGATCAGCAGTCGCAATCTTACAAATTTCATTTGTTAGAGGGAGACAAATTGAAGAAAATTCACACCTCAATGTTGGTGTAATTTATCATTATCATTATTATTACTGCTATAAATAGTATCCATTGCATTACTACTATCATTATTATCATAACACTGGGTAATTGTGAACATTTTCAATCAGCTGCTGCAAATTTATCTTAACAACTTTGTCCTTGAGATAAATTCCCCTTCGGTACACAACCAACTGCTCTGACACTTGAAAAGAAAACAGGCAATCGACAAGGAGTATTTGCTGTGAATGAGTGAAATTCTTCACTTCTTATTTTCGTTTATTTTGTACGCAGTAGCGACGTGTACTGACACACGACTTCATAGTTGGTCTCCGGTGCCATGTACAAATGAAAACAAGCAATGCTGACATACCCTTGATTCAGCATCGCCTCTGGCCAACATGACAAAGAGTTTCTGCTCTGCACATCCGCTTCACATTTCACATTCATAATTAGAATAATGGTAGCAAAAAGTTCATAGGGGTAGGTTTTCCGGTACAATGTACTTTTTATGTATTCGCATTGCAATCATCAAACAGGATTGCTAACATTCATGCATCAAAAATCAAGGAAGTTCTGAAAGTGCAATCAGGGAGAAGAGATTTTTTGCATGTTGCATGCATCTCATTAGGCAAGCACATGTAGTCATTCCCTACATCAGGAAGGTCTCGATGTATACTATTCTCTTGTCAAGACTCAAAAGGATTATCAGATTTTTCAAGGGGTCTCCTGTATAATCAAAGAGAGACTTGGCAGTTGTCCATTGAACAGCCAGACATGGACTGAAGAAGTTTCTGCAATGTTATTGTTGCTTCATATCTTTAAAGGTCCTATAAGAATATCACAAATCATCAACATTTTGCCATCAAGTGTGTGTATAAAAAACAAAGCACATTATTAGGTTTGACTTCTTGGTATGAAATAACTTTTGCTGTGTTGGGGGGGGGGGACAGAAAACATTATAGATTATATCCTGTATTGCTTATACATGAGAAGTTACAGGATTTCAACAAAATCTGCAGAACCTATTGATATCTTACAACACGCAAAAAGGGTGATAAAACAACCTTTTTGTCATCACCAGAACCTCAGCAAGATGGATACCAGGGATCTTGCAGATTTTACTTACAGACATCCACATTCAAAAAGAAATGATGTCCTACATTCTTTCCAAAAATAGCATACTAAACTTTTTTTAAAAATGACACAGGTCTATGGCATTGAATGGAAAGGAACATAAGTTTTTCTTGTTGATGACACAAATACCTACAACTTTAACACAGCCACTAAAGACTCCTGTGAGATGCTTACCTAAACAAGAGGGTTGATACCATATGAAATATGAAATAAATAAGCACAAAAAAGCCTTCTTGTTTGCAATACCCTGACTGACTCATACATTCCTGCGTATACAGGCACCCACATCATAATCATTGAGTAAAACCATGAATACAAACACAATCTACTGGAATGAATACAGGTGTGAATGAAATGGGTAAAAAATAATCCATCGTGAAAAGTACCAGAATGTCTTATTTCTAGAATTAGAATACACTTAAGAATGCATCTTTCAAGTCTGAAGAATTTTCCCTTTTACAGGTATGCTGAAACTGATTATAAACAGTGTTCTCAGAATCATCTATTTTAGCACCATACAAAGAGAGAGCAATTACTGAGAATGTTGATTCTGAAATAATGGAGAATGAACGTTTCAAAGGAAGGACAATTCTTTTTCAAAGAAAAAACTCTTTTAACTGACAAATATTACAGGTCCGTCATATTCTTGTCTGATGTATGGAATGCATTTGCTGCTAATTTGAATCAAGTTTACAACTGTATGATGATGTTGTTCTGGTTCGAAACTTCATGCAAATTTGACTTATACTGAAAGAACCTTTTCTCTCTCTTTTTTTTTTGGGGGGGGGGGTGTAGACTGGATGTAAGGAATCCATGTTTTTCATCCAAACAATACTGTGGAAAGAGCTTCTAGTTCAGGTTAATCATGTCATAAAAATGGAATAACAAGGTGGATTTTGACTGGCAGTCATTGCTTCTGTTAGTTTGCTGTTGTTTCACGCAATAATAATCAAAACTGAACAAAAAGAAATTTGCACTGCTGTATAAAATTACATGCCAGTAGTTGAAGCTAACATCTGCTTATGTGTCTACAATTTCCTCATCACCAGGAAAATACAAATAATCTAAGAGTAATCTGAAGTCATTCTCACAGTACTGGCACAAACAATTTTATGAGGTACTGTACAAAAAAAAAAGCAATACAGTAGTAAATATTACAATACAATCTTCTTTTCAAAAGAAGTGAATTTGCGTACGACATGTGAATTCATTCCATTTGCGTCATCATAATCACACAAACTCATAATCAGCTCGTTCTCGTAGTCACTTATCTTCAAGTTCATATGGGTGAACGCAAACTTGGTAAACATTACGCAAGAAACAGGAGACAATGTATTAAGACTGAAATACCCTGGGAGGAGGAGGGGGTTACTCTGCCATTCAATAGTACTGGTAGAAACTCTTTACATCATACTTATCCCTACATGGCAGAACACTACATCAATTAATGGAAACGGGACAGTTTCTCCAAAGGATGTACTCTTTTCTACGTTTCTTTTTTTTTCTATTTTTTCTTAAACAAGCATTGATCCAAATAGAAAAGAGACACCTACATGTAGGTACAAGTATCTGTAGATGGATGGTGTACTTGTATACCATACAACATCATCTCATAAATCAATCATTACACCCTCCCTTTCTGCCCTCCACTCTTCATTGGAGATGAGGAAACTGTTTGCCCCTCTGTCAAAGTCTCAGTGTACAGCATACAGGATAAGAAAATCAAGTAACAAACAGACATAAATTTGGCAAATCAGCATATAAACAAAGGATTGGCCTATACTGCAAGAAATCATGGCACATTATATTTTTTTGTCACTTATGTATTTAAACAAGGAGGGGAAATAACATCACCACCCTTTCCTTTGGACGATGTATCTCAAATGAATTTCAGTCAGAAAACTATTATTGTGACTTCAAACAGAAATGATAGTAGGTTTGCATGAAAAGCAAAACAGACACCTGGAAAAAAAAATAACAGTACCACAGAATGCATAGCAAATTTGGAAGCATTGAGGTGTGCAGAACTTATGAACATACCACAGCAACGATAACAATTAAGGGAAGCAATACTTTTTCTTTGTGATGGAACTGCTCTTTTCAGATTGAATACAAAATAATAAATACAGTTTGATAGACAGAAAAATAAAACAAAAAATATCGCTTAGTTTGGCAATGAATTGAATTCTTACAAGAGAAATCGAGAAGTTAGAGCAGTTTTCTAGCAAGATTTCACAAGAACAACTTTCAAAATAAAACTTCCATCAAAAATAAGTTACGGAGAATTAGTTTTACAATGTCATAAATGTGAAGGCAATTCATCATGGCAGAATTTTGATCCAAATATGTGTCATAAAATAGCGTTAAAAGTTTTCTGCATGATAATGCAAGAAGTCGTATTTATCTCGGTCATTATTTTTTTTTTCTCCCCATTCATGCCTGATCCCTTGACAAAATTCTGCAAGACCTATGCAATTTTGAGCAAAATCACTGAAGAACCTTGCATACACACATGCTAATATACACCCACACAGACACACTGTTTGTCTTTCTTATAGCAAATGAGCAACAAAACACTGCTATCTAATTTCCACCTATGATCAGACCAGGTAAATCACACTACAGTGTGATGGCAATGATAAAGAAAGATCACGTAAACATTCAGTACAACAAAAAAAAAGACAATCATAACAAATGGGTTAAAAAAAACATACATTTCATGATTATTCGAAAATTTAGACATAAAAAAGATAACAAAATTGTTGCAATAAATAGCATATTGCTCTGACAAGGAAAAATGCAGACTGTTGTTGTGTACAGGTCTGTCTATGTATTTGTTTGTAAGCACTGCAGTACTGAGCTGTTGGATATAAAATTCCACTTTGCCACAAAACAAAAACCCAAAATTGATGTTATACATGTACTTTCAAAAAAGGACAACTCTGGACATTCATTCATTGAGCATGGAGTGAAGTCATTGTGCGGCGATACGACCTCTTTGACTGCAAGTAGACGATATAGGGAAAATTTCAATATATTAAATATAAATAAAGAAAAGTTATGGTTTATGTGAAAGAACATATCTTTCATATGTGTGCATGTAAGGTCAAGACATGTTGTACCACACACTGCATATCATTTGCAGTTGATGGGGGGGGGGGGGGGATTTTAAAAAAAGACATGGAGTCTTACATACTGATGTCCATGTCAATAGTTTCAAAATACAAAGTTTTCAGCAAACTTGTACAATCATTTTCAATTTTTCCAGGTCCACATGATCAACATTGTTTCACTTACTCAAATATCTTATCAAAATTTCTTCAGGTTCTCTTTGAATACCATCTCTTCACAAATGTTACAATTCTTATGTTAGTGAATTTGCTAGGCTAGAAGATTTCTTTGCAAATGCGTTCATATTCATACCACTTAAAGATTGGCAATCTACTCACATGAAACATAGAGTCATTCCACACTGCATCAATAAGTTGATACATAAAACTCTGGGGGATACAACTTACATTTCATATTTACAAACACGGAACTCCTGTTCGGCTAAAAATACTTAATTTTCAGTACAGCTTTACCACACAAGGTTCTCTAGCAAGTACTTTAATAAGCAGTACCTATGAATACAGTCTATGGCCAGAGTCTAGCGTATCTAGTGATCCAGATTTCACACAATGTCATTACCATCATCCTCACAAAAAAAAAAACCTTCTTGCAAAATGAGAAAAAATTTGCGACTTCTGATCCTCCTCACCAACACGGAAGTTCGGGTGGAAATTCCAGAACGAAGAAAGAGTTTCCAGGTGGGATTACGATGAGGTAACCGGATGACTCTCCAAAGACTCTCCACGCACAGACAGCAAACTCTACAAGCTCTAAATTCGCGGCGGGATTACATAGTGGACTCATATCATCTAAAGGTGTTCTTTCTTGAATACCTCTGTGCATCATAATGAACTACTTTAAAGGTAATCTCCTTCATCTGGCACAACAGCTCTCTCTGCTCATCTAACTTTGATCCTCTGAATATCAGTACAAAATAATACTTTGGCAGTTGTATGCTCCACTGGTAGGTGGGTTTTGCTATGTACAAACGTCTGAGATAAATATACAATAATACCTATACTCTCCAATAATTACAAGTCTAGGTTGTCGTTGTTTTGCTTGTGCGGCACACTTCAGCAAAAAAGCTGAGAAGGTCTGCATGAGAATGTCTTCGTTAGCATGTCGTGTCGACAGAATGCACCTGCGCCCTCGTCCGCATGTGGTGCGACCGTCGGGGCAGCACGGTCTGCGGCGGGGGGTCGATTTTTGGCACGATTGAGGGCGCCAGAGGGTTGTCACAAGAGGGCGGGCTACTGCCTCTTGTTATGAGTGCAGTCCTACATGTTACTGTCGGCAATTCCATCGGTCCATCTACGTGGAGCATTCCCGGGGGCGGATCGACGATGTTACGCTCAGGCGACGCAACAACCGGTTCCGGTTCCACATATTGGTACTCGCTATCCTCGTGAGGCGTCATCGTGCTGTAGCCGTGATCGCTCTCGCTGGGCGCTTGCCCGTGGCGGCGCCAGATGCGAATGCCATGCCGGATTCTCTGATGGTAGGGGCTCGGATGGTGAAGAGCTGCCAAGATGACATTTCCTTGACCATCTACAAGAAAAGAAGGAAGAGATAAAAAGATGTTTGAATAGTGCATCAGAAGAAAATTGACAGAATACTAACACGTGGATGGCAAGGGAGATCATCACCATGGATATTTATTTCTACAACGTAGTCTAATCTTGACAAATACGAAACAGTTAACCTATTCCTTTGGATGGATATTGAAGTGTCCTAACGAAATATGGTCTTGCAAAGAAAGAATTTTAAATGCCTGCCTCACCATTACAAACTATTTTCATTTCATAAACTACAATTTTATTGCCATTAATCAGAACTTCACTACCTACAGGTATCCTATAAATCATTTTGTCTATTATCAATCTATCCACAGATGCAACATCATCCATCATCCATCCATCCATCTATCCATCCATCCACCCACCCATCCATTTATCCATCCATCCATCCATCCATCCATCCATCCATCCATCCATCCATCCATCCATCCATCTATCCATCCATCCATCCATCCATCTATCTATCCATCCATCCATCCATCCATCCATCCATCCATCTATCCATCCATCCACCCACCCATCCATTTATCCATCCATCCATCCATCCATCTATCCATCCATCCACCCATCTATTTATCCATCCATCATCCATCCATCCATCTATCTATCCATCCATCCATCCATCCATCCATCCATCCATCCATCCATCTATCCATCCATCCACCCACCCATCCATTTATCCATCCATCCATCCATCCATCCATCCATCCATCCATCCATCCATCCATCCATCTATCCATCCATCCATCTATCTATCCATCCATCCATCCATCCATCCATCCATCCATCCATCTATCTATTTATCCATCCATCATCCATCCATCCATCTATCCATCCATCCTCCCTTCCTCCTTCCTTCCTTCCTTCCTTCCCTCCACATGTTGCACTTTTAATATGTACACTCTCAAAATCTCAACTCAAAACATCTGATGGTCAGACTTACATGCACCAGGAGGAGGCTGGTTATCGGGGGAGTTGCTCCCGGCTCCACCAGGGTCCGTGGCGTCGGCTGCATCTGCATCTCCCTGGGTCATCCGGACAGAGGTGTCGGAGCCGTTCTGGGCCATCTCCCGCCGCCGCCGCTCCTGGTTGTGGACGTGGTGTCGGTAGATGTAGATGACCAGTGCGAGCGAGAGGATCACACCCAAGAGGGCGCCGGCCACGGGCCCAACGTGGGCATTGGCATCGGTCTCAAAGATGAATGACCGATGTGCCACTACTAGAGAAAAAATATAAATGCATATGTATACAAGGGAGTACTATCATTTACCATAATCTTGAATGTTCTACGATGGAGTATATTCCTTTATGCAGTGTACTCTTTGGTACCAGATGTATGTGTAATACATTAAATATACAGATAGATACATGATATACAGATAGAATGATATTTTACTATTTTTGTACTAGTATTTTGGCATAATCATCCTTCCATATAGCATGCTTCTGTGTACAAAATCTTGTCTCTCCTAAAGAGAAGATTAAAGAAGGCACAAGAAAGAAATCTACATGTAAATGTTATCTTATGATGTTATCCGTTACACCACATTCATTTTTCAGACAGGCACTTCAACTGTTGCATTTTCGGCATTACCAGTAAAACTCACTACCCTAAACTTTAAGCATCCCTTTCGCCATCATGGAGATAAAACTTCCAAGTGTTCCTCACTTCATTAGTCGCATGTTGGAATAATGACCAATATTCACCCAACTGATATTTATATAGGCCACTCGATACATTCTCATAACTTACCAATTTGGTCCTGGTATGGAGTGGGAGCACCCAGCACTCCTCCAAAGCATTCTCGCTGAGTGGCGCAGTATGGATCTTTGAGCAATGTGCTGCCATCTTGGTTGTACTCGCACCACTCACAGTCCAGTACTCCACGGCATGTCCTGTAAGTCAATGGGGGGGGGGGGGGGGGGGGGGAGAGCAGATGAATCTCTAGTAACAATAAACCAAGGTAAATTGATAAAGCCTTATACTACCAGTGTTTGTTACATTTATTCAAAATATCACATGAGACATGTGTTTTGACATACAGATTGCTCATCTGAAGCAGAGTTAATTTGCACAAAGAAAGAAAACCATGTGGAATGTAACCAAAAGACAAGAAAAACTTTCAGACACTGGCCACAGTTATTAATTGTTAAAGTATCTCTGGCTGGTAGTAAGCTGTCAAAAATGTGACATAACATGCCTTTGCCCCTCTCCACAAAGTTCGTGAAATTTTATTTTACTAATATGTATCTCACATTTTTATTTAACACTCCGGGATAGCTAAACTTGACAAAGAAATATTTCTTCCTGTTTTGCTGACCAGTTGCAATATTATAAACTGAACTTTTCAGTTGAGGTCTTTCATATGGTCTCCTTTCAGCAGTTAGATAATGATATATTTCTTTGGCACAATATACTCAACATCACACGTTAACTCTTTTAGTCTCGGCAACAAGTTATACACAATGTCAAAGGCATTTTGAGGATTTGATCGTACAGAGGGTTTAAATTATAATCACACAAGCACCAGTGCACCTGTCCCACTGAGGCAAAATGAAAGAGGTTCAAAAGATTTAAAGTAGAAGCCAAACTGACCCCATGGTTGCTCTCTGATCACACTGGAAGTCGTAACACTGCGGTAGGTCAGCCACGATGGACTCGTCCACGGCCGGGAGGCTGGTGTCCTCTTCCATCCCTGGGCAGCTCGGATTCCTGAGAAAATGGCAGACGGTGATACGAAGAAATATGATTCGTAAGTGTTCTGTCTATTCATCTTGAGGGGTTTTGCAATAGAAACACAACAGACACAAGTCATCTGGAAGAGAAGATTTGTGAGCTACGGTTTAGGAGGCGAGAATGTTAATGAGGATTATGGGGACAAATAAAATTTAAAGATACAGCAGGGCTGGTGCAAAGGGGTTTAGCAGATGAGACCGGTGAGACCCTCATCTTAATGAAGACCAAGTGAGGAGAGAATCATCTGAACATGAAGAAGAAAGACTGAGAGTAAAGAGAAATTAAAAAAGATTAAGAAGGTATTGTGGGGATGTAGGCATAAGTGACATTACTGGGATGGAAGAATGTTACAGAAGGAAAATGGAATTGTTGGAAAAGGGTTGAAAAAAGGAACTCAAAATAGCACATTTCAAAAAGGGCATTTCATATGGTAGAGAAGGCTCCATGACATTTGCTCCTGCCACAATTGCTCCCATGAAATATCTTGTGCGCCATTAAGCGAAACATAAATTCTACCCACAAACACAACCCTAACCCTAATCCTAATCTTCACATCACACTAAACCTAAAACCCTATCACAACCCTAACCCTAACCATTAAGTCCTTGGAGAAAATAAGACCAGAGCAATTCTGGCAGGAGCAAATGTCGTGTCATCGGTAGAGAGAGAGAGAGAGAGAGAGAGACAGGCACACAGACAGACAGATACAGACAGAGTGAGAGAGGGGGAGAGAAGAGAGAGATAACTTACCCATCATCATCGAGGTTCATAATGTCCCCGGTGCAAGGGTCAAGCTCAAGACCGCACTCGCATGGACACTCACACTCCTCCTGCTCCATCCGGTGACAATTCAGACACAGCCGGTCAGTCTGGAGAAAAAAAAAAGTATCACCAAAACATGATCAAAGAACCAGAACACAGGAAAATCATTTCCTCATAGATCAAAAAAATCAAATGTCTTCTATTACTACTGTTTAAAAACAAATACAAGAATGACCACTTATAAGATTTAAATCCAAAGCAGTCTATCCTGTTGTCAAGGAAGACTATATAAGATGGCAGCTATCATCACAGTTTCCAATGGCACCCTTTTGATCCCAGCTCCATGTACATTTGAAAACCCCCAAACTGCCCACTGCCAGCTGTGAGAAAGCAAAGTCACTGGAGGGAAGGCTCCCACCACTCACCATGCTGCATGGACAGAAGGCGGTGATGAACTCGCAGGTTTCGTTGACCACACCCACAAAGGTGTTGCTGAAGGGGATGGGCATCATCTTGTACTGGATGCAGTGCTCGCTGTGGAACTTGTTGGCGACCACGCCCTGGTAGCTGGTGTTGAAGGAGTAGTAGCGCTGCACCGTCCGGTTGCCGAAGCGGTTGCAGCGCAGCTTCTGCACAAACTCGTCGTGGTAGAGCACATCATTGGAGATGAGTATTTCCTGAAAGAGAAGAAATGAAGAAAAAAAAACAACTTTGTACAGAAGTCTACTTATAATGTCCAGCTGGTAAAAAACAAGCTGTAAGTAGACCTAAGAAACCAAAAAAAGTATCAGCCCATCAAAAATTTCAAGATATGTGTGCAATGCCTGGGAAATTTTACTTGTTTTTCTAACATCATACAATGGACATTCTGTGGTCACATTACAATGTATTTATTGCCTGGTGTTGAAAAGAGTACCAAGGTGATGATGTCTCAGTCTTTTGGTATAGCTTGGGTTGGAACCAGGTGCTTGCATAAACACTCGGGCCAGGTGATGAGGTTGTTTAGAACCAATTTCTGTGGTAGTGAATGGCTATGACATAACACTTTGGTACTCTATATGAGTTAATGCATATCAGGCTTTCATCCACACCACTGCATTCACAGGTATGCATATGTGGGTTTATTCTGAGCGTGTTCAAATTTGTAATGTTCACCATAGGTGGAGTTAACATAATTAAATGAAATTCAAGAGACTCAAACTAACCTGATGGGTGATGTGCTGCTTCTCCATTGGTCCTCTGCCCAGAGGTTCCACAAAGTATGGATGGGCAACCAGGTATCCCCTCTCATCCATTACAAAGCATCTGAGGAATACAGAGGCAAGAAAATCATGGAGGATGTGATGTAAAAACACTGGTCTATCAATTTGACTAGCTCTTTTGACAAAAGGGAAATGTATCTTGTTGTAGTTGTGCAACTCTGCTGTTTCAGGTTTGAAATGTAATAACTAGATGATTGGCATCACATCAACATATGGGTGGCATGTACATACAGTCAAGCCTGTCTATAGAGGTCATCCACAGGAGACAATTTAAAAATAGTGGATGTTATAGACAGGTGGCCGCTATAGACAGATTGTTTAACATGCTTTTTCTCTCTGAGGGAATTAATTTTAGTGGTCGCAAACGCCAGGTGTCCGCTAAAGACAGGTGGTCACTAAGACAGGTTTGCTGTATTAGCGTAAACTTGCACCTCAGCTCTTACCTATATATCCGGGTTCAAACTTTTTTTAAATCTGGCGTCAAATGAGACATTCTGACATCTTTGGTTATTGGTAGCAGAGGGTTGTTACTAATAAAGAAAGAAGCAATCAAATTCAGGGCCCTAGCAAGTTTGAAAGCTGGCTTGATGAGTTCGCCTTCTTCGCAACATGATAGATTTCAGTGAGTATTGCTGCAGTTCCTTAGTGATTTTACACACCATAAAATGTGTGGTATGTAAGCATTGTGAGATCCATAATGAACCACACAAACTCCCAAGGTACACGCTCTCAAACAAAACACCTTGAGAGGCAAGTTTCCCATAGACTAGACAATTGAAGGATGACAAAGATCTTGCATATTGTGTCAAGTATTATGAAAGGTCATCAGCAAATACTTGTACCTGAATTTTTGATGTTATACGGGAAATCTTTAGAAAACTTTTTCAACCATTCATTCAATAATTTTTTTTGTTTTGCCAGAGTTGAAAGCTTTCACATCACAGTGGATTATAATGCAAAGGGTGAGATTTCAAGTATTTCTATCGCTGGTATCACATACCTGATGTGCTTTTCTGTACAGACCGGCAGGGTGTCGGTCAAGAGCTGGTAGAAGTACGGCAGGGTGATGTCAATCCCCATGACAGCCACAACGTGGTCAGTTTCCGTGTGGTAGCCATTCGATCTGGAGGACAACCAAGAACATGAAAAACATACAATCAGGGGTTAATGCCAATTATAAAATGGTAATATGAACCCTTTTCAAATGATTGACTGAAAGCTTACATGCAACCAATACAATGTATTTGTCTAAATTCCCAAATTCACTTTTCACCGGGTGTTGGTATGCTATTAAATGACAGCACTACTAACAACTGCCAGTCTGCACTCAGTTGCACTGTCCATGTATTTTGCATCCATTGCACTTGTTCGTGTGTGTGGTTCAGTTAGCTTGGAGCTGGAGCTGGCCTTGGAATCTTGCAAAAGTGGCTACAACAGAATTTAATTCATGACCACTATCTCAGAAAACAAGTAATGCATGTTACTTGGTCAGGCATAAGTAAACATCTCCTTCTTCTGCTTTTGAACAGTCCAAAACGCACTCTGCCTTGACTCATGTATTTCAGATACATGGCAAAATGAAAAGTAGACGTTATTTTTGCAAAACAGCGACTGATCTAATAACAAACACTCCAAATTTTACTTGCAAGTATCAAATTAATCTTTACGGATTTTGTTTCAAGTAAAAGGACTGGCAACATCAATAATTCAGTTCCTTCACTGAAATCGGATCTTTAAAACAGATCACATCATTTGCTGTGAATGCAAATAGCTGTGCAGCACAACATACATTTGTTACTTGTTGTGATGATCCTAAACTGCAACTCCTTTGAAGCTCTATAAAAACACACAAAAGTTACTAGACAAATTTCAGTATCCACAACCCATCATACCCCATGCATGGCATCTCTTTATTGTGTTTCATCTTGTTTTGAACACTCACCTTCCCTCAAATATGACACGGCTGAGCGTTACAATGTAACCAGCGCCACCAGCGTCCAGGTAGGGAGAGGAGAGAGTGATCTTGCCCGGGTTGTCCAGTGCCCTCTTGTACCTGGGGGTTGGGAAAGCGTTTTTAACCATCACTGACTGTTGTCCAGACTTTGTGCCAATATTTGAAGCTTTAGCAGTGTCATGCATAGACTTGATGTGTGCATACACTCTTCACATCGAGAACAAGGATTCCTGTACCTAACTTACAACTACAAAATAAGACATAGATAGCAAAGCATGATATACATGACTGTGATAAATTTGTGCGTGTATCATCACTATCTACAAAACAGCTAGCCTGTGAATCAATACCAAAACATTGAATACACACAAAAATATGTACATGAATCGAATAGAATTTCTCACCCATGTACATGTGCATTGTATATTGTAACTTCTATTTGATATGCTATGAATATGCAAGGGGCACAACCACATCTTAAGATTTTTTTTTCACCATGAAATATGTAGCAGACATGAATCCATTCAATTTTCCCTTTAACATGGTAAAGTGTACATACCAAGGTCGCCTGGCAGGGTCAAAGGTCTTTGACATCAGCGTCCCTGGATACATCCAGACAGCTCCACTGGTGGTTGCAACATACCTGCCATTCAAAATTGAACAATGGAAGATGCATATATTATGTTCATCAAGAAAAGTGATCATAATGGGTGTTCTTGACACACTGATGCATAATAAGTTTTAGCAGACTTGAGGTTTTAAGAAACAACAAATGGCAAATGGACATCTACGGTACATAGACTTGGTTAGAAAAATGCTAGGCTCTGCATTCAAGCTGAAAGTTGAGATAAGTAAATCTGTTCATGAGATCGAAGCAAAACTTTGAATGAAAGAACTTTGTCCTTCAACGACTGCTGCATTTGGGTGTTTTTAATGCGTTCCTAAACAATATCTGCCAAGGTAACATTTTCTCTATTTTAAAAACAATTCAAATTCACTCATACAGTACATTACAGTTGAGCAGACACTTGTAGCAGGCAGGATTCGGCAGGCAATATACAGCTGTAAGTACAAGCAGCTGTTCGATACATTCCTAGCAATTACCATGTACTACACAGAACTGCAACTGACCATGTAAAGTTAGCAATGACCATGTACTAATACAGAACTGCGATGTACTGTAAGGCGCTTTTAATCCACCTTTAGGCAGCGCTGTTGATTGATAGGGAGACTATGACAGCATGCAAACTTTGTGAGGCAGTGCCCAACTTTTATCCCATCATTAATCATTTGATACAAAGAATCCTCCAGTTTTCCTCACCTCCGGACGATGTATTCGGTGTTGTCGCTGTTCAGAATCTGCTTCATCCACGTCTTCTCGATTTGTCGCGTGACTGCAACATCATTTTTTATGGTTGACTGAAGGGAGAGAGAAGACAGACGAAACTTTCATATTGACATCATGTGAATTCAATAGGAATGAATTAAAAATGTAGCAACAACGACGATGGCAATGAGATAAATAGCAACATATGTGTAATTACAGTGGCAAAAAAATATGCAAAATATGTTATTATTGTACATTTGTGAGATACAAATTAAATACTCTGCTAGCTTCATGGACTACGAGCACTATCACTACCACTTCTACCCCTACCATCACCACCAACTTCTACCACTACCACTATCATCACCAACTTCTATTACCACCATAACCACCACCTCCACCATCACCATTACCTCCTACCACTACCACCTTCTACAAATACTATCATCATCACCTCCTACCACTACCAACATCACTACCACCTTCTACCACTACCATCTTCTACCACTACCACCAACACCATCACTACCACCACCATCACCACCACCACCACCACTAGAAGGACGATGATGGTGACACATTGTACCTTGAGGCCTGGGTTGGCGATGAGTCGCGTGTTGTCGCTGAGGTAAGCCATGTAGGCCTGGACCACCAATTTGGTCTCCTCCTGGCTAAGGTGCTCGTACGGCGAGGCGAAGCTACTGGCCGAGAGCAGCAGACTGCTCCCATCTGCACATACAAGAATGAATGAATCGAAATGTTGATTTGTTACTAACCCTTTCTGTGCCAGGGACTTCGGACAGTGCATACAATTCAATGGAGTTTTCTGGGCTAACCGGCACTCAAAGCTCACAAAGGGTTAAAGTAGGATTGAGAGTGTGAGATGTGCTGCTGAAACATAAAACACAAGCACTCATGAAGTATGTGCACACAATTTTCTACCCCATTCTGCAGCGCTACCTAGATCACTCTGTTTGAATTTTAGCCACATTTCCACAATTCTCTCAATGGTATTCCTCTGAAAGATACACAGCAAATTCAAAATCATTTGATGTGGATCTTTGGAAGATGACAGAAAACAAGCCAATGAATCAAAAGTGTGAGATGAATGATGGAACCAAAAAAGAAATGCCTTGTTTATCTACTGCAAATACGGATGTGTACATTCCTTCAGACTTTTAATCATCTGTTACTTTTATGGCATTGGCTTTCATTATAACTATATGTCACTTTAGATTGTTAAGAGACTGATTGCTCAAATGCCCAACCAAGGCAGGTGCAAAAAGAAAGTTTGAAGTGATTGTTGTTTCGGTTACTTATGTTTGCAAGGAACACCCTCGTGGAGCAGGTATCCAAAAGAATGGTAGCACTGTCATATAAACAATAAGTTTTCATCTGTGGAAAATACATGTACTTGTTTTAAATACAAATAAAACACATTTCATCCTTACAGAATCAGCGCAAATGCCTAAACCATAATTCTGATGACTTAACCCAATATCATAACAATGTACAATTGTAATATAACAAATCTTGCCATTTGTATCACATTTGAATTGACCTCTTTACACCATCAGGTGAGAATGAGAAGGGCGATAAGTTGCCAATAAAGCCATAGTGGTCGAGGCACCTTAACACCCTTCTCATTCTCACCCCACAACATGGAGTTAGCGAAATATAAACAAAACAAGGGGAGACTGAGATCTCATTCACTGGGGTGGCACACCCTGCCCTCTGGCCTCCCTACTTTCCCTCTCACCTAGAGTGGCTAGCTGCTTGAGGTGCATACACATGACGCTGGAAGGCAGGAGGTCCAGGCGGTGGTACATCAGGCTCTCACCGGATGAGACTGCAGGGGAAGAAATATCACATGTTTCAATTCCAAACTCATCAAGCTTCGTCATGTCTTTCACATGCACAACAAAGACATCCCTATCACGACGTCTTTCCCCATCTCCCCTGCCACACCCCCCCCCCCCCCCCCCATCGCGACCTCTATTCCTAATATCCTGTCCCCTCCTCACACTATCATACAGATATTGGCTTTTTTTTTAAAATGCAATATGACACTTGACACCCTCACAGGAGTTATATTTTCCGCAAGGGATTTCAATATATTGCCTCAAGGGGAGAATATAAGCAAAAAGGGACTGTCAAGTATATATTACAATGGCAGACAAGGCAATATTTGTTATATCATATGGTCTACATATGACTAGTCATTTCAATCCAGCCCCATCAGCAGCAAAATTCTTAAAGGGTATCATTTGACGTGACGTCACTGCTTGCAATAAAGTGATTTCAACCTCGCTGCAATAGTCACATGACTGCATTATGACCAATCATTGACCAGTATTTTTGTAGATTATCAAATATTACCAGTGTGATAACATACCTCACAAGAAAGAGCGTTGATATGCTGAGCAGTATGTGTAAACATTTTCAGTGTAGCTGATTGCTTTGAAAATATGACAAAGTAAACACTATCAACTCAACTTACAGAATCAGATTTCCAGAAACTAAAATTATATTCATCCTAGAATATACATGTACTATGCCCAAAAATTGTTCATGTCACTTCCCTGTCCAATCAAATACTTATTGAAGACTACTGGCTACTGAGGTGTACCATATGCCTGTATAAGGTATACGAAGATATATATTACTGTATCATTTAAACTCAGTTTTCACGTTCCCATATGTTCAGGTATACCCTGATTTGTTGCTGTTGTTGCTGTTACACATTGTATTGTTAAACCAAGAAATAAGCAATGAAAACAAAAATACTTTATGAAGCTGACTGACATCTATGCAGGGCCAGCTTTAATTGATCTCGTGCATATATTGTTTGTTCATTAATACAATTTAAGAATAAAATGATATTGCTTTGTACTCTTCTACAGGTGGATATTTTGGAATATAACCCAAATGGACTTACCTTTTGTGTGTCTTAGATTTAAAATGTCCTTTATTTCTGTCAGTACAACTGCAACCACTGTGAATGGAGTTCCATCAACCTGTGAATAACAACATTTGCAGCAGGTCAAATCAAAATGACAATTTTCTAATAATGTCTACGGTCAAACTCATACAAACATGCACATGAAAGATCAGAGGAATTTGACACACATAGTTTTAGAATTGGCAATAATGCAATCTCCAATAAAAACACACAAACACAGACACACAGAAAAATATCATCACCCCATCATAAAACTGAATTCGCTCCTTTTTGTAGTCAACATTAGTAAGCAGCAGAAGATACACGTATGGTGTGACTAAAGCTTCTAATACCTCCTTTACATCACATTCATATGCACCTGATTCGCATATGTATTGGCTCATTCCATTCTTCCCCTATGCTGTTAAAACAATCGGGAGACCATTCTCAATGCATTTGTAGCAAATTCTAAATTTTACGGAGAATGTTTCATTCTCTACAGGCCTTTACCTGCAGAGTTAAGTGCATGTATTACTTTCTTTACCAGCTTTACCGAGGTCAAAGTTCAACACTACATTTCAATGCTACCCTTGTACTATTCAGAAGAGTTTGTTTAAATTTCCTGTACAGAATGTAAGGAGGTCACAAACCTGACACACATGCACTACAAAAAAAAAAAATATATATATATATATATATTTATATATGAAGAGTTTGTTCGCAAAAACCGATAAGTCCATATTTGCCAAATGGAGATATTTGCGATTAAAGGTCGAAAAAAATAAAGAGAATAATAAGAACATTTTTGCTTCTTTTGACCATAACTTCAAAAATGTACCTTTATATGTAGTGACCAATATATCACTTAAAAGGTATTATTTTGTACTTTATGACAGAGATCGTACTTCAAAATCTTCAAAAATGGACTTATCGGTTTTTGCAAACAAACTCTTCATATATATATATTTTATATACAGAATATCTTCTCGTAGACCCTAAGCTGTGTCTCATGCAAAAATCATATCTATGACATCTAGTATTACAGGAAACAATAAGATTGATATTCATATACTGCCCTATTTGCAACATGCCACGAAAACAAAGCTGGAGCTGGAAAAAAAAAATGACCTCATCTACTTACATGTTTCCAGGAGTACCTGGCTTCTATTGTCTCATTCATAGAGACTCGCAGAACATCACTCCCAGACTTTTCCCTGCACGATAATTGAAACATGAAATTTGTATGGTAATACATCAAAACAAGTCAACCTTGCCTTGGGCATCATCATGTTATCAAAATATCATAAAAACAAAAGATTGTTTTTTGTTCTTGTTTTGTTTTGTTTTTTGTTTTTTGTTTTTGTTGCGAATATCACAGCAAATTATACACACCATAATGTCTGAACTTGTTTATTCTTTCCTATTTTAAGAATATCAAGTCTGTAATATATACTGGTAGACCATAAACATCATATGTAATATGTTCTGATCAAGTTTGCATTACTCACGACAAAGTACGTTAAACTACACATATGACAAAATAAATTGCCATGGTTCATATCATTTACATGTGATTATTGCAATACTGTGTGAATGCACTATTAAAGGGTGATCGACCCATTCTTTCTTTCTTTTTCTTTTTCTTTTCTTTTTTACCTGAGAACAATCTCTTGAAGCTTGTCAAAGCCCACAGACTGCTCAAAGTGTCTGATGCTGGTGAAGATGGGTTGCTCGACAACCAGAGACGGCTTGGGCAGGGAAGGATGCATGATGGTCAGACCTGAAGAGCAGAGCAATATAAAAACACTTGGCGGAGTCACAAGGAGAGATAAATACACAATTCACATTCTCCCTACCATCTGTGTCAATTTCTGAAATACCAGTGTGTATCCCAAAAGAATTTCTGAGATATAATATATCATGGTTTGTCGTAAAGTATACCAGTGAGATGTACACTATACACACACTCTCTATAATCTATGTCAATTTTTCTAAAATATTTCCACAATGTATTTCTGAGATATAGCATGACATAAAGTAAGAAATACATTACAAGTGAAATAAGCAATTTTGCTACTCTTATATTTCTTTGCAGCTTTTGTCAATCTACACAAATATCGGTAAATCATGATAACTGTGACTGCTAAACTGTAAAAGTGGAAATATTCATGTATTTCGCACAACCAGAAACCAGAGTGAAAATAAAAACATGCAAATTTCTTTGCACGTTATATGTTCCACTAATAACTAACTTGATTCCGCGGAATTAAAAACATGCGAAATTCATCTTAACCAGCCGAGCACGTAAAAAACTACTTGTGTGAAAATAACCACTTTTACAGTACATGAAACTGTGTCTACCTGTACATGCATTGAATTGCCCCTTATCACCCTCACAAACAATATGGATCAAATACTTTCCGATCGATATCTAACTATTATATGTCTCATCTTTTACACTGCAAATTCACGACAATGGCGACGTCTATTTCTATTCCCCTCTGGTCTTACCCTGGTCGTCAATCATGAATGCATAGGACTGGTCGCCTTCCTCAAAATAGGTCACATCCTCCAAAATATCCGCCATGTTGATGTCCAGTCCCACGATGCCGAACACTTGGTCGTTGGCGTAGCACGGCCGCGTCAGACTCATGATCAAACCTGTGTCACGACAGATTAGGATATGCAACAGCATTCACGATTACTTCATCATTTCCTTTCCCACAATACTTCCATATGGACAATAAACTCTATACACATCACATAATGGTAGTTTCTAATAATTGATGTATGCTCATTGTATTGGTGTTTCCTGTAAGGTAAACGCAGTGGTTTTCTTGCTTGGGTAAACAAAGTTTGTCATGCAGAGCTTTAACATTATTTAGAAAGCTTTCAAGAGCAATTTTTTGATGTTATAAGGTGAGAATTCATTGAAATCAGGGAAAGGGAAACATACATGTGTCCATAATTTTACACAAGACAGAGTTAAGAAACAGAACAAGCTTACTACATACAATGTCCTGATGGAAATGTAGCAGTGGAAACAATATGTCAATTTCATAATGTACTTAATAATGCAGGTCATCTTTTCTTTTAAACACAAAGTCTTTCCAGTGTCTCAGTGCAGTATTTATGGAGCAGACATACAAATGTAATACAAATATAAAACTAAGCTATCACGATGCACTACTCCAAATATTGAGATGGGAGAAAAACTGTTCATCTTTCATATGGTCGCAGAACATCGGACACAAGAGATGTGCTGTGCCACTGATATGAGGTCAGAAACAGCTCATTCTATATGTACATTTGTACATCACAAGCAAATATTCCTTGAGACTTATGCGCAATGCCTCGGAGATACCATCCATGAAGATTTCATGGACATTCGCTGTTGTGCATAAATGAATGAAGGAGAGCACAGGCAGTGTTTGCAGGCGTTTACCTGTCCCCGTGGAATCCATGTACGGCAGGGAGAAGGAGACAGGTGCCTGGCTTGGTTGCCGTGGCAACACGGTGTAGAAGGTGCCCATGGTTGACGGGATGTGGCTGATTGGGTTCAGCACTGTCATGACTCCCATCTGTAGAATCATAGAAAAAAAGGGGAATGTGCAGGGATGAGCTACATAAAGCATGTGAGAACATATTTCTCCTGATTATTCTATTAAGTCATAACAAACAAAATGTCCCCATAAATTTCAATATAATGATAACCAGGTATTCACTGCTACCAAAAGGAGAGATAATAAATGCTACAAATGACCATGTTAGCAGATTTTTTTTTTCCTATGAAATTTTCCTCATTATGTATAATTAATGCTAGTAATGCATTTGTCACAGCACTTGCCAAAAATTTCTTTCCAACTCATGATTGTGTCTGCAATCCTGTTGATATCAGTTACTTCCTATACTGTTACTGATCACAACTTGTGTGAGATTTCTTTTCCAACCCATACTGTGCGTCATTGCTCCTAGCATTTCACTGCTACACAATGACCAAAGCACTGTAAAAAAAAAAATTTCCTACCGGAACTGGTGCCTGCTGAGGACCTGCCGCTGCAGCCCTGTATGTTCCATTGTCCTGCTCCGCCAGGTCTCGTAGGAAAGACAGCTCTTCCAATTCAGTCCTTCCTTCTGTAGGGGATTAGATGGGGAGTGAAAAATAACATCTTTATATTGCGTGACATGTGACTGGTTGGCTGAGCGCTATGAGACATCCATTGTTCTTCTCAACAGCTCACTGTCATTGTCATGCACATTCTCCAAATGTCAACAGCAACATTACTAAACTAAATCTGGATAGGAAGTTTTGCTTTCATAATGTTTCGCTATTACTAGTACCGTAATAGTACACTGCATTTACTCTTTTCATTTCACAACATATCCTTGCATATTTTCTTTTTATATACAAAACCTGCATGTATGTCATTATATTTTGTCAAAACATAAAAATAAATATTCAAATTATTTGAAAATTATGACAAGTTTTCAGACGAGATGACAAATCCAGAAGAAAGAATGATAGTTGGAATGGTTTTAAAACAGCATCACAAACTCACGTTCCACCAGGGGGTAGGTCATGATGACCACACGGTTGTTGAGTCGCCTGTTCTCCGAGATGGCAAGGTTGATGACTGACCGGACCTCTTGCTGATTGCTGGCGTGGCCGGTGCTGATGTAGAGGATTACGGAGTCTGTCGCAAGAAAGGATAACGCACAAGTCGAGATTAACAACATAAGCTAACATGTGTGGGACTAAGCAATTGTACATTAACTCTGGGATGATTTCTGTTGCAAGAGTGGATTACACATAAGACGAGATTAATAACATGAGCAGCACATGTGTGAGACTAAGCAATTGTACATTAACTCAGGGATAATTTCTTTTGCAAGAGTAGATAACACGCAACACGAGATTAATAACATGGAATGTACATGTGTGGGACTGAGCAATTGTGCATTAACTCCGCGATGATTTTACTGCACGTCACAAAGCACAGGGCATCTGTCTGCACATTGTATACATACAATGTGGACCCTACCTGGTGTGGAGCCATTGGACTGCTGTGGGGAGGTGGACCTCTGTATAAGCTCAAAGGCTATTCCCAATGCTGCTGTATGATTGGATGGACCTGCAAAGGAGAATTAAATAACAATGCAGTAGTAGTGGTGGTAGTAGTAAAGTAGTAGTAGCAGTAGGAGCAGAAAAAAAAGATGATTATAATCATCATCATCATCATCATCATAATCCTCATCATCATAATCAATCATAACGATGAAGGAATAAATAATATAACCACTACCTCAAACTACACAATCATATTCTCAAATACGAGTCCACAAAAGCTTTGGAACAAGTAAATCCAGCATCCATTCATTTTCAGATCCATACCACTGAAGAAAACAGAAAACAAAACTCTGGTCACACTAGATGAGGTTATTACAAACTGTGTTTAATCAAATGATTTCACAAACAGGGCCTACAATGTAATCATAACAGTACTAACATAACTTCAGATTGCTAAAGCACTAACCAGCAATAAAAACACAAGTGTAGCCTGTTCATACCCCCACGAACACATGCACAACACAACCACACGCAAAGTCAACAATGCATCAGCTTCCCAGGAGAACGCAGCATAACAAGTTGTGGTAAACCAAACGACAAACAACGGCGCAGTCAGAAAAGACCGCACACAAGCAAGTCCAATGAAGTCCTAGCCTCTTCCTTCTACATATTGTACAGCTCCTTACAGACATTACATATTGAGCAGGAGATGGGTTAGAAGCAAATTTAAAAAAAAAAAAGAATGCAGGAACAGAATCCATCAACTTACCGTCAATCGCCTTGATGCCGTTAATAAACGTGATCAGATGCTCTTTGACTTTCGCCGATGCTGGTGCCAGGCTGTTGTCATAGCAACTGCCGGGCTGACTGACGTGCACATCGGATCCCATGCTCAGGACAGCGACCTTTGGTTTTGTTTTTTGGGAGGGGAGAGTTATTTTCATCAGTAAAAATATAACTTTTCAAATGCAAAAAGATCACAGCGCAATGATATTTGAAGAAGAGCAAGAAATATGAAGCCTAGATACTTCATACACATTGAACCATTGACAAAGCACAAGAAATATCCGTAGATTGCTGTGATGAAAATACACCCCTACAAAAATTTAGAATTGCAAAATGAAAAAATACTCAACATTTCATCATCTACATTGAATGCTCTCTGATCAAATGTCTTTAAAGGGATGGTATAGTTTTGGTTGAGATTGGGCTTCGGGTTTCCAACTTTTTTTGTGAAATAATTAGAAACCACTTAGGAAACATTTCAGAGCATATAATTTTATGAGGTATTCAAAGTTTATATGATGAAAATTGATTTTGAAATGGCTGAGATAGACCAAAAAAAGTAGTCCTAATACAAGGTGGGACCCACCTTTTATTAGGACCACTTTGTTTTTCTTTATTTTTGGATGTCTCAGCCATTTCAAAACCAATTTTGATCACATAAACTTTGAATACCTCATAGAATTATAAGCTCTGAATTACCTCATATAAAAGTGGTTTCTGATTATCTTCCAAAAAAAAATTAAAATGCGAATCCCCAATCTCAACCAAAATTATATCATCCCTTTAAACAACCTCCCCCCCCCCCCCCCAAAAAAAAAAAAAAAAAAAAATTCTCTTATCCGGGCATGAAAGAGATATATTGAAATTTTCATGAAGCCCTCTGCAGCATCAAGGACACTTGCCAGCTCCAAATACAATTCTGTATGCACAATGTAGAAAGAAGGTTTTTTGTCAATGAAAAATAAAATGAAGTCGCCGGAAGCTACTTCTGTTTATTTCCCTGGTCATTTTCCACAATGTAAAATCCTAAATGCAGGCAGACATACTGCTCTAAATACAATTCTGTATGCACAATGTAGAAAGAAGGTTTGGTAATGAAAATTCAAATGAAGTTGTCGGAAGTTACTTCCGTATATTTCCCCGGTCAGTTTCTAAAATGTACAATCCTAAATGCAGGCAGACGTATGGCAATGATACAGATATCAACCTTTCTGTTTCACTAGCTAGACATAAAAAATGAGGGGGCAAATTTCGCATGAAATAAACTCCACCTAGCTCATCACCAATTCCCTAACCCGTAGAAGACGAGATGATTTTGCTATGTCACACATTTCCCATTCACATCTGCTGGGACTGGTCTTCAGTGGGTTAATTAATCTACAGGTTTTAAAATGCCCTATGAAGGGGAGCGACTCCCTGGAAATCTTCACCACTAATTAGCTATCCAAGCACTTCGGGTTGGTTAATGATTAACTAGCGTATAGGGAACAAACGATACCTTGTCCTTCCGCGAGAGGGCGCCGAGTGCAATCTTGGCAGCCTTCTGGGCAATCTCCAGGGAAACGGGGCTGATGGAGGATCCCCTGTCGATGATGATCACCACGTTGGTGGCTGTCGGCCTCACCGTGGAGGCATACAGACTCCTGATGAAGGTAAAACAAAAACAAAACAAAACAACTAAATAGGGGGAGTTGTGGTATGAGTGTCAAACATTTACTGATTGTATCATCACAGTACAGACCGAGGAGTGATTCCTGGCATGAAATGACTCTTTTTGTGGTAAGTGTGGTCAGAGTGGTGGAACGGGTATCTTGATCTCTGACTAGAATGCCCCCTTTGGGTTACTTAATACAGTACATGGCATGTTAGATTTAAAATGCTGCGATTACTCTAGGTGATGCCACCAGTTTCTTTGTCTGCTGGAATGTTTGTTAACTGGCTTGTGTGTCTGTGCATCTGTCTGTCTGTCTGTGCCTGTGTATGTCTGTGTGTGTGAGAAAGCGAGTTTGCTTTGTTGAAAATGTCACAGGTTGTGTGTGTGTATGTATTTGTTATGTGATACAGCAGCAGAAGTGAGAAGAATACAGCAGCTTATTTCTGTTGAATTTCATTGTGAAAATGAGCCTGATATTTAATAAAATTCAAATAAACAATATCACAACAACAGTGTATACATTATGCATAATTTGTATGTACCGGTATGCCAATATACAGTGTACGTGTCAACAGATCTTCATCACACATTCATTAAACTTCATACTTATCCCTATCAAAAAGAAATGTTATTTCAGCTTATATTTCAGATAAGTCATCATACAACTGCAGATCTTCTTTTGAAATCATAAGAGAATTTGATGCTAGAACGTACAAAAGTCATTATAAGATCATCTTCTCACTAATGTGCAGTTGGTTGCTTTTCTTCTTGTAGACTGACTAGAAAATATACCCGGAGACACACAACAATATCACTGCAGCAAAAACGAGGATATTTTCCACACTCTAAAGAAAGTGCAATTGAAGGTGGCTGTCACTCCAGCTCAAAGATATTCAGTATTGAGGGATGATGCACAGCGATTCTAATATCAAATGTCACTAAATCATTGAAGGTCCCCCTGGGAGAATAACCATATAACTTTATTGACAGCTACAAACATAATGCATGTAAAGGGCAAGGGTACTTTTTTTTTTTTAGGTACGGCATATGTACAATTTCATCACAACAAGATGTTGTTGTTGTTCTTTTTTTCAAAATCTGTATTTGATGGATGATTTTGTTGTCATCAACACCCTTGCATAATGCATTTCCCTTAATACAGCAGTAAAAAAAATACATATACAACATCAAACATTGAGCATCTTGAAGAAGAAGATCTACATTGTACGAGGTATCTGACAAACCAAGCATTATTGGCATACATGATACATGACTATACTAAGGCATTCTTTAAATGCTCTGTAACTGAGATTATAATTGGTCAACACTATCAAAATCAATCTTCTTCTATAATTGCACACATTTTATGTATAATGAATTAATTTGGTACAATAATTTCATACAGTTGGTGCAAAATGGGATCAATCAATGCTTTGAAAAAATAATCAATCAAAATCGGTTGGTGAATAATGAATAAATGTCAATGGAAATAATATTGCTCTCACTTGTTCTTAATTATTCAGAATACAATAATTAATCATTCAGACCCAGAAAGGTTTGATGACTGATGGAAAACCGGAAAGAGAGGCCAGATAAATGGCTCAAAATGATTTCACACATACAGTCCTACATGATATGAATCTTATCAAATAACTACCAATCAAACTTTACAAACAAGAACATCTTCCTGAACCATGTACAATTGTAGGATGCAAGTATCAGGGATCTCGCCAGCGTATATCACCCTTGTCGGCCCCGACAAGCGTGCGGTTTGAAGAAGCAATTGCCGACAAGGGTAAAACTTGCCGACAAGGGTAACACCACGCGTGAACTTGCCGACAAGGGTAACTTGCTTGACGAGCTAAGTTCGGACCAATTTCTCGCCTTTTTCAGTCTTTATTATCTGGCTAGAAAAGAAGCTAGATGTTGAAAGCAGCTGCAGTTTACATACTTATACAAGCGCAAAAATTTACCCATGCAGTCACCGCACCGATCACAACAACGCGGCTCAACAGAGCGACGTACTAGCTGATACCAGGGAGGTCTCACCTCCCTGCTGATACACAACACATCACACACTTGCTCACTCACATGCGCTCTGATTTGGGATCCACACACACATGCACAAGCACCCAGCCGGCCGGCCACTTATCCAGCCGCCTGCGTGTACAACGCTAATGTGTATTGTGAGAGGGAGAGAGAGGACGGGAAGAGAGGGTCGGAGGCCGAGCGAGGCTGAGGAAAGCTGACACGTGCTCGCTTGTTGTCACGCTCGTTGTCGGGTTACGCAAAAACAAACGATATGAAATGCATGCCCCCTCCGCCAAAGGTTGTATTTTTTTTTTTTGGCTGCTTTGGTTTGTTTGTTAGTTTGTCTGCCTGTCTGTCTCTCTATTTGCAAAATAAGTCAAAATTTGGGAACAGATTAGGATGAAATTTTCAGGAACAGTTGGTTGGTAAAATGGCGCAAGGAACAGATGATTAAATTTTGATAGTGAGCAGGATTTATAATACCACCGAAATTCACCGCCAGGATCCAGGATCTTTAGACTGTTTCGTATATTTGAAAGGATTCGTATCAATTCTTTAGGAAGCTGGCCATCGGCAATGACGCAAAATTAGATGCGTTCAAAGCATTGCCGCAGACAGAAAATTAACTCCATTTTTCGTTAAAAAAAAGAAAAGAAAAAAAGAATGTGCGATGGAGTAAGCAAATGCAAATTGTTATTTAGGTTTTGGTAGTTTCAGTGGGTTATTTTTTTTAATCTAAAAAGCCATGCGTTCCATTTTAGCCTTTTCAATTTCTATGGATTTGTCAACGTCATTCGTGAATATTCCATTTTCCTTCTCCGGGCCGAAATTTATAGTAATTCTGTCATGATGGTCTTTCAAGTTCAACGTATACGTAATGCTCCACGTGCTTCTGGCTTGGTTTGTTAAAAGGTGGGTTAGGGGGCCTTCATGGGCAGAAAATAAATGATGATCATTCATCAATGTTCCCAGTTGGTTTACATGCTATGTACACGCTGTTTACGACCACTGAAGCAAGGTGGCAGTACGCGCGACATTCTTTATCTGACACCTGGCTTTCGTGGAAATATCATGGAAATTTCCACAAGCCATGATATCAAGTTTCCCCACTGCTTGAGGTCGTGCTTTTTTTTTTTTATTCTTCATTACGAACATCAATTTGTTCAACTTGAAAAGTGTAGATAATTTGCTTTGAGGGAGTGTTTCTTTCTTTTTCTTTTTTTTCATTGCAGCATCGGTAACATTTTGTTTTGTTCATCGTCCGTGCATGGCAGGGGTTCATGGGAGGAGAACGATAGGAATGACTGGGGAGAAAATAAACTGCAAAGAAGGAAGCATCTTTTGAGCGAGCTGTCTTTGTTTTTCTCTACACCAGCATCAGTTATCGCCACCAGGATTCATTTTTTTCGTTACTCCGCCAGATTAATGATAAAATGATGCTAGATTCTTTATTCTGAAGGTTCGCTAATCCAAGAATGATTAAGAAAAAATGTCCGTTCATTTCACGACGAAATCAGTTTTGTCATTTCGAACGTTCTGCCAGTGAAATTTCGGAATAAAACGACGGCACAAAACAGCTGTTTTCGTATTCTAAGGGTCTGTTATTCCGACAGAAGTAGTAATGATGAAATAATAAATTGTAGATTCTTTATTCTGAAAGTTCATTAACCGAAAATTGAATAAAGAAAAAAGTCCGTAAATTTCAAAACGAAATCAGTGCGTCATTTCAAACGTTTTGCCAGTGAAATTTTGGAATAAAACGACTGCCCCAAAACAGTTGCAGTTTTCTTACTCTGAGGGTTCGTTACTCCGACAGATTAATGATAAAATAATGCTAGATTCCCTATTCTGAAGGTTCGTTAATCCAAAAAAATGATTAGAAAAAATGTCCGTTCATTTCACAACGAAATCAGTTTTGTTATTTCGAACGGTTCTGTCAGTGAAATTTCGGAATCAAACGACGGCACAAAACAGCGTGTTTTCGTACTCTATAAGGGTCTGTTATTCCGACAGAAGTAGTAATGATGAAATAATAATAGATTCTTTATTCTGAAGGTTCGTTAACCGAAAATTGAATAAAGAAAAATGTCCGTAAATTTCAAAACGAAATCAGTGCGTCATTTCGAACGTTTTGCCAGTGAAATTTGGAATAAAACTGCAAAAAAAAAACAGTTGCACTTTTCTTACTCTTAGGGTTCGTTACTCCGACAGATTAATGAAAAAATAATACTATATTCCTTATTCTGAAGGTTCGTTAATCCAAAAATGATTTTAAAAAATGTCCGTTCATTTCACAATGAAATCAGTTTTGTTATTTCGAACGTTTCCGTCATTGAAATTTCAGAATAAAACGACGGCCCCAAAACGGTTACAGTTTTCTTTTACTCTGAAGGTTCGTTACTGCGAAAGAATAACGATATAATACTTTAGATTCTTAATTCTGAACGATCGTTAATCGGAAAACGATAAAGAAGAAATGAAAACGGTTACAGTTTTCTTACCCTCAGGGTTCGCTACTCCGAAAGAATAATGGCAAAATAATACTCTACATTCTTAATTCTGAATGATCGTTAATAGAAAAATTATAAAGGAGAAAATATTCGTTTATATCCAAACGAAATCAGTTTTGTTATTTCGAATGTTCTGCCAGTATAATTTCGGAATACAACAACGGCCCCAAAAGGGTGTTTTCTTATTCTGAAGGTTTGTTATTCTGAAACAATAACGATGATAGATGATAGATTCCTTTCTGAAGGTTCGTTGATCGGAAAATAATAAAGAAAAAATGCTTGTTAATCTTCGAACGAAATCAGTTTTATTTTGAACATTCATCTGTAGTACCGACCTTTGGTGTTGTTGTTGTTTTCGATTACAAACCTTCGAAGTACTCAGTAATGAATCGTTTCATTTTATGATTAAACAAACCTTCGGAATAATGACCATCATTACATTTTTGTATGATATCTCTTTGATGTCACGGCCAAACTACCGCAGTATACCCAGAAATGAAAGTGCAACGATGTCCCGAAAGTTCTCGATCGCTTCTCGCGCATCTGCATGCAATAGGCCTACCACGTGGTCGAGCAGACGGCGAGAAAGCAACACGGCGCGCGTTGTTGCGATGCAGAGGCGGCTAATTATTATAACAGTGAAACAGGAAAGGCCTAAAAGAAATCGGAACCTCCACCATCGGCACCTACTTCTCTTTCATTTATTATTTAGGAACTGCCGCTAACAAAAGGTATGGAGTTTCTGCATTGTTTCTGTGAGAATATGCCCCTCACAACGTTCATTACATCTCCGTGAAAATGTCGCATTTAGTGGCATTTTAGCGGCGATTTATCTGTGTTGTATTGAGCATTAGCGAAGGCTTCCGCGCTTCGCGCGGGAGGGGGAACCCCCCTCCCGTACCCACCCCCAGAACAGCGCGCATAAATGCCGACAAGCGTGAAGAAATTCCTGGTGAGAACCCTGAAGTATGTAACATTTTGGAGGAGATCCTAAAAACCAATACTGTAAAAGTGAATATTTTCGCTTGAATAATTTTTCGCACTCAGCCCGGTAAGAAGAGTTTCACGTGTTTTTAATTAGTGGAATCAAGGCAGTAAGTACGGGAACATATGGCAAGCAAAAATATTCAAGTGCTTTTATTTTCGCGCTAGCTTCTGGTTGCGCGAAATGCACGAAAATTTCCACTTTACAGTAGCCAACAAGCTTCTGCCTAAGACTTTTGCAATGTGATACACAATACATTACTCCTGATTTTATCCCCCCCCCCCCCAAAAAAAAATGAACATTACACAGTCCCTTTTTTGTTTTATTTGGAAATCTGTTATTCCTAATGTGAAAGCCCCCTCTCTTCTACCCCCCCCCCCCTTACAATACAAAAAAAAATCAAATAGTGGAACAAACATCATGCTATTAGATTGAGCTTCATATATGACTAGAAATGTCGCTATGGCGACTGGTATGCCTCCGCCATAATGCATGGTTCTCCAAATAGGTCTACAGCACAATGTCTTGACAATGTGTGATGACAGCTTCACATAACTGGCAAAATATTAAAATGGCAGGTTTGTCACAAATGGATTGAGTGTTCACTATCCTTGAACTAGGTTTATTTGGATGAATGGCTATACTGTCTAAGAGTGAAGGTATTTGGGGATTTGAGGATTTGTACCCAACTTTTGACCCTTCTATAAGTTTAAAGAAGAAGTAAAATTTAGCACTTTCACTTGACCTTTGACCTTTTGACCTTTGACCTTTAGGCAAGAAACTTCCAAGAGAATCTGTATTGGGTAATATATGCATACACTAAGTTTCAAGAAAAAATCCTGTGGGAATTACATCTAGATAAGAGAGAAATAATAGACATTTTGATGAGTTGACCTTGACCTTTCAACCCCGACCTTTGACCCATGACCCCTAAATTCCCTACATGATCACTGCCAGTCAGTACATGCATATATACAAAGTTCCATGAAGATACCTTGAAATATTTGTGAGATAATGGAGAAAAAAAGTGAAATTTTAACATTTTCACTTGACTTTTGACCCTTGACCTTTGACCTTATGACCCAAAGCTCTCTCTGGGGAATCTTTATTTGGTATTCATGTATACACCAAGTTTCAATAAAATACCTTCAGGCATTGCATAGATATAGGGGAAATAGTGAAATTTTGAGCATTACACCTTGACCTTTGACCTTGAGCATGTGCACTCAAAAGTTGATAGGCACAATTTCGCCCACTCATACATATACAGTTTTTTAGATACGCTGTCCACAAAACTGATTACGGATGGAAGGACGGAAGGACGGACGGACAGACGGACGGACAGACGGACGGACAACCCGAAAACATAATGCCTCCTGCGACACTTCGTGGCGGAGGCATAAAAACAAAATTACTCGTTCAGAACAAACATTTTCATGTGCTTCAATCTGACCTATTTTAAGATTCCTGTTTGGACATGAGACAATATCTTGAAAATGAATACCCAGTATGATATTCTGTGGGGATCATCACTTCGATAATTTGACCAAACTCGCGCAAAGGTAAGAAAAACATTTCCCATCTCTTCCCAAATATCAATACTGGCATGAGGCGGGAAATACTAATTGATACGCAAATACAAGATACATTACATCAGAATCAGTTTACACAAATATATTGAGAACATCTCCTACACTAGGAACCGACTTACAGATGCATAAACATGCACTCAGTAGCAACTGTTATTTTAGGCACACATTTATATTATGCTTCCCTTAAAATGAACTCTCTAGAGACGGTTTTTTTTCCCTCCCATCACCATGGAAACATCTTTTTTCATTTTTTTGGAGGCACTCTAACACTAATAAGCATTGCTCCAGTTTCTTGTTTCTCTGTGGAGCATTCTGTTTTCTCCCCCCCCCCCCCTCTCTCTGCAGTTCTCCTGTTTTTCGGCAATATTACTCGGCACACGCTTTTTCATCATTGCGTGCGAGGGCGCAATGAGTTACGCAGCCGCGGCACACGCCAGATTGCCTCGCTGTTTCGCCACGCTGCCAGATTGAAAACCCACGCGGCCGATGATGCGCAAATTAGCCGAGAATGTCAGCGGACGGGGAAGCCTGCAAAGCTCATCAGAACCATGACAGCAAGAAACGCAGTAGATGAAAATTAACCCCCCTCCCCCACCCCCCCCCCCCCCACCGCCAACGTAACATGCATTTTCCAAGCCGCTGTACAAGGAAGACAGGTGATAATTAGATGTGCTGTCGATAAAACCCGATGCGCAGCAGATTGATACTTTATCACGTACCGTGCACCTGAAAATTGGGAGAGCATTGCCTGTAATAACTTACAAGTAGTTTACGCTGCACTACAAATAATCCAAGCAGGGATACATCCTCCTGCCATATAAACTGCCTACCATGTATTCCCATCAAGCTTACCCCTTCCTACAGTACCTATATGGGTCTTCGTACACCACTCTGTGCTACACAAAAACCCTTCTTGACTCTTGTTGAGAGCTAGTGTTTTGTTCAATTGTCAGAGAACCAATATTGCAAAATTGTCCCCCCCCCCCCCAATCAATAATTATACTGACAAATAAGGCTTGATAGACATGAAAATCAATGTTTTCCCACATACGCTTTGTTGGTATTGACATAACCACAGGTGAAGAATACTAGTCAACTATTAATTTTCCACATGTGCATGGTTTTTATATATTTGTCATTCTTTTCCTATTTTGAGTTACAGGTACACATACAAGTGTACATGCTATCAAGAAAAAAAAACCAGGAATTGAACAAACAAGTATTTTTCACAAAATCCTAATTGTTTCTTTTGAAACTATTGAAGTATGAATATAGTGAGTCTGTTTCATGATCTTGTTGGGATTAAGTAATTGCTGCTGCTGTTTGCAATGTGTATGTATGAAAAAATGTTGTCAGCATATACACATACACAAACACAAACACAAACAAACAAACAATAGGCAAAAGTATGTACTACAACAACAGGGATGTATCTGCTGCTCTTACTACACAGTTAAAATGAGATTTTAGTATGTTACCATCTAACAGAGATCTTATGGTATTCTCTCCCATTACAAAGAAAAGGCTTCAAGTAAGAAAGAATCCCACATGTACCTATTGCATATATACAGGCCATGCATTGCCAATGAAGAAAGATGCTGATAAGTGATATGCAAACATACAAAATACATTTATAGATAAATTCATACAATCATATACACGATATATGATAAAGTTGTGTTGCTTTCATCACAGTATTTGGATGTCTACACACAAAAAATTTCCTCTCAACCGGCAGAAAGATGCTGATAAGTGATATGCAAACATACAAAATACATTTATAGATAAATTCATACAATCATATACACGATATATGATAAAGTTGTGTTGCTTTCATCACAGTATTTGGATGTCTACACACAAAAAATTTCCTCTCAACCGGCAGCCTCTCACATATGGTGCTATATACACCATATATATTTCAAAAGGTTTTCATTTTCACGAATTTCACGAGTCGCGTGTTTTTCGCAAATTCAAGAACACATGAAAATATCAACTCTGAACCCAACATGACTGCAATGTGCACGCATACACTTCTCCGTTAAAGGACAAGTCCACCTTCATATACATAAGGATTGAGAGAATGCAGCAATATTAGTAGAACACATCAGTGAAAGTTTGAAGAAAATTGGACAATCCGTTTAAAAGTGACGAATATTTTAAGTATCTGCGCAGTCACTGCTGGAAGAGAAGACTACTACAGTGTATGATGTCACATGCGTACAACTATATAAGGAAAATAAAAAGAGAATTTCACAAAACTTTACGTTTTGAATAAAGTGCACAGTTCTTCGACTAGCTACTGACATATGTGTTAAGGGTAATACTATTCCCCCTGCCTTCTGAAAGAGAGAAGTCAAGTGTTCTTTTGTTATGGGAGAAAAATGGAAATATGTTGAATTTTCTTTATTCTTTCTTTATGCCGTTGTACTCATGTGACATCACAAGCTATAGTAGTCTTTTCATCTAGCCGTGACTGAGCAGAAACTTCAAAAATTCATAACTTTTTAACGAATTGTCCAATTTTGCTCAAATTCTCACTGATGTGTTCTACTAATATTGCTGCATTCACTCAACTCACATGTCTATGAAGGTAAACTTGCCCTTTAAGTACTGTGCTCCCTGATCGCGAATTTGACCACTTGCAACATTTTCTAGAAGTCCAGATTCGATGAAAAATTAGCTCGCCTAGTACCTCCTTGGTTTATATGGCGTATAACAGTTATTCCCCATACAGCCAATGTACACACTGTACGGCACACTTACATGTAGTTCATGCGAGCAAAGGCTAAGCTGGCCATTTCATGAGTTCTAGGATTTCATTACAAAGATTTTGTAATATTTTCATGGGCAGTAACTACATGTATGCTGTTATAACAATTTCCTTCTGCTGCTAAGTGACAGAAGGGCGGACTTACTTGGTGCGGATGTCGACGGTGCAGGCGTCGGCAAACTTGTGCTGGGCCACGAACGGGGTGGCAGGGTAGATGGCGTGGACCCCATCCTCCGAGCTAAAGTACTGCCACTTGAGGGTGGGGTTGCTAAGCAACTGTCGCTTGAAAGCTGGGCGAAGATTGGAAGAGGAGAAGAGGGAGGGGGAACAGGAACACAATCAGAAGAAATCGATACAACATGTAATGTGTGTCATTCACAAGGCACAGTACCTACTGTAGTACACTGGTCTATTGAATGTGAGAGAAAATTCAAATCACACATTGTACAGTCGTATGTATTGAAAGCAGAAACAATTTACTGAATAGATAATTATCATTGAGTACCAAAGTGATGATGTCACAGTCTTTTGAGCAGGGTTAGCAACCGTTGTGTTCACAGATCTATATTCAGGCTACGTGAGGTTTGTTTAGAGCCAGTTTCCATGGCAATGAATGGCTATGACATCACACTTTGGTACTCTATTTACACACAATTGACACACCTCTTTTAAAACTCACATGTGAGTCCTACAAGACTATTTAAAAGCAAAAACAAAAACAAATAGGTTTTGTAGTCATAAGGTTGGCACACTGTTATCAGTATTCTATTTGACCACACATGAAGCAAACCCACTTTTGTGAGGGATCAACAGAGGCACAATTTAAAGCCACTTCTCAACACAGAAGATAATTCCATACACTGTACAAAAGAACACTTGCTAACAGATCCTGGCAACCCACATAATCAGGGTCAATCCATTCATCTCAGATTTGATAAAGAAAAAGTCATAATTGTGGTCATTATGCACACACTCAAAACAATGAAGAGTGGTGCAAATGTCTCATCACAGATGGCTGATTTCAAGTACAGTTGAACATCTCGTATCCGGACAAGTCGGACTGAGGCTCATCCGGATAAGAGATTTGGCCGGATACGGGAGACTCAATGCCTTTATACATGTACACATTTGTACATATACATACACATGTACAATGTACTGATGTAGCCCATTGTAGTACCACATGTAGTAATGTGTATACTGCAACCTTTTCATTGTTACACTCAGTAACAGACCCAAAAATAGAGGTTCGTGTTTGCAAGAATTTGGAAGGAAATTTGATGTAATGTAAGTTAATCATGTTGGAAGTAATACGTAATTCATGTGTGTTTGTGTAGGAGTTCTCAAGGAGTTGGGAATCCCCCTTTCCTCCCATAATTATAAAAAAAAAAAATCATGGCGATATTGCGTCCGTATAATGGAGAGATCCGGATAAAGGGAGGCCGGATAAGAGAGGTTCAACTGTATTCAAAAGAAGAAAAAAACCCACACTGTTGGAATGAAAGGTTTGTGACAGGTGAAAGAATGGAATCCCTAGAATTGGTTTGGGAATAAAAAAGAATAGAGAATTGAAATCATCAATATAATGATTGTATTTTGCAGAATGTCATCATACAGTGGATGTGCTATCCAATCAAATTCAATGTATGGGACAAGAGATTAAATAAAATGTGTTGAGATTCATTCATGAGTGGTCTCTCACAGTTCAGGCAAAACATTTTCTTAAATTGTGTGATGCAACATCTAAAAGCAAAGAGAAAATCAAGCACTGAATGAGCATTTAAAAGACTGCCAATTCAACAGACATTATATAACTACACAAAGCCTTGTTTCTCATTTAAAGGTTACCCTTTATGCACCGTTATTTTTTTTCTTTGTCTAAACCCCATTAAAGTTCCTCCAATTCTTGCACCTCCTGAGCCTGCGTTTATTTCCTTTCACTCGCAAGCCACACTCTCTGCCATAAATCCTGCAGCATAAGTGTGAAAATATTGGTTTGTTTGAAAGTCCGCGCAGATTTATGCCCGCTTCGGAGGCGACCGTGTTCGTTGCCAGCCATACCAATGCCCATGGCTTTCGCACAATAAACAAACGTCCAACACTATACTTCATCCATCATTCACGCCCAGAGGTGACGCACGTTCAAATTGTGTATCTGGCTCAGCTAAAACATGCACAGTGTCAAGTGCAGCCTAAAAGAAGCCTAACAGAAGAGATGTCATTTTTTTATATTAAAAAACCTACAGACAGTTATCCATGTTTACACATACATATGTTGATCCAATATTAGGCATCAGACTGTGTTCTCTTTTCTACTATCCTCCTCTCTACATGCCTGACAATGAGCACACACAAAAAAAGAAAACAAACAAGCAGTGATTCATTTTATGGTCTACTAGACTACTCAGAGTAGTTGGTAGGAAGATGGGGGGGGGGGGGGGGGGGTAAAACTTTTAGTTTGATGCAGTGCATGATGGGTACAGTATAAAGCCATTCAGTCAATTCCAGTTAACCATTTCGCTGTGATATTATTGGTCGTTGTAAAATTACTGCAAGGTCAGTAAAGCTTTAAAAAACTCTGGGATGGCACCAGCGATCTGTCTGACATTGATTGAGCTTCCAGGAACCTCACTGGGACAGAGGGGTTTCATGCGGTGAATGACCTCCCCCAAGTTAAAATTCCTTCTCCCATATTATGAGCCCCCCCCCCCCCCCATAAAATGGATCTCAGCCAGTCCATGCCTTTTCATACCAAGGTCGATATTATCCATCTTCAATTTGACATCATGGTAACAAAAGAAATAAGCTACATGTATTAGGGAAACACAACACACACACACACACATGCAAAGGACACTACTTTCCTCACAATTTGGGTTACCCACAATACTCCTTTGGCTGTACAATGACAGTCTTTTACAAATCTGTGGCATGTTGACATATGTGATTTATCTGTAGCGTGCTGCCGTATAAATTCAATTCCAGTCTTTTAATTCTCAAGTTCAGAAAGCAGTTCAGACGAGGAGTAGTCAAAACTGTCACATTCATGCCATCTATAGGGCTTTTTACACTTGTGTTTCTTAACCCCGGACTTTCTCTGACCCAGGACTATCGTTAGTCCCGTACCAATTTTTTCAGCTTTTTACACTGGCCAATTAGTCCCGTACTATCTCTTGTCCGGGGCTAAGGAGAAAACTGACCTTTTTACACTCGTATTTCTTAGCCCCGGACTTTCCAAACCACATGAATATTCATAATTACGCTGTGTACTGTACACGTACACGCACGCACCGGCAGCACTTGATTGCCTCGTTTCTGATTGGTCAGTGAGGGTCGGACTTCGTCTCCGTCGCTTAGCCCAGGATTATCTTTTCGTTCTGTTTACACTCACTTGCTTGGCACCGCAATTGCGGTGCTAGCACCGCAATTGCGGTGCTAACCCCTGCTATTTTGCAGGGCCAGATAGTACCGTACTATCGGTGGGGCTAGCCCACTTTGGCAAAAACGAGTGTAAACAGAAAGTGGGCTAAGGATAGTCCCGTACCAACGGTGGGGCTAAGGCCCCCCCTTAGCCCCACCGATAGTCCGGGGCTAAGCAAAAATTTACAAGTGTAAAAAGCCCTTTCGCTATTTTGGCCCACAGGGAAGATACCTGGTGGAAAATAAAGTGTAGTTCTAATGACTTGTACTGTCTGTTTGGAATTGCAATCCTTTGAATAACTTGATATTTATTTGTTGGCATGCACTATACTTAAGAAAGAATGGATAGGGTACTCTTGAAAACAAAAAATAATAATTATTATTATATGTAGAGTGTGTACACAAAAGTGCAATGCATCCATCTGTAAATAATACCAGCTGGGTCATTTATCACATGTAAGTCAAATCATATTACATGACAAATTCATCAATTCTGACACTTGTTCTTTTTCTTTTTCTCCCTAGAAGGTTTCATGATGTACATAGAATGTATAAGACTAGAGTGCACATCTAAAATTGTAATGAGTATGGCAACTGATACACCTTCTACCTCATATCCAAAGGATAGCATGCATTGAACATAAAACAACAACAACCAAAAAACACAGACAGAAAGGCCATCCAGCTTCAAACACACTCTATTTCCAGGGGCCTGTTACAAATTTAAAAGTTATGTTTGATTATATGTGCAAACATGAAGCCAAACATAGTTCTTGAAAATACTTTGTTCCAACTGGCTGAAAATGAGTTCCACTCTATTTTCATGTTTGATATCAGATGTACTTTTCTTATGCAACATACCCAGGTTCCAACAGAGAATTCTGTGTCATTTCTTGCACTTGCCTAAATGAGCATTTACGTACATGTGACGGTCATACACTGTATAATGTACTTTCCTCAGCAACTGCTCATTCACGCTTTCAGAGCTACCAAGTCTCACGCATTCTGAGTAAGACTCAAGCATTTAGGGGCCATCTCACGATCTCATGCATGGCACCCATTTTTCTCATGCATCAGGCAAAGTCTGCAACTTGGGCCTATAATAATCAGCATAGCTCAAAAGATTAAAGTGATAGTTGCAATTGAAGGTATATTTCCCTTTTGTTTTTCAAAATAGGTAAAAAGTAGTCACTTAAGTATGCACCTGATTGCACCATTAAGAGCTAAAAATTGAAAAAGCTCCCTACCGTGGGAGGCCACAGGGGGAAAAAAAACCTCTCACACTGGGTACACCCTCGCTCGCGCGCACATTCGCGCTCCGAGATGTTGAGTCATGAAAATCTCACTCATAAAATTTTTTTGAACTTGGCATCCCTGCGCTTTTCATTTTTGCCCGACAGTACGTGTAAGTTTTAGTTGCCCCAAGCAAAGCAGGGAAGTGTGAAGGGAGAGTCCAGTTTGAAAATAGTTTGTTTGTTTCATTTCCATCTGAGAAGATGGCTGGATAGTCCATATTCAGCTGCAATAGCTGGTCTTCCATGCAGTCCAGTTGGATGTAAGGCGGGACCACTTCACCGGGTTAAAACCCTGCTCTTCGTGATGAATAAATGAAGCGGGATCTTTCACGTGCATGAGTTGTGACTCTCTCCCGCACGAGACCTCTCTGTCCTATCCATAGGACAGAGTGTTTTGCCTCTTACTAGAGGGAACAGCATGATTGCACACAACATTGCTTATGGGACTCGGGGATTGAACCAGGGTCCTTTGGATCGTGAGGCAGACACGCTACCGACTGAACTAACTCACTGCAACCGTATACAACTCCACGAAAAGCTGAAGTCATCAAAACAAATGTCACTTTCTTTCTACTCTTGCCAAATAACAACTTTAATGGCAATTAGATTGCTGAGTGAATATTACCTGTCCCTCACTCAGCATTTGTAAAACACAATAAAGCAGAACAGAAACTGTGCTGACAATTAGCATAGCTTGAAGCTTCAAGTTTGACACATTCATCTGCCTTAGCTGGGGCAAAGAGGCATCACACAGTCTAGTCAACCCATCATGCTTTTGCAAATGTGTCTTAAAGTTTGCAAGGAACTGTCGGTATACAAATTTGCACATTTGTTTGGCTTCATTTCCCCTCCCTTTTATTCGTAGCATGCTGGCACATGCAAATCAATACTCCAGCAATAAACATCACTGCAGGTCCCTCATGACCTACACACTGTACGTTGAAAGTTAAAATGCCCCTCCTATCCCCCTGACAAAAATAGACTCTCAGCACCGTCCCAGAAAATATATGGATCTTCTTGCATGCATCCAATCAATTTGAATGAGGGTATTGAGATCATTCCCGCACATTCGGAGGGGGAAGTTTGTCCAAATAAATTCCCTCATATTATGTCAGTCTGCACTTGACTGTGAGTGGCAGAAGTGAAGTGTATTTTCTCACACATACCTCAGGGTTAAAGACATGCTCTTCCAAGGATCTTGGAATGTTTCCCTCACAGGTAAAGACAAACCAAGACCTCAGCAAAGTACTTGACTCTAGCACCACCCCACAGTGGCTCAGTTTTCCCTAAACATGCAAAACGGGAGCCTCGGCTTCCTAACAGCCAATCGCACGCCTCGATGTGATCGAAGGCGGCTTGAATGTCATGGAAATGCTCACAATGCATGAAGCGTTCTGACTAAACATGGATATGATGTGATGACATGACGATGTCACTCTCTTTTATATGTACTCACACAGACAAAGATGTATACACATGTACTCATACACAACTAAATCTATCTTTTGGAAAATACCTAGATATATCTTGTACCAGTACTCAGCTTGTACTGTATGTATGGCTTGCTCCCATTCATAGACATGTTAACATATAAACAGACATATAGAATGCATACAGTGGCATATCAGGTATTTTGCATGCTGTTTTTTTTTTTTTTTCATTTTGTTTTGTGGGGTTGGTACCTAAAGCACACACATGCAAGCACACACACACACAAGGCCTTTTTTATCTACCAGTCAATACAATTAGAGAACACACACCAACACATTCATATTTTATGGACACTCTTGGAGATAATAAAGTATGACATTGTAGACACTCAAGTTTAATAACTAATGTCATACTATAACCTATACATATATATTAGCCAAATTCCAAATGATGACATCAAATAGCTATTAGATTCTGAAGATATTGATACTATAGTGGCATATGATGTAATACTGAACAAAAAGGAAGTGATTCATCATCTGCATGTTTAAATTGTCACACTGGATGACTATAGAATTATCGTCCATACATTTCCTACATCACAACATCATAAGAGCAAGCTGGCTCTTATTGGAATGGAATGTAGTATGAGAGAGAGAGAGAAGAGAGACAGGAAGACACAGGGAGAAAGACAGAAAGACAGACCGACAGAGATTAAAACAAAACCAAAAACAAACAAAACACAACAGCGACCTAACCCACCAAGGCCTCTGATGAATTAATCATTAGGGCTGAGGGAGATGTCAAGTTTATCTCGTCGTCTGCAGGAAACTGCAGGCGGGGGCAAGCCTCCTTTAGAGAGATACGACAGCAGCCGGAAGATGGCGATGTAAAGCTGACAGGGGATGGCTACGGGCTGATGCCTGCCCGGAACCAGACACCCCAAAAGTCCTCCCCGCATCCAACCTGCACTGTTCATCCTCACTCATCCCTACTCTCTGCAGTGTTTGGTCAGTTGATCGCCAGGAGGACATCAAACTGTCATGGTTCGTGTTCTGGACGTTGCACCAAGGGTGAGATCCTCTGCTACCTTGAAATCTTAACCAATCATCCCGTTATAAGGCGCAAGAAACAAACACTGGTTCTGTGCTAAGTTTCCATCACTGCTTCACAGCTTTACGAGCATTACAAACCCTTTGGGACAACGAAGTATGTTTTCAAGAGAAATTCAACACCAAGACTTGTTGCAAACGACTGACTATGCTGTAAGATCAAGCTCCCATGATTTCTATGATATGATAAGACAAGCCGGGAGAAAAAAACTTCTATAACACAAGAACACACTCACAATCATGAACCCTACCAAAAAAAAAATACAAACAAACAAACACAAAAATAAGCAGGTGGAACATACATGACCTTGAAAGGTTGATTTCATTTGTGAAAAAAAAAACAAACAAAAACATATATTATAGGCCTAGTTGTTTCAGTACCAAGATTTGGCCTGGAGCAGCTTCTGGTGAAACCTTATCTCTACAGACCTGCACATGTTTACACCGTATATGATGTCTACGAAGAACAAATGAAAAAATGAAGAAACTACTCAGCAGTTTCGAGGTGGTCTCTTTCAAAATAGCAAGGTGTTGAACCCATGCACATCCCCCGACATTCTTTTTTTAGCGATGCAGTGGCTAATGTTCAAAACACAAAAATAAATTCCCTTTCCCTGCAGGGGAAAACCTTGGATCCAACTCTCAATTTTGCAAATTGATGATACCACTGGAATTGTTTTATAGCCTCCTTTATATCGCAATAAAAAAACCCTCTTCACTTTATTTCTCATTTTTCTTTGCCAGTCCAATAACCTCCCCTAAAAATTAATCCCTTCAATCAATTTTCCAATTCACCACAGAGACCAGACAAGAAAACCATTTCCCATGATAGCACTGAAATATTCCTTGCACTTTGAAGTATTTATATTCCAATCAGTGGAGGTTACAACCCCATATTCATTCGTTTTTTGGCGGATGAAATGAAGAAGTGAGTACATGTATGATGTGACTCCATCATATTTTACACAGACAAAAACAGTCTTTGTTCGACCGGACACTTGATATGTTCAAACTTTTGACCCATACAATTACGTGGATCAATTCTCTGTTTGAAATATCTTCACAACACACAGAATGCACCAAGATCTACATATAAAAATGAATATAGACGTCACTCAATCAGTTTTGACAGCATCGCAGAATTCTTATTTGGATGACGCGGAGCAAAATCTTACCTTGTGTGATATTTTTTGTTGGTATGAAGGCACTGGGGGGAGTTGACAAGGAAGAGATCTCACATGACGTATCTCGCGAGATATTTGTGCCGAATAATGAGTCGTATCTGGATATAAAAGATATAAAACACAATCGCGCAGGGGACTTTATGAACCTGTAAGATGCAAAGACCTCAAACAACTTCATTATAGCATCAATGGCTGTGGCAAATCGATATAGTTATCAATTTGATGGAGAATTTATTTGATACTATGTTGCTCTTCCATTTCCGTAGTCCCTAGCAAACGCAGAGCTTCCAGAACAACAGAATATAGTTTCATATTTTGGATTCCTACTTGACAAAGTGAAGTATATATGAACCATGTCCACTGTACCCGGTAATCTAAAATTTTGCAATACTGTAAACGTACCTTACTTCGGATTTTCAATTCAATTGCATCTAAAAATGGGAATACTGTCATAATGTGGTGTACCCTCGTGAAAAAAAAAGTAGATATTGAAATATGTTTCAAATATTGTCTCATTTAGGAAGTTTTCTGTCCTCCATTTATCCTCTTCTTAATTTCTCAGACATCTCATAATTGCCACAAAAAGTTATATGTCTACTAACAATATCTTTTCACATAATGATCATACATTAGAGTAGAATGTCACATTTGCTCAGATGTGTAATACTCACATTTCGTAAGCATGTTTCCATTGCAGGTGTTGCTTTTGGTTGTGTTTGGTTTTGTAGGGCCAAATGTGCCTAGTTGGTGGTGGTTCATTATCATGATTTTGTATTTAACATTTAAGAGGGTAGGGATGATATCGGCCTGAAACTCACCTGTGCTTGGTTCTGGCCAGCGTACAGCAGTCCACACTGTTTGAGATGGGAGTGGAGCGGTGCTGGCGGTACAATGATTCCACTGTTCGTCGGTTCGTGTTGAGGACGTTCTGGAATTTCCTCAGCTTGGCCCGGACTTTGGATGCTATCTGGAACAGTCAGAAGAAAAAAGAGGGACAAAAAGAGTCAGAAAAAAAATGAGATGATACTGTAAAATATGGGTTGTGAATTAGACCTAGACAGGTTAGAACGAGGAGAAAAGGGACAGTTTTCTTTGGCTTATCAAATATAGGCAAAACTGCATGTCAACCTCTAAGATGTATTAATGATAGATGTCAACAAAGGACAAACAAACAGATCAAAGCATTATGAAGTTATATTCTGTCATAAGTCACCTTCATGCATGTTCATTTCACTTATATCAATTATATTTCTCACATAGGCTGTATGAAGCTCTTTCAATCTCTGTAGAAATAATTTAGATTTACATTCTTGCAATGCATCACATTAATTTTGGCAGAACAATTACTTTGGTAAGGAAACAAATTTCAGATCCACCATAAAATTCCTGGTGAGAACCTCACAATACTTTCTTTCCAAATAGGCAGCAGGGTGAAACTTGTAAATTTTCAAATTGTCAGGTTTCCATATGGTTTGGTAAAAATATGTAGCAAATTTTTTTTTTTTGTTCTTCTGCTTCTTTCTTTTTCTTCTTTCTTTTTCTTTTTTCTTCTTCCTCTTTTCTTCTTCTTCCTGATCTTTTTCTTTTTCTTCTCCTTTTTCTTTTCCTTCTTCTTCTCCTTCATCTTCCTGTTCTTCTTCCTCTTCTGTCTCTTTCCCCTCTCTTGTTATTACAGGATCATTTTGGTCCTCTTCCCGCTCAATGTTTCAATCTCTTCCTCAAACTTTCTAGTTTTAAGTTAACCTCCATCTCACCCTCTATCTCTCCATTTCCTACTTCTGAGATAGCTATTTAATAAGATCTTACTCTTCCTCCTAAAATTATCCCCCTCTCTTCCCTTGCCCCTCCTCCTTCTTTCACCCCTCCCAGTTCTCAAAGATTTTGTCGCTCCTTTCTGTGAAATTCTGTCTCTCCCTCTCCCTCTCTCTCTCCTCCCCAAATGTAACTTGGCACTGACATACACACACAACTCAATGTCAGCCACTGACATGTGCTAATGCAAATGGATGCAAGTGATAACAGAGAAGTGGGATCGCATCCCAGGGGCTGAATGTGGAAGTGAAGTGGGGCGCATCTGATTGCATAGCTGCCTGAGCAGGAGCGGGGTTAGGGTGCGGGAGGAAGAACTCACCAAAAGTGGAAGGGGGAATCAGAAGGGGTGTAAAAATCTGCCCCTCACCCTTTACCCAAGCACTAACCTACTCCTGCCCATCCAACCTTACCCCCCTCACACTTCCTCTCAACATCCCACCCGACCATTTCCTCTCATCAGCTAATGATGAGATCATCAAAGAAATTCTTCCTTGATTCATGATACTCTGTGACTAGAATCCAAACTGAGGGATTTATGGGATCATCAGCCAATGGATGGAATGGCACAGGGACACTAGGGAAGCATGCCTGCCTGTCTGACCAACCGGCCAAGTTTTATGGGGCACCTCAGGGATCCCGCAAATGTACCTCTTTCCATGGGTATGAGGCTCAATGAACACAACTGTCTTTGGACAGTTGCTACCATGATTGACAATGGAAGAGCCATGGCAGCATCCCGGCTTAGGGATGTTATTTTCAACTACCCTTTATAGGAGCAGCAGCTGAGACAGAGTAATATGTCCAGCCCCAGGGTATGAGTGCAAATGTACTGAGGAAGGACTTAGACTTTACTCAAGACCAATGTGAATGCTTACTGGATTTAAATGAACATTGTATCAGGTATAAGAGAGCTAAAATACAGGGGTTTTTTTTAAATATATCAACAACAACAAAAAAGACAGAGACAACTTAAAGAGCAAGATTTTACCCTCTAAAAGAAGAGAAATATAGTAGAATGAGTATTTTCTACCACTACTGGTATTAATGATCCTAGATTACTCAGTACCTGTTTCCAATGGTCAGTACATCCACATTATCAGGACTGTGTGGGAATTTGCATGTGATACATTCAAGCACTCTTACACAATAAACATACCCTATTCCTCTGAAAAAATTTTTTTTTGCTTTATAACCAAGTATACAAAGGTGCTTTTGCCCAGGACTGAGTTTAAAGATGCTCCACATATATAGACATTCACCGTGAGAAGCAGTCCAGTCACAGCCTGGAAGCAAGACTAGTGGAGGAAATCATCTGGGATGCCATCCCTACTCCTGTGTAGGCAGCAGCATCACTCCATCCCCCTCATCCTGCCCTTCTCCTTCCACCACACCACATAGGGCACTTCCTTCCGACCTACATTGTACATGCCCGTTTCTTTTTTCCAGTCAATGATCCTTGGAAGCCCAGTTCCATTTCTCTTTCCTACCCCACCCCCCCCCCCCTCTTCCCCAAAGAAGTTAATGTTCAAAATTTCCTTCGCCAAATTACTTTCTACTTCGGCTGACATTTATAGTCAGAAGTCCACACAGTTGAAAGCAGTGACAGATGGCTTCAATGATCTTTAATCCGCCGTTAATGTACGCTCTCCTTCATCCATTACGGCCACAGACATTGAGATAATGAGCTGCATAATTGAGAGTGCAAAGGAAATCCACAAGGCTCCAATTCTCATTTTTAATCTCAGGGAAATGTTTTGCATTTCCGCAGCACGAGAGGGCTACGAAACGCTGAAGTGCATTTGATAATCTTTGAGGGTTTGCACAATGGAGAGCATGAAAGAAGTCAGATCCTGTGCGTTTCTCGCATACAGCAGTCTTCAAATTAAACATGAGGATATTCTCTACATCTATACACTTTCGTAATAGCATGAATAGATACATAATCAAAAGCACACTAAAATGGAGATAGAACAAGAGACCCGCGGGTCACGCGCTCACCTGAGTATCGCAATTTCACCTTCCATGCATTCTTGCACACTCTTACAGTCTGTACCTGAGAACATTGGAAACTTACATAGGTCTGCATATGGATCCCCCCCCCCCCCTCCCCTCAACTCCAGGGAGTGGGGGGCAGGCAGCCCTGGATCTGCAATGAACAAACTTGGAACTACAGTCATCAATGTACAAACTCATGTTATTAACTTTGCTTTATCATTCCTTGTTCTAGAGTAGAAGATTTTAAATATTCCTATAATGTGGGGGGGGGGGCCTCTAGGGGCCCCCCAAGAGGGACATGGTGCCCATTTGAAGTAATCGAGATTCTATCCCCCTAGAGATGCTACCTGCTAAGTTTGGTCAAAATTCATCATGAGGTTTTCAAGAAGAAGATGAACATGTACAATTCAGACCCCATTAGGACCCATCCCACTCCCCTCTCCTGGGTCCCAAGGGGGGGGGGGGGTACCCCTGATCCTTGAAAAGACAGTCATCAATGTACTAACTCATAGTATTATCTAAGCCCTATCACTTCTGGTTCTAGAGAAGATTTTTAAATATTCCTTAATTTTAGGGGGTTTGGGGCCCCCCTGGGGTCCCCCCAGGTGGGCCATGGTGCCCATTTGAAGTAATTGAGATCCTATCCCCCTAGGGATGCTACCTACCAAGTTTGGTGAAAATCAGACATGGGGATCTCAAAGTGAAGATGAAAATGTACAATTTAGGCCCCATTAGGACCCTTCTAAAGCCCCCTCCCCTGGGTCCCAAGGGGGGCACCCCTGATTCCCCCATGAACAAACTTGAAACTACAGTCATCCATGTACTAACTCATAGTATTAACTAAGCCCTATCACTTCTGGTTCTAGAGAAGAAGATTTTTAAAGATTCCTTAATTTTAGGGGGTTTGGGCCCCCCTGGGGCCCCCCAGGTGGGCCATGGTGCCCATTTGAACAAATTGAGATCCTATCCCCCTAGGGATGCTACCTGCCAAGTTTGGTGAAAATCGGTCATGGGGTTCTCAAGAAGAAGATGAAAATGTAAAAAGTTTACGCACGACGCACGACGGACGACGGACGCCGGACGACGCACGACGGACGCCGGACGACGCACGACGGACGCCGGACGAAGAGCGATCGCAATAGCTCACTTGAGCCTTCGGCTCAGGTGAGCTAAAAATTAATAAATGAACAAATGTGAATAAATGCCTGAACAAATGAATAGGTATTAAAATATAACCATAATCATATGAATTAATGAAAATAAATATAAAGGAATGAACTTAAATAGATAAATACTTTATAAATGAAAGGAAGTAGATGGCATTGGCGGTCTTGACACAGTTTCATGAGTGGGAAAGCATGTTTTGCATTGACCATAGCTACTTAATGTTCCCCAGCCAATTACATGTCCTGTATGACGTAGGTAATGATAGCGTACAAGGCACAATGAGGAGCAGACAGGTGCAAGGAAAAGGGAAATGGGGTAGAATGGAAGGAGCGGTTGGGGAGATGCTCTACGAGACGTAAAGTGAACCCTTCGGTGCATCCCAACTTCCTCTCTCACAGTCCAGAATTTCACTCTTGCTCGCCCCTCCACCTCAATTATGAGAGTAGCCCCATTTGTGCCCTCTTTAATGCATTTTGCGCGGTCGGAAGAAAGAGGGAGAGGGGGACGGCGAGGGAGAGATAGAGAGAAGGAGTTATGACAGAACCAAAAGATGGAGTGAAGAGGATGAAGAGTTTAAAAGGCACATTCCATTTTACTTCAAAGGTTCCTCTCTCGCTGCCCATCAACTACTCTTCCAGCCAAACCCCAGCAACACCTTCATCCACTCGGCTATGATATGGATGCGGCTATGATATGGATGCGGTATCATTTTCACCTGAATGGCCCCATCTTCTCACATTTTTCTGCCCCCCTTGGGAGGCCTTCCCTCATTCTTAACGATCATCAACAGGATCTCCTGCTCTCCTGTAATGTTCAGTTGACTGCCAGACCTGATGCCACCTCTCCATCCACTATCCCCACCCCCGATAAATATTTCGATCAGATTTCACCTCTGGCTCATAAACTCATTACAATATCTCATTCTCACCTGTTCTGCTTAGTCAAGTGCCTGCACCCATCTGGACCCCTCCTCTTTCAACCCCCCCCCCCCCCAATATTTCAATTAGATTTCACGTTTGGTCCATTAGATCTTCACAGTATCTCAGTTTCACCTGTCACATTCATTTAACTTTCAGGACCATCCTTGTCTCCCTATCTCTCCCCCCCCCCCCCCCCTACTTTCATATTGATCAAATGTCACTTTTTGCTTTAGTATAGTAACTTCTTCCAATGTGTTATCTTCCGTTGACTTCCAGCACCTCTAGCTTAATACTCCTGTCCTCCTTTCCACACCCTACAAGCCTCCTGTGTGTATGTTGATCAGATTTCACTCTACACTCATCCCAGCACCTCATTCACCCCTGTCATGTTCAATGAACTTCTAGTACCAAACTTGTCCTCCTCATCCCCCTCTCCCTCCCACATCACTTCCTTCCCCTCCACCAACCATCATAAGACATCCAACCAGGGAGATGATTCTTCTCACCTCCCTGATCCAACCAAGTTTTGGCTTTTCAATCAGATTGCACTCTTCGGATACAGAGATTACTCCAACCATCATATTTCTCATCCGGTATGTTCACTTGGTTCACAATAGCAAGTGAGCTGCCATCCCCCCCCCCCCCCCCCCATTCCCTAAACCTTTGCGCCGATATTTCAATCACATTTCGCTTTGCATGCTCACAAGATCATCAGCCTGTCATGTTCTTTCCAGGTATGTTCAGCTCACATCCAGGTCTGGCACCAACCACCTAGTGTCCCTCCCCCCCCCCCCCCCCACGCAAAAATCAATCAGATTTCACATTCTTCATAAGAATATGAGAGTATCTTCTGTTCACCTGTTGCATTCGTTGGCCTCCTGGAGAGACCGACCCTCCCTCCCCCCTCCCCCCACACTCTCCATCTCTTGATCAGATTTCGTTTGGTATGATTTCATTTAGAGAATTGCTGAATCCAATGGTTCCCATGCAAGTACATGGTATACTCCAATATCCAACACAGTGGAAGAAAGACCTTGTACAGCCACAGAGGTCAAATCCCATTTCAGACTGACTGTGACAACTGCGATCACCATGGCAACTGCCAATCAGCATTGAGTACCGGTATATGAATTTCTGACATCGCCACAGTAGACAGCATTAGGCTACAATTACAAGCGACAATTGCTGTTATAAATTACGCCCCTGGTAAAACTGCTAGAAGTCTGCATGGCAGCCATCAATCGTACAGACATGGTCAAATTTTGTTAACAAAAAAATGATTACACATGAATGAGAAATGATTCTTAGAAAACTCAACACTATCAACAGAACAATTAGGCCTACATGGTGATCTACAAGGTTATAATGAAGAGACTCCAACTCTCCTGCTTTCAACGGGAGATGTCCCGCCGAAAGCCCATTTTTACAAAATCTCCCGTTCTCCCGCTTGAGATTTAATTTCTCCCACCCTGGCTCTGTTTCTCCCACTTGAAATGATTTCTTACTTAGTGTCATCGTATGTTGAAAAATAGGCCTTAGATAGCACGAGAGAGCATCGAGAACCCTAGAGCTTCCAGGGCCCTTGAGCGAGCCCTGGGCCCCGGCCGCAAGGAACTTCGCACTCGCGCACATCAAGTTGGAGTCTCCCGTTTGCTAGGGGTTTCAGGCGGGAGGTGCTTGGGGTTGGACTCTCTGTATCATGCACTAATGTATACACAAAATGGATTTTATAAACACAACATGCATGTTGTACACGTTGTTTACATATCATGGATCCACCTTTGCCACAATTTCGAAGCCTGTGACTAATATGTAGTCCAACATATGCATATTCCTGTGAGTGCATTGCATTCTGTTTTCTTCCAGTCTAGTGGGAGCTTCCATCACACTGAAAACATTGTGAAAGTCATGTATCTTTGTAGCACTTACTCTCTGCACCTGGTACTCATCGCTGGATGTCTGATCTGCGCGCTGGTAGTTCTGGGCATCATAGATTTTCTGAAAAGAGCAAATTAAGAATTACAACTGATAAATCATTTGATGAACCGTAATGATAGAAACGTTATAAATGATCACATTGAAATACACACTGTGAAATTGTCAATTCTCATTGGTACACCAAAGATCCATCATTGAGATGCACATAATGAGAGTAAACATCCATTTTTTTCCCCTTAATGGCCAATGGTACAATATTTCTGATGAGGAAATTGATGTTGCTGAAGATATGAAGTCAAAATGAAAACACATGCAAAATTAGTGCATTACTTCGAAGCTCAGGGCTCAACATTAGTGGTGGCCTAGTGGCCCGGGGGCCCCTGAAATTGATTTTGGGCCAACAAATTTCTTTAAAAAAACCAACTTTTGGTGGCCCAATTGGGCATTTAAGATTCAAAATTGATTGTTATGTTCCAGTTTAATACAGGCCACTACATTTCTTTTTCAGGCCACCAAAATTTCAGAATTACAGATTTTAGAGGCCCGACTGGGCTCCCAGATATTCGAGCCTTGGAAACTGTTCATTAAAACACACACACACACACACACACACACACACACACACACACACACACACACACAATGCAGCAGCCAATACTGGGATCATCACAACTAATTTCATTAGTGGTCCTGATGATGTCGGCAGGAAAAGGAAGTGCATGCTACATCTGATCATCTGCTAGCGAAAAGAGAGAAAAAAAAGAAGAAGAAGAAAGGTGGATACGGATCTATCTTTTCACCAGGTTCCAATTTCTCCTCCCAGGGTCTCAAGTCTGCTCCGATACACATCTCCTGGCAATATCTCAGGGTACTTGCTATACGCACTCAGATCTTCTCTTGTATGAGAGATGAAGATAAAGTGAATCCATCTCATTCCTCACTACACGTTGTATCTGTCCTTTCTTTCCCATCCACCATTCTCAACCATACATCATTCTATCCCTCCCCCCCCCAAAAAAAAAAAAAAAAAAAAATAAAATCTTTCTTCCCTCTCTTCCTTTCAGTCCTCCTCAACCCATCTCTCTCTCTCTCTCTCTCTGTTTCCTTTTCTTTGTCTTCTTCTTTTCTTCTTCTTCTTCTTTCTTTTCTTTGATCATGTTTAACCCTTTGCATACTTTGAGTGGCAGTTTGCACAGAAAACTCTGTAACATGGTACACACCGTCTAACATCCACGGCACAGAAAGGGTTAAAGGTCCTGTTTACCTTGGAAGCAGTGATTCCTGTTTACCTTTGGAAGCAGTGATTCCTGTTTACCTTTGGAAGCAGTGATTCCTGTTTACCTTTGGAAGCAGTGATTTCAAAAATGTTCAAGATATCACATTTGATGCATATGTGTAGGTCTGTTGTATCACAAAACATCCTACCATTTATAGGGCTTTTTACACTTGTAAAATTTTGCTTAGCCCCGGACCAACGGTGGGGCTAAGGGGGGGGCCTTAGCCCCACCGTTGGTACGGGACTATCCTTAGCCCACTTTCTGTTAACACTCGTTTTTGCCAAAGTGGGCTAGCCCCACCGATAGTACGGTACTATCTGGCCCTGCAAAATAGCAGGGGTTAGCACCGCAATTGCGGTGCCAAGCAAGTAAGTGTAAACAGAACGAAAAAATAATCCTGGGCTAAGCGACGGAGACGAAGTCCGACCCTCACTGACCAATCAGAAACGAGGTAATCAAGTGCTGCCGGTGCGTGCGTGTACGTGTACAGTACACAGCGTAATTATGAATATTCATGTGGTTTGGAAAGTCCGGGGCTAAGAAATACGAGTGTAAAAAGGTCAGTTTTCTCCTTAGCCCCGGACAAGAGATAGTACGGGACTAACTGGCGAGTGTAAAAAACTGAAAAAAATGGTACGGGACTAACGATAGTCCTGGGTCAGAGAAAGTCCGGGGTTAAGAAACACAAGTGTAAAAAGCCCTTAAGATTGTTGCAATAAAGCCTAAAATATAAGGAGATATCAGTGTTTTTCTCAATATACTGTAACTGTAGATGCTTTAGTCTGTAAACACTTTTATTATAACTATTGTTCACATTTTGTGTATTTAACAACACGTTCACTGTAACATCGATTATTCAGATTGAAATTTTTACAGAGGTTGTTTCTATCCCTGACTCACATTTTAGAACTATTTTAAAGCAGCAATGCTGGGTTTTTGTTTCATCTGCAAATGGTAAATTATGTCTTTAACATGGCATTGCAAAGCACACTATTTTTCCCACCTGCCAGAAGGGATATCCAGGGCAAGGGCACCATACTATGACAGAGGCACATGCCAACTTATGTCACTTGTCCCATGGCAACAGTATTAAAGTCATTGGGCCCATTCATACTTATGGTGTAACACCACAGAAAGAAAAAAAAAAATCATAATGTGAGCACAAATACACTGTGAAAAACTGTGGGTAATTAGGGTGATTTACATCAAACTTGGTTACAAATCCATTGTAGGCATGAGAGCTTTGAGTGTGAATGTGTCATCAAATACTACCCACTGCACTGCGATGTATCCCTCAAGTGACCTGGCATACTTACTATCTTCTCCTTATACGAGATATGCACATGCATAGTGCTTACCTTGGAGAGGTGTAATTTGGAGCCAGAAATACCACAGTATTTCATGCATGAGAGGGATACCAATTGAAATATCTTGGTACACTTGTATCTAATGCCATGGTATTTCACTTCAACGAGAATGGCAACAAAAATTACAGTGGTAATTAATACCGAAGTAATTCTCATGTAAATGTACCTATAGTTGCCCCAGCAAGCGAGCAGTAGATCTGTAGCATCTTGCTGTATCTTTTTCTCTGCCACACACAATCTCCCCACATTCTGTAGTAGTAACACATACACAACACACATAATGTATTAAGTCATATTGTGATACACTTGCACAGAAAACACCTGTTCATCTTGATGTTTATTCTGCAAAAACACACACAAAACAGGTTTATTTTAACTTCTTGACTCTAGTCATAATTATTTGATATGTCAACTCTTGTCTCTGGTCATCGACATGTTTAAACATCTTGACTCTTGGTCGTCATTTCAATCTTTTTGTTGTTGGTTGTTTTTTTTTCACTGCATGCGATTTTTTCTTTTATAGCTCCACATTCTCATTACTTTACAGATTATACACTCTTGTTGAGATATATTGCTTTCTCATTTCTGCTTTCTTCTCATTCTTCGGCCCTCTGTACTAACAAAACACATAATATGATCATACAAATCCTTTTCCTATTTCCTTTTTTCCCAGGGTTTCATTCCAAACCTCTGCTCAATCATGTACTTCAATCTGCAAACCCCTCCCCAGGCTAACTTTCTCAAATTCCATCTGAGCTCCTCTTTCCAGCTTTTTCTCTGCCTTCATCCCTCCTTCCCCTCTCACCCACCCCCCCCCCCCTTCTTTCTTTCATCCTACATGTCATATGCACATTCTTTGCCCATCCCCCTTCAGGATACGTGACTCATTCGGTCAGACAGGAACCATCAGGGGAGATAAATGCAATAAAAAACTCCCCAAACATGTACCCAAATCACATCTCTATGATTTCTCCCCCTGCATTCGTTCGTTCATCCCGCCGACAGAGGCAGACTCTTGGCCGACCACTGTGCCAACCAGCTCGCCGACATGAAACGCCAAAGAGAGGAACGGGAGTCCCTACCCTTTCCTCCAAATGCGCACATAAACAATGCGGCATGCATAATCGCGGGCGAGAAGTCAATCGCATGTATACATGAAGGCAACAGTCATCGAAGACCAGATATTCATGATTTTCATGTACTCCACTCCAAAGTAGAGCCGGGTAGGTGAAGTTTATGATAGCGTGTGAAAAGCTTTATCTATATTCAAGAGAGGTAGAAGATTAGCCACATATTTTTAATGCCAAAAGCTACGCTTCTGTGGTTTGGTGCAGTGTGCCTTTTCTCCCACAGGCAATTTCTTCTATGTATTGTTAGTGTTCCTGAAGTTTCCATGTTAGCATTCCATGAATATTTAAAATCAAGAAATTTTCATTCACTTGAGCCCTTTGTCATAATTACACAACAGTTTCAGTTTCAGTTGCAGGCTTTTCAAAAGTTTCTTTATTGCTAAATCCAATATCTCTGTTTTAAATTGGCAACACATTTGAGAAAAAAATCATGTTTCTTTCTCAATGGGCAAATATCCAAAAATTTCTTCCTAATTCCACGCAAGATGACTGAATTATGCTTTCCCCATCAACTTCATCACTGATGGCAAAACTGGCATTTAGGTCCATGTTTTGTACTAGAAAAGAAGTGACACACAAAATTAAACAACATTTATCAGATTATGTATCCAAGGGGATGATATTTAATAAGCAAATGTATTGTGTCAATGCCAAATGGAAGCACATCACCAGCCTTGTTTGTTGAAACAAATCCAACACCACAAGGTTCAAATACCTGACACTGTTAAGCACTGCATAAAGAGGCTGTACCAGGAGACTACGGGTGCATACAGTGTGCGTCCAGATAGCTGTGAAAATGACAGAAGGTTCCGGCATACCGGGTGTTCCGATTGACACCGCCGCCTCACCGAGGTGCGAGAATAAGCTCCGCACCGGCCAGTCGCGGGGTGATAATCTGCCAGATTCTATTCTCTTGCCCAGGACGCGAGGTACGACATTCGCCACACCATCCAAGCATCGGCCCATTGCGGCAAATCTTCACAGAAAAAGGGTGACTTGTCAAGAGACCATTTCAATGCTCCCCAATGCTCCTCCGTTGGGAACAATTTTCATTATACATGATTTTTCCCCTCTTTTTTTTACGTAATCTCAGTGACCTCCGACACAATTTTCCCCACTCTGTGATCATTAAACTGACAAATGGTGTACTCGCAGCTAAAGACACCCTCTTGTTAAATAACACACACTGTTGAGGTTTCAACAATAATGGCCCGCATATTACTCCCCGATACCTTGTTAATGTTCAATTGACGAGATGTGCTGTTAGTTGTTGTTGTTTTCTCACTTGCCTAATGATTGACAGTAATTGGCAAAGCAGACGCTGCAATCCTTTGGGCCTTGTTCTTTGTGAAAGGGAAGGAGAAATCATGCCAAAACTGCAAAGAGAGTGGTGGTAACCACATTCTGTCTTTAATCATGATTACGCACACAGATCACACTTTACGTGTCACGACACAAAATGGTACTCCCGCACCCCATCTGAATACACAATGGTGAAACAAGGTCACCAGAACCCCCTAAGGGAATCCTATTTCTATGATCCAAACATCAATCAGTGCAATGCTGATGATCACCCCGAATGAACAACCGACCAATAGGGAGGCAGCTTTTGGTTCAATCATGTATCTCTGTAATTGCTCATTGATTCCTGAATTCATCAAAATGGGGCACCTCTCTACATACAATGTCGTATGTGGGCCTACACAAGACAGGGAAATATGTAATTAATTTGATCTCCCTTAAATGTTCTGGATTCATCATATTTGTCTGACTTAAAGCTGTGAACAGCTACAAGGGAAAATCTAACATGCAAATTGACTGTATTCACCCAAAGTTTAAAGATTACACCGTGTTATATACAGACAGAATTCAGATGCTGACAAAATGAGAGGCTGTAGATAAACATTATTATAAAATGGGTTCAAGAATGTAGCCAATTGGAAGCGCTGAAATGAGTCACGTGTGCGTGCATTAATTTCTCACTAACATGTACGGCCTGACGTCACAATGTTTACACTAGCAGTGCGCACTCAATCAGTTGTTACAAGTGCGTCGCGCGCTACTATATGCGCTGTCAATCCTGTAAACAACTTCTAGTTTGGGCTGCCAGCCGGCCTTTCTTGTGCATAACATGTGGCGTACGTATACGTACAGTACTTATATGTGCTGGATTTCCGAGTGCGACGTGCGTAAATGTTTGGGACGAACATCTTCGGACATCTTGACTTTTTGACTTGAGCGAGTGCTACATGTAGCTGACTGGTATTGACCTACACAGGTACGTGCAAAATGCTGTTAGTTTTCGACCCATTTTATAAAACATATGATGCACAGGATTATTTCGTGGAGTTAGTGGAGATGCAGCGCACTTGAGGGTATTTACAATTGTGAAACATGCACGAGGCGAATTTGTATACTAACAGCTCCTTTTATGACACTTACATTAAGTCTTCCAATCTTCTGTTCTACCATACCATATAATACACAAAGCTTATGGAACGTCCCCTTGTATGACCAGGCAATCACATGTGGTCATGAACAACTTTCCTCCTACTTGCCTGTTATGTTTTTTGTTCTTTTTGGTCATTGTTGCATTCTATTTTGATTCATCTTTCAGTGAACATCATGTACATGTTCACTATTGTCTATGAAGATACAGTTCAACTGGACTTCTCTGTGGTATGAAACTGCAATTATAAACTAGAAATGTTGCTATGGCGACTGGTATGCCTCCGCCATAATGCATGATTCTCCTAATAGGTCTATAGTACATGTGGACAATGTGTGATTACATTTTCACAAAATTGGCAAAATATTAAAATGATATGTTTGTCACAAATATATCGAATGTTCACCTTCCTTGACCTAAGTTTAATTGGATGAATAGGAGAGCATGTATTTGGGGATTTAAGAACTTTAACTTCGACTTTGACCCTTTCATAAGTTTACGCACTTGAGTAATTTTCAAGGTATGGAAAAAAAGTGCAATTTCTGTATTGAACAGTAAATTGTTATCATTTTCATCTGGCCTTTGATTTGTAAGAGAATCACTGTCAGGCAGGTATACATAAATATATACTAAGTTTAAAGATAACTTGAGCCACTACCGAGATATGGAGAAAGAAGTAAGTTCAGCGCTTTCACTTGATCTTTGACATTTTGACCTTTGACCTTCTTGGCAAAAAAAAAATCCCAGAGAATCTCTAGTGGGTTATACATGCATACATCAAGTTTTAAAAAAATAATCCTGCTGGCACTGCATAAATATAAGGAAAATAGTAAAATTTTGAAGTATTGCCCTTGACCTTTGACCCCTGACCTTTGAGCCCATGAACCCCAAATTCCCTAGATAACCACTGCCAGTCAGTACATGTATATATATATTGTTCCATAAAGATACCTCGAACAATTTCCAAGATAAAGAGAAAAAGTGAAATTTTAACATTTTACTTGACCTTTTGACCTTTGACCTTTTGACCTCATGACCCCAAACTTTCACCAGAGAATCTTAATTGGGTAATACATGTATACACTAAGTTTTAAGAAAATATCTTTGAGCATTGCATAGATATGGGGGAAATAGTGAAATTTTAAGCATTTGACCTTGAACTTTTGACCTTTGACCTTGAGCATGTGCACCCAAAAGTTGATAGGCACAACTTCACCCCCTAATACACATACATGCCAAGTTTCATTAGGATACCTCAGAAGGTTTTGATAGTTACCTGTCCACAAAATTCATTACAGACGGACGGACGGACGGACGGACGGACGGACGGAAGGACGGACGGACGGACAACCCGAAAACATTATGCCTCCAGCACCACTTCATGGCGGAGGCATAAAAAGCAAATCAGCATCCAATAATACTTTAACTAGAATGTATTGGATGGTAATCGTAAAGGACAAGTCCACCTTCATATATACATAAGGATTGAGAGAATGCAGTAATATTAGTAGAACACATCAGAGAAAGTTTGAGGAAAATTGGACAATCCGTTCAAAAGTTATGAATACTTTAAGTATCTGCGCAGTCACTGCTGGAAGAGAAGACTACTACAGTGTATGATGTCACATGCGTACAACTATATAAAGAAAATAAAAAGAGAATTTCACAAAACTTTACTTTTTTGATAAAGTGCACATTTCTTTGACTTGCTACTGACGTATGTTAAGGGTAATATTATTCCCCCTGCCTTCTGAAAGAGAGAAGTCGAGTGTTCTTTTGTTATGCGAGAAAAATGGAAATATGTTGAATTTTCTTTATTCTTTCTTTATATCGTTGTACTCATGTGACATCACAAGCTATAGTAGTCTTTTCATCCAGCCGTGACTGAGCAGAAACTTCAAAAAATCATAACTTTTTAACGGATTGTCCGATTTTGCTCAAACTCTCACTGATGTGTTCTACTAATGTTGCTGCATTCACTCAACCCACATGTCTATGAAGGTGAACTTGTCCTTTAAGAAGGAATCTCTCACTTTCTTCTGTTGTGGTCCAAATCAGAGGCTCCGCAGGAAAACACTACTGTATATGCTGTTATTTTCGCGTAGGCCTACAGATAATTTCATAACCGAGGAGGTCACTGACATTTTCGTGAGATGATGTTTTCGAGAATTGACACAGAGGCCTTCATAAGCGCACTGTTACCTATAGAGTACATGGTGACCTTTTTGATGTGTTTTTAAATTCCCAGTCCAACTGTGATTTGTGAAATTCGTGAAAATTATTAAAACCCTTGTGAAAATAACAGCTTATACAGTATATATATAAAGTGATTCAAAGATTCTGAAATGTCTGTTCCTGCGCTCTGCTCAATTTCTGTTTTCATGATCGTTTTTAGTGGTACAAAACATCTCATCTCGACACTGCAGTCATAATGGCCAAAATTCTGCAACAACAGAACCATTATACATTAATTTCTCTTAAAGTTTTGGTCCTTCACTGAAAAGAAAAAATGGCTTCACTAAAGAAAGCAAAATAAATGAATAAATAAATATACATGTAACTAGACCATGAAACTCTGGATGATCATTGTGTATAAATTGTGAGATATGTTCCTTTGTCTATCCTGTTTACATGATATTACTGCAGCAGTTACCTCAGGGAACAGTCCAGGTTCTGTCTTAAAGCCAATGGGAATAATAGAATTTTCTGGAGTCACCGGGTCAGCACTTGTTTTCAAGCAAGTCAACATTCCTCACTCCATATCCATGCTCAAATGTTCTTTTCCTTCTAGCTTTCTTCCATATCTCATTTCTTTGAAAAAAAAAATGATGCACAGCATATGAATCAGGAACACATGAAAGTAGTATAACTAAGAAGTGGCGTATTATGATTAAAAAACAAAATGTTTGCATATCCTCTGCAACATGATTTACTTTTTTGTATCCATCTATACTAAATGAAAAGTTATTTTTAAAGGAAACCAAAACCCAAAGAAAAATGTGGATTGAGTGAAAGCAGCAACATTAGTAGAACACACCAGTGAAAGTTTGAGGAAAATCAGACAATCGATGCAAAAGTTATGAGTTTTTAAAGTTTTGGTGTTGCAACTGCTGGATAAGGAGACTACTAGAGGTTTATGATGTCACGTGTGGACAACAATATAAAGGAACAAAGTTTTTTGAGGCCCAGTTACATGAGTAGATCAAACTACAAATGTACAAACTTGTTTTATTTTTTGTTTTGGGAAGACTTTGTGGCCATCCTGCGAGAACTTCGCAGCCCACTGGTTGAGAGACACTGCGCTATAATACTCTCACTTCACCTCGTTCTATTAACCCTTTCAAAACCTCCAGACCAAAATCACATTGACTTTGCACACAAACATGTTGCTGATGAAATTGAAAAGCTAATAAAAGTAGATTAGATATGTACACAAAGCACTCCCACTAGGGAACTACAAAGCAATATTGAAGAAAACACTTTGCAGACATGTCACAAATCACTCCCTCACTCTTTCAACCCCCCCCCCCCTTTCTTATCAATGTACCTTGCCTAATTGAAAAAGAATGTGTGCATATGCTGGATGAAAATGTCAAGTAGGATCAGTAATGGCTTTGTAATGACACCGTTATCAAAATGCCATGATATTATCTGATTAGCGTGTGTCACGAGCGTACACTGCCATACAGCATATCCACTCTCAACTCCCATGCGACGTGAGGTTAGATACATGCATATGAGGCGGGGGCTGCAGGCACATAATAAACCATCGCCCAGTGCGTTATTGCGATATTTTTTGATCCTGTCAGACAAAAAGACCTCATATCAATCTACAGCAGTTAAAATCCCTTCTTTCTATGGGAAAGGATAAGGGCCAAGAATGCTTGAGAGCGTCATTTCTCACCGGTCCAGGAGATATTACACAAAATGGGGCCCTCTACGTATATCTACAGCCAGCTACCCCCCCCCCCCCCCTCCCCATCCTCCAGCCAAATACCTCCCTATATTTTCCTTTGCAACTACCCTGATAACTATAAGAAAAAGCAATGATAATGATAATCAGTAAATAATAAAATACACATTAGCAAGTTTAAAACCTTTAGATCAAACTAAATTATGAATAGATAACCAGATAAACAAGAAAACACCCCAGATTTATTGTAAAAGCCTAGATTTCTTAACAATCTAAAGTACATTCTACCAGACAGTTGCATGTACAGTACATGTGACGGAAGGGTGCAATCCCCTAGTATCATTTCATTTTTCTTTTCATTTCAATTCATTTATTTCAATAACATCATATCTTACGTACAAGATTTCTTCTTTGGGGTAACGATAAGCTTGTGGAGACTGTGAGAAGGGATGACCCATCCTCACTGACTAAACTGCCAGATGGCATTCGAGGCCGTATGGTTCATTAAACTCCGCCCTCGTCGGCACATGAACTTTCCACTCGCGAGCCATCAATGACAAGGAGAAGGTGCACCAAATTATTCATCTGGCAGGTGTGCAACATCTACTCGAGACTAAACAGGGTGTTCAGACGCAAAATGTTTATACTGGAACGGTATAGCTATACAATGAATTTATATGTCTGAACGCTGACTAATGAAACGACGTATAGCGAAAGGACGCATAGCCAAACGACAGTCAGAGCATCGTTTCGAACTAGAACTCGTTATAAAATGGGTTCAAGAATGTAGCCAATTGGAAGCGCTGAAATGAGTCACGTGTGCGTGCATTAATTTCTTCAGGTATGCACTAAGAAGAGTCTCTCTTCCACCTCCCTGGCCTGACGTACGTCACAATGTTTACACTAGCAGTGCGCACTCAATCAGTTGTTACAAGTGCGTCACGCGCTACTATACGCGCTGTCAATCCTGTAAACAACTTCTACGTGTGTAGTTCGGGCCGCGGGCTGCCACAACAGCCGGCGGCCTTTCTTGTGCATAACAGTACGTGGCGTACGTATACTCTTATACGTACGTACAGTACTTATGTGCGGGATTTCCGAGTGCGACGTGCGTAAATGTTTGGGACGAACATCTTCGGACATCTTTACTTTTGAGCGAGTGCTACATGTAGCTGACTGGTATTGACCCACAAAGGTACGTGAATAATGCTGTTAGTTTTCGACCCATTTTATAAAACAAATGATGCACAGGATTATTTCGTGGCGTTAGTGAAGGTGCGGCTCACTCTCGAGTATTGACAACGGTTGCAAACATGCACTCGGCTGCGCCTCGTGCATGTCGCACCATTGTCAATACTCTCGAGCGCGCCGCACCTTCACTAACACACTCTATCCTGTGCATCATTTGTATAATAACGAATCAGCATTCCATCGTGTCCATTGTTCGTCTGAACGTATGGCGACCATAGAACGGTATAACTGGGAGGGGCTTAATGGGAGCGAGCACGAAAGGTGACTTTGTACTTGTCACTCATGACCACAACAACATGCGCAGTGAGAAACTGCACATCTATACGACCTTTTTCCAGAATGGTCGAAATTAGCGTCTGAACGGTCTGTCGGCTATATGATGATTCTTTATACGTCGTTTCTTTATCGAGTTTTCAGTTTTGGTATAAACTGGCTTGCGTCTGAACAGGGGGGAAAAGTGAGCAGGGGAGGAGTGAGGGGCAAAGCAACCATCTGATAACCAAACACATGGCCACACCTGTCTGCTCTGGACATGGCAAAGACACTTTTAAGCCCAATTATAAATACGGAATATAAAGTACAAGTATTAACACGTTTCACATACTATGTTACAAATAAAAACAGGAAATATAGTGCAACAGGAGAGTGTTTTGTTTGCTATCAAAGTTTGTACCAATGGAACTTATGCTGTCACTATTTTCAAAATATTAAAAGCCTAAAATAAATCTTAATCGATCTTGTATGAAAAATTACGGGAAAATCTAAATTTTCACTGCAATATGGGTACACGTATATCACTAGTGAATGTTAAATCATCTTATAAACATATACTATTAAATGTATCATTTTGTATCATGGTGAATGCCATGTGCATGTAAATCTCAATAGTTAAAGGGGCATTCCAGACAATTCAAATATAATTTCCATCATGTAGTATATAAATAGATAGTGCCATTTAGTTTTGTGGAACTCATTGTAGTCCTTGAGCAGATAAACCAATTTTTGGAAAAAGAAACAAAACATAATACACTGAAAAAAAAGGATGGTGACATCGGAGGCTCACATACCAGTAATTGTAATGCCATTATAATATCATTTGCTTAAATTCACCTGTACAGAATTTTGCATGATTCCTTCTTTTGTTCCGCTTCCTTAAGCACCTAATCATGCATTCTTACACAAAGCTGCTGTATCATCATCCTTGTTCATTTTGATTTATTATGAATCTGGAAACATTCTTACTCCTCATCCCAATAACTAAACATTTTGAAACTCTGAATACCGTATAACCAATCTGTAGATGTTCAAATGCAAAAGTCTGAAATTGTTTTGATGCCTCCTTTAAAGTGTTGAGGCTGGCATGAAGGGCTGCTACTCACATACAGAAATCACACTTCAAATGACATTATGAGCAGATATAAATGCAATGCATTTGAAGCATAAATACATTTTATGAATTCATATTGCAAGTCATGAAGTGATATCAATGGTGACTGTCACTATACAGTACAAGTGTAATATTGGAAATTGGGCAAGGACTATTACGATATCGGAAAGATGTTATTGTAGTCTGTGTGATAAAGAGCACTGTCCAGAAGATCACTAGGAGGCAACCATGATCTTCTGCTTGAGCTTTCATCATGTGGAGATAGTGCACATTCAGCAGCACATCTGACCAGACTGGCAAACCTCACCTTCCCTTAAAGGTCCAATTTACCTTTGGGAGCAGTGATTTAAAAAATTCAAGATATCACTTTTGATGCATACAAATGTGTATGTGTAGGTCAGTTATATCACAAAACATCCCATCATATGAATTTTTTGCAATAAAGCCTAAAATATAAGGAGATATCACTATTTTTTCTCATTAAACCAGAACTGTAGACGGTTTAGTCTGGAAACATTTTCAGGGGTCGCACTTAACTTTTTTTTAAACTAGCCAGGCGGACTAGCTACTTAGAATCAATTTTGACACTGAAGCAATATTTTGGCTAGCCAGACGGACTAGTAACTTCAGAATTTTATGATTTTTAGCAAGTCCGACATGATTTTGGGTGGCCAATGGCCAGCGGACCATCGCCAATTTCGAACCCTGATTTTTATTATAACTATTGATCACATTTTGTATATTTAACAATACTTAACATTGATTATACTAGTTCAAATTTTTACACTGGTTGTTTCTATCCCTAACTCACATTTTAAAACTATTTTGAAGCACTAATGCTGGGTTTTTGTTTCATAATTTGCAAATGGTAAATTATGCCTTTAATCCAACAAAGCGTGCAGACAGGGCATTTTATTTTTGGGTTTGTTTGTTTGTGTATTTTTTCTCAACCCTAACTGCCGCCAAATCAATGCACCCTAGCTAATTGAAATTTATCTGCAGCATGCATGTGCGAGAGGGGAAATGGAGGTGGGGGGGGGGGAATGTCGGTGTGATCAATAATGGGAGTTTAATGACAAACACATACACACACACACAAACGCACATACACACACACACATACACGCCAAAGTGTCGCAGCCGTATTCCGACGTTTTTGCCAGGTTTTCTATCTACCTGACTGTAGGCCCATCAAAAAGGGGATTCCAGCGCCTGCATTCATCAATGCCAATTTGATTTCCATGTCTGCCCAGCATTGCGGATAAATTATTGATGCAGCGCTGCCAGTCCTTGGAATGATTTTACATTCAATACTCATATTCAATAGTGGTGCAGCCAAGCACATACAAATATGTATGAAAGCAACGCTGAAACAGACAGGCTACTGAAGTAGAAATCTCTATCATTCATCCTTCACTCGTCTTCACATTTTTTTTTTTTTACTAGTTCTGGGGGAAAAAAATATCTGGCATAGCAAAAGCACATCTAATTTTGATAACAACAACTCTGAGTTGCACAACTGAAACATATTGCATGAATGGCAATAATGAAAAGGCAGATATCTTACATACAATATAAAAGCAAATTTATCAACTTCTCACTATACCCACTTTTACTACTACTATTACTACTACTACTACTGCCACTACCACAGTTGCAACTTTAATTTTTCCCTCTTCTACATGTTATTCATCTTCTTATAGTACGATTTATGTATGGTTTCATAGAGGTGTTTCTCTCTTTCCTGAATGTAATAAATTACCATCATTAGTGTCTTGCTAGGAAAATAATAAAATACAAAACTTATCTCAAACCTTATTCAGTGTGCCTACAAGTTTGAAACCTCTAGATAGTAGTACTGGAGTAATCCATCTGGGTCATCAGGTAATTTTTTTCCTGCAGAAATTATTCTATCTCTAATTCTATCTCATAATCATTAAATTGGCAACTCTGCATTTCACCTCATATTTTCGACATTTGAAAAAGATTTCATCTATGGAATTGGATCCATCAACTAATCTGCACCATATCAGAAAAAAAAATACACAAAAAATAGAATTTGCAACAGAGACATTAACTTTTCTCTTCATACAATGTCTTGCCAATTGAAGGATCAATTAAGATTATAGTGATTTAGAAGCTACGTTGGCAACCAAAATTAACAAAGGTATGTGACCAAAATACAGCTCAAATGAAAGAGAAGCTTTTATTCTATCTTTGATATTAGATACTCAAAATGAATGATAAAAAAATATCATAAAAATACAGCAAAAAAATGGCAGTACTCGGACTTCTTGGACATGATGAATTAATAAAAGAAAAATATTCCACACACACCCAAAAAAAAATTGCTCACAGATTGTGTTCTGTGTGGCAGCATTGCTTGATTTAATCCATGTTCACGGGACACAGCGGTGACCAGACACCGCAACAACTTTGCTGGAGACTACCAAGTGTCAATAACTGCTTACCCATGCTAGCCTCGTTACAAGCACCATCGTCTGCTTCTTTACAATCCCATGTCTTCATGGGCCATTCAAAACTTGGTGCAGATGCAATCTTCTGTTAATACCTGTCAGAACCTTATGTACAGTACATATCAATACTCAGCTATGAATACCTTCTTTCAACTGATTATTCAAAAGGAAAAAAAAAAACACTGCTGTATTGCTGAACTCTGCTGATTGTATTTCACAAGAAATTTGTTCATTTTTTAACTTTACTTATAAATGCTTTAATGTGAGAATATACGGCAATCAAAATTTGAACGATGTCAGCAGGTGCATTTTAGAAGGCACTGATTTGCTTGAATTGAGAGCAGAAAGAGGAGAGGGAAAAAGGGGTGGAAAAACCTCCACACAACTACATGCATTCCAAGTCTGCCAACTAGTGCATTCCAAATCTGCCAACTACTGGTTATTTTCAGAGAACAAATTTCTTTTGTTTTGATCACACCCACAGAAACCAGTTTGCTCCTGAGAGAGAAAGTGGGAGAGGAAAGTCTTCCGACAAAATTGATGACACCTTGTGCAGATGCTGTCATAACTCCAGCAGCAAAAATATGATGCGTATTAAAGCTCTCGCCGCACTCTGGAATTGCACCCTCTGTGTATGGTAGGGTACTTGACTAGTCTGCATCCACGACCAAACTTCGTCTAATATCCCACCTTCTGTTTCTAATATATACACATGATGTCATTCTACGAGCAATTGCAAACAAACACACACACACACACACACACACTCACACACACACAAAGTTAATCACCACCATTTGTGTCCATACATTTGAAGAGCATTGATTAACATACTTAACACACAGACCTTCATCTCAGTGACAATCAATTACACAGAAAGCAGATTTACTCTTTCTACAATGCATACTATACATTACAAATGGATATCAGTCAAAATTGCACCGGACAATTGAAATCGCAAACATGAGAATGCTCAGAAACTCTGCATAATTAGGTGATCCGAGTATCCTCTCGGATCACCTTCTGTATCTGTACGGATTCTTTCTTCTTCTTCTTCTTCTTCTTTCTTTATTTCTCCCCAAAAGTTGTGCAGAGGTTAGCTCAGAAAGTGCTATGCCTATCAAGTTCAAACTTACACCATGTATGTATCGTGTCCCAAAGACGGCAATCGAACTAAAATCAAAGTGATCAGTTGACCGTGACGTCACTATGACGTCATTATATGAAAACACATTCTCAATCATATCTCATTAATGGAATGGAGTTTTTCAATGAAATTTACGTCACATAAAGTTCAAATCAAACGCATTCTGCTCATATTCTCAAAATTCATCTATACCTTAAAACGTGCGCGTACGCGCGCGTTGAAATATTTGTATGCTCAAATCGAGCTCAAAATTTTTTTTGCACACGTTTCAGACCATTTGGAGCATTTTTTGAAAAATTGAAAAAATCGGACAGACGCGTACGCGCGCGCGCATATGCGCACGCACAGCTCATATGCAATAGAAATTTCCAATTTTTTTCACACGGATCGGATGTCTGAAATGTCAAGGTGTATTTCTACCAAGTTTCAAGTCAATCCGACTCAATATGACGTCATACGGGCCCGTCAAAGTTGAAATTCCGCGCGCGCGTCAATGGCGATATGCAGTGCAACTATGCCAAAAAACCGATGATTTTAAATCCGATTTTACTCGTCAGGATGAACGGTGACCCCCCATTTTCTTTACATATTTTGAAAGCTGATGAGTTGTACATGTCATTTCATGGGCTGGCTATGCTGACAAAATGATTAAAAGATATCAAATTTCTTCATAAAGTAAAAAAAGTAAATTGTCTAAATGACGTCATCAAATTTCAAATTCACTCGAGTGTATCTCACTTTAATTTCGCCAATTTTCACCCAGATTTCAGCGTGTTGTAGCTTATGAAATGTTCTTTCATTAATGTAAAAACAACATTTTGATTGGATAACGTCATCACCTCGTAAAAATGGATTGAAAGTATCCTTGTAAAATTTGACCAGTTTACGTGTTATCTCCACGGGAGAGCAGTTTTTCTGGCAGTGAAAATTGACATGACTATCTTTTTCGAGCACTAGCTCACTTATGCTTCGGTGAATTCTTCCCAGATTTTAGTATGTTGTAGCTGAGACTTTGGGCTATCGGAAGTGTGCCCTCCATTTTCCCATACGACGTCGGCATCACGTCGAAAAACTTGGTTGAAAAATGGCACGTGGCTTCGATGTAACGTCATTTTGCTTAATACACAGGGCCTATGGAGCATGAAATAGGTCATTGCATAGCGCATCCGACTCGTAATCCTAAGGTCCCTGGTTCGATGCTCACCCCTGCCAATATTTTTTTTTAATTTTTAAACACTTTTTTTTCTTCTTTTTCTTTAGTTAGTCTTAATCTCCTTTCCTAACTTTATCTTTTTCTGATTTTTTCATGCTTCTCCTTCAAATTTCTATAACAATAACATAATTTTTTCTTTATTTTTCTTTTTTTCTACTACTTTCTGTGCAATAGACGAACAACAACAATGACTATTAATCCCATATTTTGCACATGTTTTGTTCATGTCACGTACATTATTTCATAAGATAACAATTACTTGATCGGACACCATCTTGGGTATGTTAATTGGGGTCAAAGGTCATAATTGTTTCATCCTGTATCTTGGTGAATACACGTCCTATCTCTCCCATATTTTGCACACGCAAAGACCATGTTATAAGAATCATTTCACAAAATAATCACTTTTTGCTCAGATGCCATCTTGTCTGTGCAAATTGGGGTCAAAGGTCATATGTACTTCTTTCTTCATCTTCGTTATGACGTGTTATCTCTATGGGAGGGAATTTTTTTAAATGTGACAATTCACATGATTGTCTTTATCGAGCACTAGCTCACTTACCCTTCAGTGAATTTCTCCCAGATTTTAATATGTTGTAGCTGAGACTTTACGCTATCGAGAATGAGCCTTCGATTTTTCATACAATGTCGGGATCATGTTAAAAACTTGGTTGAAATTAAAGCTTATCTTCGATGTATTGAGATATTTCTTTCTTTGTGCAACTTTCTTTGCAATAACTCAAGAAAAACAGCCCCTACCACCTCCATGTTTTGCACCTGTTTAGTTCATGTCACGTACATTATTTCATAAAATTACAACTACTTGGTCGGACACCATCATGGGTATGTAAAATAGGGTCAAAGGTCACAAATGTTTCATCTTGTATCTTGGTGAATACATGTCCTATCTTTCCCATATTTTGCACACGCAAAGACCATATTGTGAGAATCATTTCACAAATTAACCACTTTTTCCTCAGATGTCATCTTGGGAGTGTAAAGGTGGGTCAAAGGTCATATGTATTTGTTGCTGTATCTTCGTTATCTAGTGTATACAGAATTAGTACCAAAGATGGCAGACATGACTCCCTTTTCTAAATGAGAATCCAAACATGACACGGCCAATGTCTCTAAACACAGATGAAACCTGTATGGTCATGCCTATTGCGATCATGATTCGAATCATTGATTTAAAAAAAATCGGATCACCTTAATTTGTCAGTAATGACAAATTACAATCTCTAGTTAGTACTTCAGGATTGTATGACAGAGTTGTGGGGTTGTGGGTGGCGGGAGGGGTACAATTTCTCTGAACTATCTCAAACCACATTCATATTACTGCAGATTATATCCCATACATAATATTTTGTGCAAGTACAGTTGTATGCCCTGACTGAGTTAATGAAACATGCAAAAATGAAGAAAGCACACAATACACAAGAGTAAATCAATAATTACACAATTCTAAAAGGCATGTCTCACTGCATACTGTTGAAGACTGTATCACTGAGACTAGAGTCTTGCACTGGGAGAATACTGCCATCCCAAGGCACAAATCCAGCCAGAAATCAGCTCCATATTTTTGCTGGGCTCCCGTTTCACCCCATGAGATATGCCGGCTGCACGAGGACCATTTTTCAATCAAATCTACCATCCAGACTGAATTAATTTCAATTCTGGTGTCTTTATTCTGCTTCTCTGGGCTGTCAGGCTGGGGGAAATGGGGCTACATCATTACCAGGGCTAATGTAACAGGGACTGTATCCTTGTCTACATTCCAGCAATAACTAGGGTCTAATCTCACAGTCAGCAAACTTTTATACAGACAATATCCTGCAACAATAACAACAACAAATGATAATAATAATAAACCTTAAAAAAAAAAAACTTCGACAGGGGCAATGCCACCAGAGAGATCTGTTACACTGTAAAATGTAATGTATACTTCCTGTTGAAATCTTCCCAGCATAGACACTACATCACCCTCTCAGCTAATCCTGGCAATAAATAACTGATGTACATGTAAATACAGGTCCTACATGCAAAGATGAACACTACCAACTGATTCAGAATGAATAGAGGACTATGTGCCACGTTATACAGAATCTACAATAACTGAAAATGTGTGTAACAAATCGAGAATGCTGCTTGCATTATTAGCAGAAATCCTCCACAATTAAATGAACCCTGTGAGTTATTATGATGACCTAATATCAACTTTGGAACCCTTCATGGTCAGTCATAAAGTAAAGTAATTTACACTATTAAAACACAATGATTTTTATGGAAAATTAAATGCTTGCTGGGCTAGTGTGTGAAATGCACATTCTATTGTTCTCCACACTAATTGTATCTACAAATGTTTTGTGTGTAGACAATTAATTCCAGTGTTACGTTTTATCTATAAAAGCTGGGGGGATGTTATTCAATTGTCATGCTGAGCACATTTTACCAAAGTTAGCACTGCTGTTTTCAAGAAGTTATTGTAATTTGACACAGGGATAAATATTGCCATCAATGTCCACGAAAGGTCAATCATATGATGCTATTTTTGGGGGGTTTCATTTACCTCATAATTATACTGTTGATTCCCATTCATATTACAACATTCTCAGTACCACTTATGATTAGTCTCCAGTCAAGACTGATCATTTTTAGCAATTTGGTGGCAAAACAAATTGACAAAAGAACATGGTTGGGGGAAATAAATGGTACAATAGAGTTCTGGTCAGGCTGAAATTAAAGAGTTTATGGCTTGTGTTGTGTGCATTTCTGTGGACGTGAGTGTGTGTGTGAGAGAAAGAAACCCTTGTGTATGCATGACTCCATGAGTGTGTGTGTGTGTGTGTGGGGGGGGGGGGGGTATTGTTCACCATCACCACTACCCCACGGGAATTTTGTTCATTAAAGTTCTGTCTAGCCATCCATTTACAGAGCCATCCACGCAGTAATGATTTATCAAATCACTGCTCACATTTTCTCTCTCCCATCTCTACCTCCCTACCGATCTTCGGGGTGGGGCATTAAGAGCCAAAAAGGATTAGTGCCGCAAAGGTAGAGGAAGAGATAAACACAAGCGGGGGAAATATGAAAACCATGAAAAATTGGAGCCACACGGAGGTCAGCCAAATTGGAATGTACTTTGGGGAATTCCTGTAAATTGACTTTTTACGACAAGCACGGAGGGGCTCATTCATAACATAAGTGACTCTATGATATATTTCAATATTGAAGTATTGCCAGTACACATTATATTTGTCATGCAGCAACCGTAACTTCCTTTGTAGTGCATGCGCATCTTTGTTGACGAGAGTGAGATGTCGCCGATGAGATCACATGGGTAAACGGCGAAATGCAACTGTACGGATCAAACCCTTATAGCCACACTCGAGATTCACCAGAGTCGACTGGAGAGTTGTTTCTATGCCTATCATATGCTATCATTATGTATCGGCTATACAAGGCAGCCTATCATCAAGTTACATACTATTATATTTCCCATACCAACAAAGCTCATTTATCATACGTTAAAAAAGAACATGCCCATTAAAGGCGACCCAAGCCTATATCTCAAACTTCATACGTAAAGAAGGCCTTAATAAATAAAATTTAAAAAAAAAAAATAACTCAATCATGAATAAAATGCTGCCAAATGATACAAAGTTACATTATTCCAACATTCTTAAACGCTATCCATATCTTATGAAGATGCAACTATCAAAAGGGTCATACATGTACTTGTCACTATGGAAGTTTCAAATCCTTTATTTTTTACTAAACCTCATTTCCTCCGTGTGAAATCGGTGTTTGATATCATAATGATTTTTATATGCAAAATTAAACCCACACAAGCGAACATAATTGTGTGTAAGTCAGGATTGAAAATGCCATTTGTTGTTCTTTCTCCCATTTCCTTTGAATGCTTAAAGCTTTCTTCAAGTTGTCATCATAATCCAAAAGCCAGGGTCTGTTTTAGTATGGATTCACAACATTTGTATTAATCGATGTACACAGTGCCATCACAAATTCAGTGACCCTGTGAGGTACCTTGCCCTTAAAGAGTCATTCTGTAATGGCCTTACAATATGTCTTGAGATATGGCGTATGTAAGGGCAAATGCATACTACGTAAATGTCTCAAGGTAGTTACGACAGGGATATGATTAGCACCTTTAAAATTTGACACACAAACATACATACATACCTTACTATGAAAGGGAAGAGGTACAGTGGATTGGGGCTGCCACTGTGTACATACATACATGCACGTAATGTACAACAGAGGGGTGAATTTCTATTTTTCATTCTTAGGGGCTTGGCAGGAGAAGATTTGAGTAAACAGAGGGAGAGATCTACCTCTCCAGCGGCACCTCAATCAGCGGACTTTTCTCCCCGCTCCATCCCCAGGTATTAGCTGGAGACATGAAACCAATCGGCAGCGGGCCGCGGGAAGAGCTACACGTGCCTGCCTGCTGATGCTCACCTTAATCCCTGCAAGGCATCTTACCAGAGTGAGAGAGGGGAGAGATGGAAGAAAGAAGGGCAAACTCTAGAAATGAAGGATAAGGAGGGAGAGGAAAATTAGGGGGCAGAATTTGGAGAGGGAGGAGAGGGGAGCAGAAAGTGGAAGTACTAAGAGGAAACATTTAAAGGGAAAGTTTATCCAAATATATAGTATGTGGATTGAGTGAATAATACAGTGCTCAATATCAATAGAACACGAGTACAGTCAAAGTTTGAGGAAATCGGAATATCCGTTCAAAAGTTATGACATTTTAAAGTTTTAGTGCATTACAGCTGGATGAGAAGGCTTCAACATTTTGTTACATCACACCAGAAAAACGATATAAAGAAGACATAAAGCAAACTTCACAAAATTTCATTATTCTACCATAATGAAAGAGCAATTGACTTTAATACCTCTTTTAGAAAGCAGGGGGAATAATATTACCCTTAATAAATGTCAACAATAAGTAAAAGAAATGTGTACTTTTCATTAAAAAATCAAATCATGTGAAATTCTCTTTAAATCTTCTTTGTATCGTTGTTCCAGTGTAATGTCACAAACTGTTGTAGCCTTCTCATCCAGAAGTAGCTGCGCTAAAACTTCAAAATGTCATAACTTTTGAATAAATTATCCTATTTTCCTCAAACTTTCACTGATGTGTTCTACTATAAATACTGCTGCACATTCACTCAATCCATACTTACATGTATATAAGGGTAAAACTTCCCCTTTACAAGCTGTAAGTACTTAATGGAGGAAAAGGAAAGTTCTAATCCAAAGAAGGAGGAAGAGGGAATAGAATTAAAGACCCAGTCGTGTGGAGAGACATGGGTGGCTAAAATGAATTGATCTTCATTCGCTGCTCACCAGGGTACATCAAAAAACTACAAACAGCGCCCATCAGCAAAATAGGCCTATGTGCAATAATGTATATGCCCATTGGTATCACCGTATTAACAGTCGACTGCAGTCATCACGATTCTTTGGCTGTGTATGTAATGACATAGAGATCAGTGATAGGGCTGTACACAATTTGTTATAAAATGAGGATTCTCAAATATATCCAAACAGGGCCAGCCTCCCCACGCTATGGTATCCTCAAGCTACCAAGTCTTTTGAAAAGAGGGGTAGGAGAAGAATGACAGGATAAAGACATGGGAAAGAAGGAGAGGTGAAGAGGAGAAGGAAGGAAAATAGAAGGAAGATTAAAGGAGGTGGAAAAAAAGAATAATGTGAGGACATGGGAAGAGGGAGATGGTGTAGAGAAAGATAGAAACAACAAGGAATGATGGAGAAAGAGAACATTAGGGAAGGGCAAAGACAGAGGAAGAGACAGAGGAAGAGGAAGAGGATGAAGAGGAAGTTAAGGATGACGAAGATGAAAACATGGAAGGGACCAGAAAGGACGAGGGAAGATGAACACAAGAGGGACATGCAAGATGCTTGTCAAGATTTCTGTCTCCAGTGTTTCATATCCTGAGATGGATGCCTTGAATACACTTCAGTGCTTCATTAAAGTGAAGCCAACCAGACCGCTGCAAGAGCTCATACCACTGCCAGGGAACAGAATGATCTCCTACCATGTAGGTAATGTCAAAATTGCCGCTACCTCACAACAGCTAGGATATCCTTTTTACAAATTGTGCATCCAGACGGTGACCCTGTTCACCATCGAAATCTTTGACCAGGTCCTTGATTCATTTCAGACTTCTCATAGAAATGCAGATATGTCATGGCAAGCACTTCATGACTTTCTGCACTGTGTCACTGATAGATAAACAAATACTATCTGCAAGGGGGAAAACACAATTTGCCCAGCAGAAAAAAAAAAATTGTTTCATTTGGTCACAAAAGAAATAACTGAAACAAAAAGATAGAGATCCTTATATCATATGAGTGAGTGGAACCTCCCTTCACATTATTCCTATCTATACAGCTCAGTTCGTTCAGAGCAATTCCAAAATGCCAACACAAAAGCAATGAGTCATGCAATATGCAAGAATGTTGTTCAGATGAACAGCTACCAGAATACAGAATACAGTGCCTTCTTAAAGCATTCGCCATCTAATCCTGCATGAGGAAAATTGATTCGAGTTTTCCCAGGATGAGAAACTGCTCAGGCACATGCACAATGTCTTAAAGTTCATATTAAGTATTAATCTGCAACTGCCTTTGAAAGTTAGGCACAGAAATTCCTAGACCACCTGAGAAATGGTCTAATTCTCAACGTGAAAGGATCTATGCCACACAAAAACAGCTTCAGCAAAGTCTATGAAAAAGGGTTTGAGATGCAAGCAGAGGCATGATATTACTAAGCTAGTCAAAAGTTAATCCCACTTCCCCCTCCTCCCCCCCCCCATGCTATTAGTGAGTTCAATGGTGGTTCACACTGAAAACTTCATCCGATGGATATGTGTAATATCAGTGAAATCGCTCACGCTGCCACATGGCAAGGCACATGCCACCATACTGCCGATACTGTTGAAGAGACGCTCCCATACAACTGGCTTTTTCCATAGTTTATTTTCATCTTCTTTCATCTCCCATTTTTCCTACAAGGTAAATCCACCACTGCTACACATCAGAAGTCTTCCACGAAATTATTCAAAGATTCCAATGGAACCAACGGGTCTACATGAAGTTGGTCTGCAGTAGATGTGAAGGGTATAACCATGCAGGGAGGTGGAAAGAGAACAAAGTATGGGCTATTTGACTTCAAACAAACTGGGTCTGTCTTTTCTCTCCTGAGAATGTTTCTCCTCTGAGTATCTTCCCACTGGGGGTAGGAGTGTGGTCAGGACTCCCTGTCATCCTCAAGACCCACATGACAGGACCGGTAGGCAAGCCACGTCTAGGAACAGTGGGAGGTCGCGGGCTGTCCAATTTAACAACCAGCAGTTGCCCTCCACATACTCTCTGGCTTCATCTACTTATCATATTAGATACCCTTGGCCATCTCCCCCTCCCATCTCCCTGCCCCCCCCCCCCCCTCCCTCTTCCCTCTCCCATCACCACCAATTGAAGAAAATGCTATCATCTCTAGATCTACACATTTTCCTTTCTCTGTCATCTGGAAATTGAATAACAACTAAAATGTTCATGCACTACAAGTCTAAGATGCAGTGAGCAGTACATGCACATCATCAGATTCAGGAGAAATCTTGTGGTTTGTAGTACAATGTAAGCATCCATGTGTGTACATGTATGCATGCATGTGTTGATAATTGCTGTTAGACAGAGTCAGTGAATTTCTCATTATTGCACATACATTTGAATGCAAATCAGTCTACAAATGCACCAGTTATAATCCTGTATTCAATTATGCTGGACTTTGCTGAAAATGGAAAGGCAGCAATGGTTGTGATTATGATGATGATGATGGTAATGATGATGGTGATAATAATTGTGATAACAATGATAATAGCAATAGCAGTAAAAGTAGTAAAAAAGTAAAATGATTTTACGATAATAGTCACAATCAATAAAACAATATTCTTAAATATTTCATACAATGCAATATATCTATTTGTGGAAATGATAACCATGTAAACGCAGATAATGAAATATAAGATAACAGTATCTTCTGCATTAACCATCATGAAACAAAAGGAACGGCCTATTAAATCTATGTTTTGTTGATGATTTCTCAAAACTACACCCTGTTTTAATAGCAGGGGGAAAAAGAAATAAATCTCCTCGATAAAGGATCAGGTCTGGGTATAGCATGTATTGTTCCACTCATCACCAACCAAAGCCTTTCATCCAGCGAGTGCTGTAATCTGCCTTTTGGGATGCAGCCATGCAACGGGAAACCAGGTGTTTTCATAAGATGGGACTCTCATTTTCTGCCTCTTTCCTAAATCCTGCAAGTTCAAGTTGCGGGTCAGTCATGCTGTTTTGACAGAATGCAGGGCGAGAAAACTGCAGACCCTTTTTTTTTTCTTTCCATCCCGTTCTCTCTTCATCTCTCTCTCTCCTCTATGTTTCTTTTCTTTCTATCTTTCTCTCTCTCCTGGTATATTCCTGGACTTGTTCATATCTAGCTTTCTGTTTCTCTCACCCTCCCCATGCCTGTGATCTACTTATCTCTCTCTTTCCACAATTGAATTTTGTAATCCTTTTTTCCCTTTCTCTACTATAATTGTTAAATTTACATATCTTTCATTCTTCATATAACATTTCTATATATATTCCTCAATATAGCCATGCCCAGTTTGTATTTCTCAACCTGTCATGTCCAATCTCAATCATAGATCTTCTGTCTCATTCTGTCCATCCATCTCTTTAAAAAAAAAAAAAAAAAAAAAATGCTTTCTCACTAGTCCTTTGTTAACACCAAATGCTGACTCTGCAGTATTAAAGAAGGAATGACTTGGAGACAGAAATTCAAATTTGTCATACTGCCTATTTTCCTCCCTTGTCTGATTTCTTTCACTCTTTTTTTTTCACGAGCTATAAAGCCCATGCTGATATGGAGCAGTAAATTTTGTGTTATATGTACATCTCCCTACTCAAATTCATTACAGCACACACACACACAAATACACACACACAAATTTGATGTAAGTATCAAATATGTACTGCATGTATACTTACAGTATAGTTTGTTTACATTGTATGCATAAAAAATACGGAGAATATGGCATTATCTTCTCCAATTTGAACTGGAATGAGGGTGGTTTTTTTCTTCTCCTCCTTTTCATTTGATAAATTTACCATCTACCATCACAGTTCACCCCAAAAAGGAGGGGAATCCAGCCAGCTAATACCATTTTCTCTTTCCCAGTAGCCCTGACATGCCCTTTCACGTGATAATTATTTCTTACCCGTAAGAAGGTCATTCATTACAGCCAGGACCCCCATCACAATACAAAGGATCCTTTCCTATTCCCCCCCCCCCCCCCCCCCCCCGCCATCAAAAGGAGAAAATCCACACATTCACTCACACACACACACACACACACACACACACACACACACACACACAATGTATGAGGGCACAATTGGACCATGTTAGTAAAAGAGATCAAAGACTAAGCAATTGAACCTTTTGTTGGGGCCAGGACCCCTTCTCTTCCTCCGCTCTGCCTCACCCTTATTTTCCTATCACCGCTTCATCTTCTTCCTTTATTCATTCATTCTCTTTCTTTCAATCATTCCTTCTTTTTGGACTATTATCAATCTTGTACTAGTATCTTTATTTTTCATGCAAGAAATTTCCCTTACATTTGCATCTCTAACCTTTTGCAGAATATCTTTACCACATGCTTGTTGTTTTTGTTTTTTCATTTCAAGTAGGCCTACATTACATACAGTACCTTGTATAACATACAAGTCATATGATTCAGCTATGTGTACCGTAAAGTTTAATATCTATCGCATTTAAATACACATGTATTTATGCAATGTACTGAATCACTCTCTTTCTTCCTAATAATCTAAACATCAAAATGGCAGCATATCTATCAGCTGTACTTTTCTTTATCATTCTATCCTACTTATCTTTTCTTCCACTGCATTTCTTCTTCCTTCCCCCACTCTCTTCCACTCCATCTCTCCCTCTCCTTCTCCTTCTCCTCTTCTAAATCCCTTTTTTCTGCTTCTTCCTACACCCCCCCCCCCCACCCCCACCCCCCTCCATCCTCTACTTTCTCATAATATTATAGCCTCATGTATGCTTGGTGCTGGTTGTAGGAAGAACAATTACTCGGGGAGATTGAACGCTTTGTGTGGAATGGCACTGCCTCCCGGTGTATTGGCCTAGTCTCATGCCCAGTGCCTTTACGCATTTAACACTCCTCACAATACATAGGGTTAACCATTTAATTGCTTTGGCTACACTGGGGAAAGGAGACTGGGTGTTTTGTCCGCTCAATTCCCCAAGCTGTTGGGCATCACATCAAAATTTGTTGCTGTTGTTGGTATTGTTACTGTTTCAATTCAATTCTCTCTTTAATTATCTTGCATGATACAGTGTAGTAATACTAAATGTATAATATTGATTGCTGTATGCCTTTTTATTTCATCGGGGGTCATCCGAAGTGTCGTAATATGCAATTTTAGCATAAGAATGATATTTCGAGATAATCAAGTTTGAAGTTTACCCATTTTTCAATCACGATTGCTACAGTTTTAGGTCTGGCATTTCCAATTATTTTTGTAATATGTCAGTCATTAATTCTTACTCTAACGTGTGATGTTTTCGGCGAATTATATTGTTAGGAATTATGCGGAAAATTGAAAGAGAGCTACATGCATGTCTTTTTTTTGGGGGGAAAGACCGTTTTCCTTTACCATGTGTAAGACAGTTTTGTTGACCACGTGCACAGTCCTTGTGGTCTCTGAACCATCGTATATCACTATCAACATTACGTGCAAAGTCAATGCGCCCGATATACAACGGTTTGATTGACCGTGCGGACTGTGTTTGCAGTCATCCAAACGGTGTTATATGAGAGAGGATGGCATATTGCTGTTTTTAACACGCGCACCTTTGGGGAAACGACAAGACTCTATGTAAAAGTGATTACTAAAAGTTATATCAAATTAGAAACTGAGAATTTCACAATATAATGAAATGTCCACTATGAAATGACTGAAAATCTCGAAATCAAAAATATGAGCGAAAATTGGGATATACAACGGTTTGGATGACCACGGATGTTACAATGTATATAAATTTAAGGATTCCTAGAATACACCTGCATCATACAAAGTCATAAGAATTGATCAACCAGCAGCCTTCAGAGAAAAATAGGTAAAAGAAAAACAAACACATCTCTTCAAATTATTATAAATCTAGAATAATGACCAAGATACAGTGGATGAAAGGGTCAACAACCTACATGTACATGTATGCTGCAGGGATGTCGTCCAATTTTACTGGCAATGTACAGTGTGCACACAACTCACACTATTAAAAACAACATGCACTGAAATCTACGTACAATGTAGGCCTACAGTTGTAGGCCCTATAAGCTCACTTTTCACTTGTAAAATTATAATACCCATTGGAAGAAAGGGCATGGGCTACTAACACTTCACATTGAACTATTTTGTAATATTTTCACACAAAGATTTCTGGTATCTGCATTCATATATTTTCAATATGAGTGGGAAAATATGGAGAAGTCTTTCCCCGGCCAAAATGATGGTTCATAACATGATCTGATAACCTCATAAAAAGGCACTAGGGGCACACAAAGCCAATATCATGGGGCCGTAGATCAAGCATAGTAATGTAATTATTTCAATGTACTGAATGGGAAGAACAGTAGACTCCCTGCCAACATGGATATTAGGGTCCATGAAAGTGCACAGTGGCATCAAACAAAGGGGTCTCCCCATTGGCACTATATTGCACCTGCAACAGCTCCAAACACAATTCCCAGTAGGTGGGACTGATATGCAGACTACAAGTGTACAGGCCATCTATGCTAATCACAGCCAATGTAACCTGGCTAAAGGCTAGTAAAGGTATCCACTGGCCTTTGCCGCACACTGAATGCTGTAAATTACCTGAACAGAAACCGACGGGGGAAAGCATCCCCGCAAAATTGATGGAGCGTGCGCGGCCAATAGATGGCCCACGAAAGCACCTTAACTGCTTTACCTTGTCAAAGCAGGCAAAAGGGGAAAAGGGGGGCAGCTTCGGAAGCAGAGATGCTGAAGAAAGCAGACATTTACATTGTACAATGTACCTCACTCTGCAATGCACAGGGAGTTATAGCCCAAAACCAGGGACATCCTGTGGTAACGGGAAAGTCATGTAAATATGACATAGGCCTACTTTATATAAAAGCGCTAGAGCCCAATTCCTTGTTTGTCCGTATGTGAACAGTTATAGTTTCATTTTTTTTTAAAGGACAGTGTATACTCCGCCAAGAAATGAGTATTCCATGCACATTGTAAAATACATGCAATACTTGTGAAAATGCAAAAATTTAAAAAATAAGCAGAAAACCAGAATGCTCATAAATCATTCATGACATGTCTATATCAATGTAGTTATCTCAAATATATTTGTCCATGACATGTTTTGAGTGTGAAATTAACCAATTTTCAAATTAAACCGGGATGCAAAGTCCCAAGGGATAACTCCTGGAAACATACTGTACAAGGATGTGGTCATTTAAGAACCCCCTGCTTCACAACATAAACACTTGATTCCTTTGTTCAATTGACTGAAAAAATGCACTATCAATCACACTCAGCAAATAGCACACTTTGAATGGGTGATGTCACTGACACATACAGTTCCAAACAGGACTATCATTGTATGTGCATATTGGTCCCACTGGCAGCCATGTTACAATAACTTTTGAAAAGATGTTAATAACTTGTTGAGCTTGAGGATGGACTGAATTTTGCTACAACATGCATTTCCCATAAACACTTGCCCGAGTATACTCGGGACTCGTCCTCAACGGGGTAAGAATAATGTCACTTTATATTGTACTTGACATTGGATTTGATCATTTCACTAGATTCATTTGAAATTACATTTCTAGCCATGACATACATTCGCTTTTAATAAAACATGAGCATACTACATACCATTCATAACATAATGCAGCATACATATATGTACAGATCAAACATTACACTGTATACAACAATGGAAGTACAAATCTGTTGACATAGCCAATTTTGTTTATTAAATGCATGTGATATGTATATCTAACATGAAGATATTGCATCAGACATACACGTCAATCCTTACGGAAAATAAACAACTCAACTTGTATTCCCATGGTTTCAATGAAGAAGAAAAATTCTCCTCCCTCTGTATTTTGTTTTATACTCTTTGTTTTGGTACACAATATATTTTGCAATCTTTGTAAGTTATCCCTATCCCTGAGTCATCCCCAATTCCATCTCTGCATTTCTTTTTTCCTCTCAGCCAATCTAGAGTTTTCTAAACAAAATAAATGGAAAAATCAACTTGAGTATTATTTCACAATCCTGAGATAACTTTCATGTGAGGGCAGCTCTTCTTTCGATCACAGGAAAACAAATATCTTTGAATCTTAACTTCTTTTCTTTGCTGTTTTTCTGCACTTTTGGCATATAGTACATACTTGCAACAATATGTGGCACTGCCACTTTGATCAACCTAAAAACATATCCACAAAGCGCGTGCTTAAAGTTTGAGTGCAAGTTACCTCTGCAATGTGCACAGACATGTTCCGTGCATTTCCTGTACACGCAATGCAGTTGCTTTCCTGCCGGCTGTGCTCCCAAGCAAACACAAAATTGCATTAATTCAGATATATATCGAGATGGCGGCAGTATTTTTCTTCTTTGATTGAAATAAAATCAATGACCTTTCTGACTCTGGTCTTGTGTCGCTTTTAGCCCGAACATGTCATAAATTCGAGGCAATTTTCTGTCAGCTTTTATTGTGGTTTTTACTGCTGAAAGCCCATCGCCATTAAACCAAGTTGTCCAGTTCCATTTATTTTTGCAAGCGCATGAAAATATGCAAGGTGCAGGAAAAGAGGGGAGGTTTTTTTTTCTTTCTTTCTTCTTCCTTTTCGGAGGAGCTTGTTTCAAAATCTAACATTTGGGGAGGCTTGAGACACTGAATAGCTAGAAGCCATAAGAATTTACACTTGCTACATCATACACTCCTGTTCATTTCATTCTTTTCCTTGGAAGAAGTAGCAAAAAAGCTAACAACAAAAACAAATCCATCCACCTCCAGTATTCATCCGAAAATGTCAAACTTGGTTGCAGACATGCAAACCATGCATTTCAAGAGTCCTTGTAATAAATAACCACCACTAAAACAACAGAGTTATTTTCCTGTGTTACTCCTTGAGGCATCATTCAACTGGTACACATCTGCAGTGTTTATTCCTTGCAAAAGATATGACTACCGTGATGTTACAAATCTCAGTTTATGAAAATCTCTGATCAAAAAAAAAAAAAGAAGTTCTATCTACTCCGCATTTAATTGCTTTTTTGCTGTTCAATCTCTGCTACTCAGATATGAGAAAAGTTGGAAAATGGCGATCATGTTTACATTTTGCTCAAATTACTCTAATTTTTGGGAATTAAAACCACTTCATGACAGCAGGAAGATAAGCGAATTTAAAACAAGGTTTTGAAAGCATGGAGCTTCATGGTAATAAATAGAAAAGACAATCTCTGTAATTTGTAATAAAATAGCAGTTTCAGGAATGTTCTCCCTATGAGAGTCCAGTATGAAATAGGACATGCCAACAAGGAAGTTGAAAAAAAAATATCAAAATTACAAGAAAGAGGGGTTTAATTTGAAATACTGCTTGCAGGCATTATTTGTAGCATTACTCCCCAAGCAAAAAGAATAAATGTCATCACCCTAAAAGGCCTAAACCTTTCAGAGTCCAGATTTTTTACTCAGCACTCTCTCTTGGGATAATATGGAAAATTAAGCAAAAGAGGCAGCATCAAATTCTGACTCCCGATTGAATATAAATGAAGTGGTCCATGTAGATGGAGGGATGGGTCAACTTTAAGCCTTTCAATGTAATGAAAATAATGCAGCATGTATTCTATACCTCCCTAAGTTTTTGGCAATAGAAAACTCTCTACACAGCATGGCTTCCATGCACATCATGCCTGTATGCCAGTGTACAATAGGAAAACATTTTGAATACTCACATCCACTATTGTACACAGCCATATAAATTGTTTAGGTGCATGTGAAATATCAAACCACACAGACCTTGGAAAACACCTTTAGATATCATCGAAGATCAAGTGTGCGGAAGAAAAGGGGATCAAACAATGGCTCACGATAAAACGCAAGGCATGATTCAAGAATTGGGATGAAGGGAACAATTTCTTATTCACACATATTTCTAGCATTCCCTTTTCCATCTCTCTCCCTCTCTCACCCCCTCCATCTCTCTTTCCTTCTATCTCTCTCTCTCTTTCTTTCCGAAGGGAGGAAAGAAGTTGTGGCTTATAGCGGGTAAGGAGTTTGCAGCCTATCTGGGTCTATAATCACTACGGCAAACAGGTTTATCTTGATTTTATATTTACCGTTTATGTAGATGAATGGTGGTGGTGCTCGGGTATGTGTGAAAGGGGGGGGGGGTAAAGAACGGAGGGCATTTCTATGCATTAACTGAGACTGAATCATATCAAATGATACAATCCACATGAAAGATGGATAGATCCAAACAGTTTTGTTTTCAATGCTCCTTGGGCAGTGTAAACGACAGAGAATGGAACTATACCTCAGAAATACAAAGCTCTATCTCCAACCATCTGTTCAGGAAACATATAAAGGAATCATATTACAAAAGAAGACATTCTTACTTGAACAGTGGTGACAAAGGAATTTTTCTAAGGTTACATGCGAACGTTTTTTGATGTACACAAAAGTGTCCAGATAAAATGGGTAAACTTTGTTCTGAAAGCTTTTCTTGCAGTATCCTAAAATATATCCTTTCAATCACTGATCCTTTAGGCCTATATGTTTCATCTTATGACTCAGAATTCTAATTTAATGAAAAGATGTGAATGAAATATGTGCGTTACTGAACGGTAATGTTTTATCATGGTAAAGCCCATCAACCCGGTTTGGGAGGCTGAAAATACTGTGCTCAACTACCTACATTTTATTTTAAAATATGCTCAAAATTCTGCAAGCAAAACACAGTTTATGCAAGCTCACATACAACACACACACATGTACAGATAGTACCAAAAACTGTGGCCACATCTCCTTTTTGCGGTGTACACCGCATCCAGCGTGCACACAACAATAGTCCCACCACACAGTAAACAGAGGGATGTTTATGGGGCCCTGGCACCACAAAAGCAGTTAGGAGCCGGCAAATATGGACTCAGGAAAGTCAAAGTCGCGCAACATCAGATCAAACACTCGCCTGCATAATAAGTCTAAGAGGCGACTCGTCCTTGCATGACTAAAAAGGCAGCTCCTCCTGCCTTGTGTGGTAGTCTAGTCGTCTTTCCATGCTCTCTTCACCAGCATCTATACAATATATTGGTATTTTTGAGAGGGCTGCAGCATGATAATGGACTACAGGTGTATATGAAGTGACAGATAACAGGCTACATACATGTACAATACACATGAGGATACAATGTAGCTTCAACCACACAATAATGGCATTATTAAGCACTATACAATGCATAGAATGCAATGCAGTTTAAACAACGGTATCACTTTCTTCATAATTACCAAAATAACATTCACAGCATCGATAAAATCTGTGTGATATCATGTCTTCCTTGAACATTCTTGTGTTTTCTGTGATGGAAATGTTTTTTTCTGTCACACAGAGATATGTTAAAATGTTGCTGTAGTTTAACTAATTCATTAAACAAATGGCAATCTACTGCAGACATGGATATTTCACTGCATGAAGTTCTTTGTGCATGTCACATCAAAATTTAAAAAAAAATGCCCTTTAAAATGAAGGTATATTAGCAGCAATATTCTCTACAATATCTGGTCTGCATAAATTTGTACTGTTTTAATACAATGTACTTGTAGAAATGTAGGGCCTATGCCCAGTCAAAGAAACTGTCAACACATGTATAGCCGCAGGCCTAATTCATTTCACTTGACTACAATGTAGGACCATGCTTTATAATTATATGAAAATTGTCACTTTTACAGCACACCCAAAAACAATTCTGCAAGTAAAAAAGTTTCAACAACAGCAGTTATTAATGAACTATGCCTATTTTACAATAGGTACTGAGTAGGCCCTATAGAGTTTCAGAATTTATATTGATTGGGATTTTATGAGGAATAAGAATGTTTTCAGTTATAACAAATTGCAATTTGAACAAGGGTAATGACATGGCAGCCTCACCATAAGAATGCATGAGTTGGGGCTCGCGGAAGCAAAACAAAAGAAGGAGGCATGCATAGATTATACACAGGTGAACTAGAAGCAAGTGGTCTAAGGTTCTATTGTAATGCAATTACACTGCTACCTTGTACATTTTTTAGTCTCCTATGTCATCAACATTGTTCAGTGTAATTTGTGGAAAAGTTTTTTAAGAGTATTGGTTTCTCAGAGGACTATAAAGTCTATCTATCCACAAGTCTATACATGAATCTGTCAGTTTATGTACTACATTATGTGAAATTATGAAAATTGTCCAGAATGCCCCTTTAAAATAAAATCATATTAGAAATTATATAAGTAAGTTGTTTCCCTCATTCAAACATGATCCTTCCCTGGGGATATGTTATTCCATCAGTAGAATTGACCGCATAATAACTGTGTGCAACTGCTCAATACATAAGAAGGGTTGGAAAGAGAGGGGGGCATTCCATTGATGCAGCTGAGATGTACACCTGATAACTTAACAAAAAAACCTTGAGAAAAAAAAAATCTTTATTCCTTCAAAGGTATTCCTCCACCAAACTATCAAAAACAGGTCCTGCTCGCATATATTTTTCCTGCCTATTTCTCCCTTTTTTCTATTTTCATTCTTCTTCTTTTTCTTCCTTTTTATTTTTTCTGCCATAAACCCCTGTTTGCCAAGTCTCTAATGGCTCTGCCCGGAGTGATAAAACCGAGCTTTAACGAGGTCACTGCGAGGAGAAGGCCAGTGCTGTTGAGGAGAGTTGCTCTTTTTGTGCAAACAGCCCATTGCATTGTCCAAGACTAGTCATAATTTTGTGGGCACGCTGGCTGCTCGGACTCACTCACGTTAAGTTAAGTGGCCGGGGAACAAGAGAAATATCCCTCTCTGAGTGGTTGTAAGGACACCTCCTGACAAGAATTCTTCTTGACTCATCAAGAGGGATGAAGACTTGTAAACTCTGATGTTTGAGTGGCCTACGAAGCATTCCTGAGCTTGTCTTTTCTCTTCTATACATGTAGGCCCATATTCGTATGTGTGTGTTGTTGTTGTTGTTGTGAGTGTGTTGTATGAGATTGCCCCCCCCCCCCCACTTAAAAGTACTAATTTCAATTCAGTGTGAATGTGGAAACAATTCAGTTTAAGATGTTTAAAGTCTGAATGTGTTCGTGCTGAAACATTCTTATCTTCGATTGACTTGCATAGGATAGATTTGATAAATGCAAAGATCATGCACTATATACTACTGTCCAAACAGTCAAACATTGATGCCTGTATCTGAGCATAGCCTGTGCACAGCATGTCCATAGCTGACCCTACCAACCTTTAAAATCTAAAATTGGTATGAAGACTTCATCAACGCAGCAAAGCGTTACCAACATTCATACTGCACGATTGAGAGTCATCATTCATTTTGTACACATTAACTTCCATTGCTACAAATGTATGTACATACAGGCTACTGTAAAACAAGGAATGTTCGCATGCATTTTAATTTCGCAAATTTTGCGAGAGCCAAGATTTGCAAAAGTAAAATGCATGTGAAAGTTCTTGACTATACTACACGCATTGAATGTTAGAGATAACTCGCGAAAATTTCATGCCGTGAAAAATGCTGTCGGCTCCAATTTGCCATCATTTCATGCTGCGAAACTATTATGTTTTACAGTATTCGTTCAAAAGCAGGGCATACAGTCTGAACGCACTTTGAACAATTGTTGTGACACAGCAGTGAGTCTGAATGCTCTAACATTTTTTTTTAATCATCACACATCTGAATGCCATGACTTCACAGATACTCAATATGATGTCAATAGAAAGATAGAGCACCTCGACATCCATAGAAATAAATGTTTTACAAAGGCATTAGCAAAGGGTAGGCACCTACCTACATCCCAACCCCAATCAATACAATGCTGTCAATCTCAAAAGAGCAAAGTTTACAGCATATTTTTTTCCCCCGACACATATCAACAAAAGTATCCATAGTGTTGCGCCGGTTCACCTGTACTTCTTTCTGAAGGGGTAGCTTTGACTTATTAAAAGTGCAGTGCAAACGTGGGCCAACTCCTCCTATCACAATCAATAAGACAGGAAAAACACATTTTCTTTCTAAAAATATGCATTATAATCCCTGACAATCGGAGTTGCCCCACATGAGTTTTATGAATCATGTTATGAAACATTTAACACTCTTCACTGAGATTTAACTTCTTAAAAAGAACTTGTGTAAGACAGACATTGCAAATGTACATGTAAGAATTTTGGATATACATTGTATGGGCCTTGAAAGAAAAACAGTCTTTTGAATAAATGAAGGGTGAAAAAAAGAATAAAGTACTGCAAGAAGGATATCATTATTTGTCTGACACCAGTGACTCATTGATTAGAAAACATGACCAAAAACGGACCTTTTTTGGTCATGTTGATCATTGTGATATCACTTCATGCATAGGCCTACAGGTTGTACATTTCATACATCAATTTAATGTACATGTAATTGAATACCTTCACGGCATTAGAACTTTACATTACCATACTGGTGATAGATAACTTACTTGTAGGGTATCAGAATCTTACCCAAATGTACGCGTCATAACTGGTAAATGTTTTGGAGGTAAAATACTTTTTTTTTGTATAATAAAGCTTGTATAAAAGACTCAAATGTGAGACATGTCATAATGAATCCCATGGCTGCTTTGAGTAGGCCCCAATACCTGTTTAGGCATAAAGTACACGAATTATAAAAAACAAATATATATTCCAAACAAAAATATATAATCCCCCCCCCCCTTCACACACATTCACACACACATACACACACACACACACACACACACAATCAAAAATGGGGAATGGAAAATAAAAGAAAAGAGAAACTGCTTTATAATTTTCTATATCAGAAGAAAGGAAAGGACACTTACACTAGCCTACCAAATGATGCAGAAAATGGGATGAGTTTTGTTCTGCTACACCGAGCAGAACATAATCCCCGCCCTGCATCAATTTGAGGGGAAAATGGATATTTTACACCATGTGAGCAAATATGTCACAACACATTTAATATGTCACTGAGCAAACTTGAAAGAGTACTAATACGCTGACAAATGAAATTTTGCAAACATACAGTGTAAATCTACACAGGTTTATCACAGCCCACAAGAAAAAGATAAATAAATACACCCTTTAAAGTCACAATAATTGAGCCGATTACGAGAAACAACAAAATAAGTGTTCCAATAAAAAGTGATAAATTGGGCATAAAGGGATAATTCATCTTCCAGCACCTGTGCACCTGTGTTATGTTTGAGATTACACTGTACTCAACAATATGCAATTATTTGTATTGAGGAAATACATGGTGTACCCCAATTTCATTGTAGATCATATGTTTTATACAGTCTTATAAAAGGGCTTCTAATTTTACCTCACTGCCTATCACATAACAACTTTATGTATCTTTAGTTCAGCATCATTTCAGTGGCATAAACAAACACTTTTTCTCAACAAATTAGAGTTAATGAGCAAGAAGATACCATCTTCATCTCCCGCATTAACCCAGTATTGGACAATACACCTGTACATTGCAAAACAGGTGAGGTCACACCAAGAACCCATCATCAGACCTTTAATGGGCTTCTTTCTGGGTGGCACTGGCATAGGTACAAGTCATATTCCCTGTCCGTATGCACATGCCTCCCCTCCACCTCTTTAATCCCGAAACTTAATGGCTTGTGGCAGGCGATCACGGCCCAATGAATGGTGTTTAATACACCCAGAAAAGGGGGGAAGCCAAGGTGCTTTGTTGTTCCCTAGCTCCAAAAGGAGTCCCATTCACCGGTATCTCGCAAAGACTGCCATTGTTCACGCAGATTGCATTTTACACTCTATGCGCTAGTCTCTCTTGCCCAGACTTCAGAGTAAAGCGGATCCAGAATTTGAAGGATATTGAGTGTTTGCATCATACATCATGCATTTTAATACTGATCACAAAGAAAAAAAGAAATTGTCCTGACTATCACTTGGTTCCAGACACCCCTGACATCATTCTGTGAGTTGTAGTTCCAGGACATGGTGGCAGCTCACAATTTCCCCACAAGCAGTGAAGTACATACACTGTACATACATTGTACAATGTACAGTTGGGCCACCTGCATCAGGTGTATCATCCCCTGGACTTGGCAACATTCTCTCTTTGAAGAAACACTGAAGAAAACTCACATCTCAACATTCTCTCTTTTCAAAACATTCATACCTGGCCTGTACACTCAACCCAGGAGTAAATATTCCCAGCTGCTATGGCAGCCTGGTCTACTTTCAGATCGCTAATATCATATCAAAGCATGTCTCATAACATTACTCTCTTGCTAGCTGACTAAAAGTAGAGTTGCACCAATCTTCTACCAAGCACATTGTCCATTCCAGTTGTTCTTGGGTCACGTTGGGTGCATTGTACTGTATCAACTCACTTCTGTTGGAGAGTTAAGGTTTCCAAACAACACTTGCATGGAGTTTTGGGCAGTTGATAAACACAATGCTGTTTTGATTATAGGCCTATGGGGTTAGAAACAAGCCTCTAAAATGGCAACAAAAGTGTGATCACAAATGAGTTTGAGCCAGAAACATGTTTGTGTAGAGTTGATAAATGCAAAGCTGTTTTGAAACACATTTACAGCTCAGATTAGATCACTCTTAGATTAGATTAGATTAGATTAGATTAGATTAGATTTTATTAGATTAGATCACAAATTGAAATACAGTCAACCTTACTCAAGTCGACCTCGCATACAATGTAAGTCGAATAATCGTCTAAAGTTAAAGGTCTTTTCAAGTCCTCTTCTCTTTATATCCTACTGATTTTAATCCTTCATTACTAAGTCAAATTTTCTCTTAAAGGTCCTGTCTACCTTTGGGAGCAGTGATTTTAAAAATGTTCAAGATACATGTATCACATTTGATGCACTTGTATTGGTCAATTGTATCACAAAACATCCTACCATCTAAGAATTTTGCAATAGAACCTAAAATATAAGGAAATATCACTATTTTATAAACAAACCATAACTGTAGATGGATTAGTCTGGAAAAATTTTCATTATTCACATTTTGTGTATTTAACATACAAAAATGATTCAAATTTCTACATTACACTTGTAGTTGTTTCTATCCCTAACTCACATTTTGGAAGTATTTTGAAGCATTAATGCTGGGTTTTTATTTCATCTGCAGATGGTAAATTATGCCTTTACAAGGTTAAGTCGAAGCTACATGTATTTCTCGTAGTCCAAACAGATTCAACTTTTCATAGGCAAGGTTGACTGTACATATGTGAGTAAAGTCAACTTTCCTACATTTTTGACAATACATTGTTTTGCCATCTCAAGGCCAACTTGAGATCAGCTGATTCAGATAGAAATATGTAGACCTGATGAGATTTGTTTGCTATCTTAATAGTGTCTTTTCAATAGGTCATCCTACTTTCACTCACGACAGCAGACACTAGAAAATGTCATTGTGAAAGACCTGCGTCGCAAACCTGCTTCTTTTCTTAATTCTAAACTTATTGCTGTCAAATTATGAACCTGAATAAGAAATTCAGATATGAAAAATACATTCCCTCACACACAATGTCTAATTCTCATCTCTCAAAGCATCATACTATAAGCCCTAAATAGAGAAGCGTGATTATGAAGTTCTGATGGAACATACACACACACACACACACACACACACACACACACACACACACACACAAATTATTCCAAAAGAAAAAATTAGGATATGCACACACAGTTGCTCCCGTCTAATAACAATCTGCTTCAACTGCTCAGGCACAAACATGTCGCTGTAATCCCGACCAGGTTGAGGGGAGGACTGCAGCCAAAAATTCAATCCAGTTCTCTAATCCCATTACAGTACCAATATGACCTGCAACAGGGATTTAAAATCTCTCCCCCTACTGCCAGATCTACTCTCCCTGTCAAAAGCTTGCTTTACCCCTCCAGAGGTGACCCCATTACAAGGCCAAGGCTGGACTCAGTTACCCCTAGACCAAGATGCCTGGCATGAAATCCTTCTTTCTTTCTCCCTCTTCTCTATTCCACTCAGAAAGATTTGCATTTTGTGGGTCTCTCTTGCATGCAACTTACATGACAGACACTCACACAGTAAAGAGTGAGGAAAACAAGTTTTATTTCTGCTGACCATACTCATATCTGTTTGGTTGCTCCTCAATATACCAGAACAATGACAAACATACTCTTTATTTTTTTACTCCATGGTTTATTGACTTCTTTATCTAAAACCTGTGTTTTTGCATTAAAATCCCCTCTTGACGTAAAGTAGAAAGTCACAAACTATGGATCAATGTTTTCTTCTCGAAGCTAGACCGTTTGTTTCCTCCACCACCAATGAAAGTAAGCGTTTAAAGATCATTACATGTACGTTCAGTTCAGTTCTGTCTTTATGCATTATCTTGCATAATCATTAAAAACTTGGTGGGAAATAAGGCAAATTACATAAGAATGGATTGTAGATGACAGATTATTCTTCATCCTTTTGTTTCAATAATTCCATCAAATTTCACTTTCTGTTCAGATCTCACTCTTCCATTTGAGCTGCTATGATCAAAATAAGATCATTTGAGCCTATGATAGATACAATTTGTACCTGGTTGGGTTTGCCTTTGGCTATCCTTTTCAAAAGCTCACTGATAATTTCAGATTGAGGTTTAGTACGCTTTTCATTATTTTTTTTGTTCTCTTCATTTTTCTATAGCACAACTCGATGGTAAACACTAACTTGTTTTTGTTTTGTTTTTTTCCTCTGATGGCCTATTTGGACCATTATGGCACTAAAATCTTCAAATCTGACAATTTGGTGGCCCAAAAAAGAAATGTAATGGCCCCAAATAAATGCAAACATGATAATCCATTTTGAATCCAAAGTGCCTGATTGGGTCACCAAAAGATTTTTACTACTTGTCTGAGCCATTGGACCACCGGACCATCGCTAATGTCAAGCCCTGCTATACAATTGTCAATATGTTACCATGGTTACATGGCATGATACTGCAGTGGACAAACACTAAATACTAAAATAGATTTGAGTGTTAATATTCAAAGGCAGCAAAGCATATAAATTCATGATCTACTGATGGCCACACTACAGTAAATTGAGATGTTCAAGTTCTGTATTTCTGCACATGAGGAAGTATCAGTATCATCAAAATTTCAAAAACAACAACTCCACAACAACACAGTCAACAGATTCAACAACTCCACAACTACTGTCAACACAACAGATTCGGTTTGTGAAATTTATCCTTTTTCTTCACATCGGCATCAATTGAATTGTACAATACACAAACATTCCAAATCCAAGCACAAGACGTCCAGTCATGGAATGTAGAGGCTAGTAGTATTATTAGGGACCTGGTTAGTGGTAGTGGTAGGAGTAGTAGTCGGGTGGTTGGCCTGGCTATATCGATGTGAATGACTCAGTTAGATCATGGTTTATTCAGTTTTATCGCCGACATTTTTATACACTTAGAAACTCTAGAAAATCACGAAAAAAAAAATTACCTGCATAGAAGTGTATCCCAGTTCCTCTTCAACAATTTGAGAAAATTTCTTGGCCAAAGTTTGTGCTTCGCTTATGAGACTCGTCGTTACTCCAGACCTAAACTCGGCTTCAACAACGGCATAGCTTTGCCGCTTGTTAGCGGCCGGTGGGCGAGCGTTGCCCGTCAATCCTTTCAACAAATCTGGGTTATTGAACTTGATGACTCCGTTTGGAAATTCTGGTAGCTTTTTCTTAGAGTTTGCAGTATCTTCTTTTTCGGGACCTTCTGGGCCAGTTTGCTGTGGTTCTGTAGACTGGTTCGTCTTCTCAGCTTCGATACGAGAGAAAATAAGTAATAGCCACAGCGCTGAAGCCGCAAACACGACGAGCTTACGGCCTGTTGTTCCCGACGCCATGTTCTCCCCCTTCAACTGTCTTCGCTCGCCGCTGGGTTATAGCTGCAGCTACACGTCCGACGTAAGCGTCAATGCGATGCCCAAACGATAAAGTATGTCCGGGAAATTATCCATGGACAGTTCTGTCGTGTGTTCTCTTAACTTTCAAGAGGAAAAATAACGTTCAGTTTCTTTTCCATAATGTTAGCACTGAATAAAACTGCGAATAACGACTGCAGCAAATTTCCCGACCTCCCGATGCCGTACCTTCGAGCGGCTGAACGCCGTAGTCGCAGCATGCATACGTATACGGGTACTAGCATAGAACGTCTTCGTACACTTACACACTGCTGCTATGCTATCCTCGTCCGTGCCGTTGTCCGATCCTGATAGCACGCACGATGCGTGGATAGTGCGCAGTGCTAGTGCAGTGTGTGTACTAGTATTGTTTTGTTTCGGGATGCAAGAAGGACTAGTGTGCATAGACTCCCCCGATCGCACATACACAGGCTATGCACGCTATATGCTATGTAAGCATTGCTCTGTGGATGTTGTGCTTGCATGCCGAAGCCAACACGACTGCAATCGAAATCGAGGGTTTTGCATGCAACCGTCAGAGAAGACACGTGAGGGCGTATATTATTTTGGCGAGAGTGGATTGACGAAAATAAATGCAACGGTGTACTAACATCTAAAACACAAAACCACTAACAAATACTCAGTACACTGTACCAAATGAAGTTATTATTCACAAGTTGATAAAACATGCATGTCATTAAAAACCAAAACAAACAAGAAGATTGAAATAAAAATACCAGTAGAGTGTGACATCATCTTACGGTGCTTCCTTGTTTCTTCTTCTTCTTCTTCTTCTTCTTCTTCTTCTTCTTCTTCTTATTATTATTATTATTATTATTATTATTATTATTATTATTATTATTATTATTATTATTATTATTATTATTATTATTATTATTATTATTATTATTATTATTATTATTATTATTATTATTATTATTATTTTGCCTGTATAAAGAGTTTATTCATTATTGTGAGTTGTTGGTTTGAGTCCGCTTAAAAGGTTTTCGTGAGCGCAGGTGTGCCGGCCTCATATTTGGATATAGTGACAAATATTCAATTTTATTCATTTTTTAATAACTCTAAATAGTGTGCAAAATAGGCCTATATCTATCGACATGTACTCCTCCTCTTCTTCTTCTTGTTTTCTTCGTGTAGGCCTATAACTGGGCAAGAAATGGGCATGCCAAACTAATATCAACTTCCTGGCTAAGGCTATCATAATATAGTGTTCGTCATGTTCGTGTTTGCTGTGAGATTCAACATAAAGCAACAAACAAACACGCAAACATGTCATGGAATTTGGAGAGAATTTGAAATCAAAGCTCTTTCGAGCAAAGGACGATCACAACCACCAAAATAAAACGAACAATATGAAAACGGAAAGAGAAATAAAATGGAAACAGACATGCCGTACGAAAAGATATAGCACAAAAAAAAAACCCAGCAAGGACGACAACCGTATGAAATGAAAATAAAAATTTTGCCGTTCTACTTGATAGGATGATACTCGATGAGTTAATCCCTCTTGCCATAGCTCCCAGAAGCTATTAAGTATGAACAGTTACTATGCACGTGTCGTGAGGAGGTGCCGCGGTAATGATATCTTATAGGATATCTACTTATCAATTTTTATACAATAAAAGAACGTGCGCTGTGCTTGCAAAATCTGAATACATCTTGAAGAATAAGAGATCCAGCAGATGGCTGCAAAATAATGTATAGAGGGTATAGAGCATGCCTCTCTGCACATTGTCAGGGTGGTGGCATGCTCAGCATCACAGACCTGAAAAAACCAAACAATCAAACATAACTTAGGCAATTGAGCAGGGGACCAGCAAAGAAACAAACCGGGAAAGAAATAGGTCCTGTCTTCATTGTCCAACTCCTATGAGTTAAGATGAACCCATAAGCTGATGAAAAACAAAGCCCCTCTCCCATTCCCCCTCCACCCCCCCCAAAAGAAAATACATATTCGACAATATATAAAGATCGTGACCATTATTTTGACATCACCTCTGAGCTTTCTATACATTCTCTCATTTTCATTTGTTGAAAGAGGCGAAGAGGAACTTCATGTTTTCTGTTATGAATTTCCAATACACTGTACATGGAATCGACTATTATATTTGCTTGGCTGATCAGTACCTTTGCGTGACACTTTAGTCTTGAAGGAGTTCGAGAGCAGCGTCAGGCAAGCCAGAAGCGGATCTAGAGGGGGGGGGGGGGGGGGGGGGGGTTGCAACCCCCCCCCCCCCCTCAAAAAAAAAAAAATTACATATATATATATATATAAAATCCGGGGACCATTTTTTAAAAAATCTTATCTTTTTTTTTAACTTGTAATTTTTAATTTGGCAATGACCTCTATACCAAAAATAGTGGTGTTTTAGATGCAAGAAAACGCCATTTTCACACACAGATTTTCAAAAATTCTCCCTACTGTGGGAGGGGGGGACACCCTCTGACTTGTAAAGATCTTTCCCAGAACTTTGTTGTCCCAAACAATAGGCCTACACAAACAATCACTGATCTCTACATCCGCATATCCGTAGAACCGTTTCCACAGCACTTGAGCCTTCAAGCTCTGCGTTTCCAAGAGCTCTAGCGCCATCTGTCGGTTTGTAAACTACATCAGCTGACTCGGTAGATGACAAAGATTCTGAATCAGATTATTTTATAGATATGAAACCATTCATCTGTATCATCTAAAAAAAGAAAGAAAAATACCATTAAAATTTAGAAACCTGTTCCCATCCCCCCCCCCCCAACGCCCAGAAAAAAAGAATTTCCTGAATAGAAGTATGCCTATAAATACGACTGAATAAAGACTAATTAGTGGAAACAACATGGCGACACCCATGAGGCAAGTTTTGCTGAGTTTTCGTAACAATATCTTTTCGTCAATTCTACGAGGAACACTCACTCGACCGAAACGAAATGGCTCGAATTTCCATTTAACATCAAGGAAATGCGACCAAACTCAGAGGGTGAGGCATATACATACTTCTGTCGGTAAGTATTAATGTCCAAGCGAGCCTCTACTACTAGTCTAGACAACGACATTGCGTGTGAACTATATAATAGTCCCAGCTATAGTGAAAAGTGTTAGTTACAATGTATCTTTGATTCACAATGACTGCACTGTGCTTTTTAATTTTAGTTAAAATTTTGGTAAAAATTTTCCTCCACCAGGCCCAACCAAGGAGGGGGTACGGTCACGCTTTTGTCGGGGTTGTTTTTGTTTGTTTGTTTGTTGTTGTTTTTGTTAATTTGTTTGTCTTTATATGCAGAGCTGCCAACTCTCATTCATCAGTGTTCATTGACTGATTGAGAGTGAGACTCACTCATTTTGGTCCTTTCTCTATAAAACATTTCATTTGCTTGCATTTCTATTGATCTCACTCATTTTGACCCCTAAATTATAGCATTGGCCTATGGGAGTCTCTCTCTCAACTAGTTTCCATAGTGTTGGCAGCCCTGTATATGTCTGTTTTCAAAGTACAGGCATGAGATTTCTCCGCGGATCCGCGGATTTCCGCGGATTTTGAAATTCTGGTTAGAAAATACACAGTCGGGAAAATTTCCGTGATTTTCCTCTTTTTCTTTTTTTTTTTTTTTGCAGCCACCATATCTCGCCGTGTGTGAATGGTGATGAGTGCATTTTGTCAGCGGGCAGCTGTGCGATGTTGCATGTTTCATGCGTGAAATGGATGTGAAACGTGCGTGTCGATCAACTTGTTGTAGCTACTATACTAGTGTAGCTTGCAGTGTGGTGTGATATGATGCACGGGCACACGTGAGGCTGTAACTGCGTATTACGTGTATCATTACTATCAAGGAGCTTCGGCATGCATGCTGCCGCAGCATTCAGCGCGATGCATTGACCGAAAGATGGGTCTGTATCTGTCCGTCGGGCGGGGAATGTTCCGCGGAGACTGCGTCTGGCTTCACGGATCTCCGTATACGGAGGACAGCGTTATGGCAAAATATGAAAGAGTCCTCCGGACAGACGGATCTTTCTGTCTACGCGATGCGTAGACCTCCGTAGGGATCCGTGAAGCCAGACGCAGTCTCCGCGGAACATTCCCCGACGGACAGATACAGACCGATCTTTCGGTCAACGCGATGCGCTGCTTTTGTATCCCGCTGATTACGTTGGCGTGACCTAACGTTACATTTGTCATCGTGATTTTGTGGACCGGTGAGAATATTTCTTTCTTCAATGAGAAAATGTTTATGGACTTAACCGGGTCTACAAATTTTTGTACCTCCTGTAAGGTATAATAGGCAGTCTAAGTTAGCTGTTGCATGGACGTAGAGACGGTCAACAGTGCTGAGCTGCATGTATGATTCATTTTCAGCTCTCTTACATACCATGGTACATGATTCTCTACTAGAATACATGGACCAAGTACAAGATCAGCAATACTTTGCCTGGTCTGCGCACTGTAAACTGTTAATGGACTGAGGTAAAGACAGCCAACAATGGCAATGCTAAGCTGTGATTTTTTTTTTTGTACCTGTATGAACTGAATCCAGCAAGACGTCACCTGGGTGTACATTACTGTGATTTATTATGGCCTCACATTTGAGTAGGTCCTAGGTATTCAACAGTTAAGCATACTATTCCTTCCTTTAGATTTTGCAAGTGTCATTTATGAGTTCAATTATCACAATGTTTCTCTGTAAAATGTACCTCATAACAATAGTAAATTTCAGTTGTAAAATGCATTAAAATGAGTTTTTTCGTACCTTGAATTTCAAAAAGTCCTCACCGCGGGAGGGGGGACACCCCCCTCCCACACCCTCCCCCCGCTCGGTCGCTACGCTCCCTCGCAAACTCTTCTCCTCTTTTTTCAACTTTTCTCTGTCTCATGCCTGAAAGTAACACGAAAAGTTGTGGACGGATTTCAATGAAACTAGAAACTTAATCTGTTGATATATGAGCATTCCTACAAGAATCCTAGTTTTAAAGGACAAGTTCACCTTCAGACATGTGAATTGAATTAATGCAGCAGTATTAATAATAGAACCCATCAGCAAGAGTTTGAGGAAAATTGGACAATCCGTGTAAGAGTTATTAATTTCTGAAATTTCTGCTTAGTCACTGCTTGATGAGACTACCACTAGAGTAACTGCGTCAGTAAGCGGCCGTGCAGCCGTTCGCGGCAGGTACAACATACACGGTACTATACCGCTAAACACTGCATTGCACTGTTACATGCACACTACACATATACTAACACACTAGCAATCAACAAAAACCAACCGATAAAATGGGCACGATCTCTGATGAAAGTGAAATTTTCTCACCTAAATGACAACATATCGCATCCAAAATGGAATTTTCGTTACTTCTTAACATAATAGTTAAGAAACAATGGTCCAAGAAACTTGATTTTTTGTCGTTTTCTCGATGTTGTGGATTTTGAAAACATAAACACGTAAAATAGAACTTTCGCGAGCGGATGTGGGCCGCCATTTTTTTCGGAAAGTGGATGTTACCATCGAAAAAAATGAGAAAAACACGAGAAAGACATCAACAACACCGCCAGAATTGCGATCTTGTTTGCGGCCAATGCATGTGCGCCCGCTATTTTCACGTGCTTTCGCAATGGGAATTGGTGCTTACGCAATGTTCGCGAGACATGTGAAGGCGTTCAGCTAAAGATCGCAGAGCACACGCGTATTGTATAGGTATTGTACATCGTGCCGCAAGCAGAAATACTACGTCGCATATCGCCCTTATCGGCGAAAATTGTGCCGGGTTTTGCCCTGGTAAATCATGAAAACTGCGTTGGTCAATGGTAAATTTCTTTTATGAAAACAATTGCGTTAATGAATAATCTTGTCTATGATATATGAAATGGTTGAAAATAATTTGCCTGATTTGTTTACAAGTTGGAAAAACTCTTAACAATGCTTAAACTGCTGCAAACGGGATATTTTACTCTAGTACTACTAGTCTACTAGACAGCTTGTGATATCACATACAAACAGTATGTACAATGATATAAAGAAAATATAAAGAAAATTCAACATATTTTCACTTTTCTGGCATAATAAAAGAACACTGGACTTCCCTCTTTCAGAAGTCAATTCAAGGGGGAATCATTTTACCCTTAACATACGTCAGTGATGAGTTGAGGAAATGTACACTTTTTTTTTCACAAAGTAACATTTTATTAGTGGAAAAGTGAGCAAAGAAAATGGGATTCCATCGGGATCCATCCCGATGGAATCCCATTTTCTTTGCTCACTTTTCCACTAATAATTTATATTCTTTCTGGTCAGTTTATTCTGTCTTTATTTGTTACAAAGTAACATTTTGTGAAATTCTCTTTACAATTTCCTTACAGCGTTGTATGCATGTGACATCTGAACACATAGTCCGATTTCCCCCAAACTTTCAATGATGTGTTCTACTATTATTGCTGCATTCACTCAATCCACATGTATATGAAGATGGACTTGTCCTTTAAGTAAGTGTGAGGATCGAGGATGTGGCCATGTTCAATAACAACAATTGTCTGGAGTATTCAAGCTTTTTTTTCTTTCTTTTAATAGCCTGCAGATAGGGGTCAACTTGTAAAATGCAATGTTGTTAGATTATCATTGATGTGTTGATGGACATGCACATTCTACAATGTATTCCACAGGTGGTGGTCTCAGGCATGGAGACTATGAATGGCAAGATCCAAAATCTCCAGATGAAGTGTGAGTATCACGATATCGGCACCTGCACCAAGGTTCGACTGTGCATAAAAGCGGGCGACAAGACCTCGTATCTACAAAATATCAAATGTTCAGGAGAGCCAAAAAACATGGCGGCCAAAGCACTGTGGCGAATGGGCTAACCTTTCCTTTGACATGCTGTGGTGGCTTCATTGTTGGAGTAAGCCAGTTGGGATTTGGACAGGACATCATTTAACCCATTATTTGACCATTAATCCAAAAAAGTCATTTTCACCAAAATTGCAGATACAAGGTCTTGTCACCCCGGCGACGTATAGTCTACATGTAGCTGGCGATTGAATTTTGGATGGTGTTATGGTTGAATTATGGGCTGCTTGCATTTAAGAAACTTAGGACACATTTTCAATTTCCAAAAGGAATATTCTGTTTAAAAGAAAGGTCTGTAAATTGTATCTTGGGATTTGTTTCAATTAGGTTAGGCTGGTATGCAATGGTAAATGTTATAAGTGGACCAGTTCAGTGTAGAGGATCCCCAGTGTAGAATGTTGACCTATGATATGTAAAATATGGCACAACTGACCTGCTGTGCATTAGTCATTGCAGTCATGATTGTTCATGTTTTTGTAAATTTTCTTTTTATTTTCCTTTGTCTATTATTGAAAGAACTTCCTTTTTATTTTAAAAGTCCAGTTTTGCTTACAGTTTCATGATGTATTTCAGTAACACTCTGTGCTGTGGGATGTGGTTGTTCAACTCTTTGAGAGATATGTCGTGTACGTATGGTTTGATGTAAATATTCCTGCCTAGCTGCCCAATGGGATGCACGTGCCAAACAGATTGATTAATAAACTATGGTCAGATTAGTTATGAGGGCAATGCACTATGCAAATCATGTTGCATGCACTGATGCAGTTTCTACGCAAAGTGAGAATACTTTGAAGAGTCTTGTGGGCAAACTTACTCTCCCCACCCAGGTGTTATGCTTGCAGATGATTATGACGCTTAACAGATAACTAGAGCTCCTATGAAACTGTGAAGAATACCTTACATTGATCATAACACATTTTAATGTTCTTTTGGAATATTCCATGCATGGTTAATATACCTTCTCTTGGGTTATTGTAGTACAAAATATAAATAAAGTGGATTGCCTGTAGCCTTGAATAAGTCAATCCTCTTTATTGATTAAAGTAGTCAGTAAATCCATAAATCAACAATAACTGTATAGCTATTAATTCATCAAGCCACTAGTGGTAGAGGCAATCATTAAATCAGAGCCAAATGTTTCTGTTGTTGTTTTTCCTCACAGTGTCAACATAACATACGTAACCAAGGACGATGAGAGGATAGAGGTGGCAGGAAAGGTTGGTGATAATGTGATGTACTTGGCACATCGATATGGCATTGAAATTGAAGGTGAGTGCTGTGTAACTTTTGATTCTTTCATGGCCACTTGTTTGTCCATGAAGTTATGAAAGGGGTTTTGATATTGCAGCTTTTTTTCTTTTTTTTCTTTTTTCATGACTGACTCAGGAGGCACTCTCATGAGTATGGAGTTAGTCTGCATGGAAAGGAAATCTTTAGCAAAGTTGATGTGAATGAAGAATGGGGAGAAGGTTTTTGTTTTTTTGTTTTTGTTTTTGTTTTACGTAGTTTTCATTATGAATGTACACAGGAATTTCTTTTGATTGTGAAAATCTTGGATGAATCCAGAAATGATAGTAGATGAAATCGGCAAACTGATTATCTGGGATGAGTGGATTTTGTAGACTGTGCTAATAGAGCAGATATTGACAATGTATTGTACTAACAGAGCAGATATTGAAAATGTATTGTACTAACAGAGCAGATATTGAAAATGTATTTCCATTTGGTTGCTTTATATGGTATATCCAATGAGATGGCAAATCTTGTCTTACAAGTAAACTAAGTCATAATCAATCTCTATTACCCCCCCCCCCCCCAGTTTGCTTACATCAAATTTATACCTATGTTGTTTGAAATTTGGATTGAAAGTAAACATGCATTCTGACAACACTGTGTTCATCAAGCTTAGAGTGACTTATTTCGTTTTGAATTTCTTTTGTTTCTTACTTGAAGGTGCTTGCGAAGCGTCATTAGCATGCTGTACTTGTCACGTCATCTTGCCAGACTCTTACTTTGACCTTCTGCCAGAGGCCACAGAGGAGTAAGTAACGATTTCTGGCCTTTCTGCAAATAATCCTTTAGTCAGGAGTGGGTGGAAATACCGGTATGTGTGTAAAAATTGCTTGTATCATTTCTCACAGCTCTGCTGAGAATCTCATCCAGATATGTGTCTTTTGCATCTTGTGCCATTCCAATATCATTGCACTGCAAGTTTACCCTGGCATTACTGTCTACTGTGGAAAGGTCAAATCTGTTTGGACAAGGAGAGATTTTCATTCTCATAGACTTAAAGCATGAGAGGAGTCAGTTGTTTGGACCTTGCCAGGCATGTGATGTTTAAGAGAGAGGCCAGTGTTTTGTCTTCTGTAGTGTTTCCATCCGTGACATTAATGATATCCACACATATAGTTATGTTCAAGACCTGGACTATTTCTTTTTATTTTTGAAATATTTTGATTACAAGTAAGCACATCTTCGTTTTGTTTGTCGTACAAAAGAGACCTGTATTCAGTATTATTGTATATTTGTATATGCACATTATGTTTCATTCTGACATGAAATGCAGTAATTCAGGCATTACAATCCTACTTATTTCAATCTTATTCCAGCATATTATCCAAATCAACAATCATATTAGGCATTGAAAAAAAAGATAACAATTCATTGATCTATACAGAGAATGTTATGATTAAGCAGGTTTGTATTTGAGTGCGATTCTGAGCCAATTAAGATGAAGAATGAAATCATTGTTGCTCAGTCATGATAGTACACCATGTACGAAGACTGAAGAGAAGACATCAGTTGTCAAACTGACATTGAGGTAGCTTTGTATGTATGACTGTTGTAAAGGAAAGAGATTGTAACAAAGAAACACAAGCAGTAATATTTTTTTTAAATGTCTTCTTTTCTTTCTTTCTTTCTTTCTTTTTTTTTTTGCCTTACAGGGAAGAAGATATGCTGGACCTTGCACCATTTCTCACAGCAACGTCGAGGCTAAGTAAGTAAAAGATATTATTCATCATCAGCCCAACAAATATTTTGCAGTTACTTTATGAATTTTGAAAGTTATAGAAATATATACATTAGTAGAACAACTTTATAGAAAGTGATTAGATGAATGTATTCATTTTGTATAGCCAAATTCAGAAGTGGATCAAAATATGACGCATTATGCTTTGATGTGCTTTTTTTTCAGATTATTGAGAGTGCTACTTTTGAATTTAAGATTTCCTCATGGCATTTAGAAAGAAAAAGATGTAGATGTGGAAGTCTGAAGTCATCTCAGAGTTAGGCTTATGTGTTCCTTCGCTTAACTACACCCTCCTTTCATAGGCTGCCAAATCATTCTTAGTAAGGAGCTGGATGGGATGGAGATAAACCTGCCGAAGGCAACGCGCAACTTCTACGTCGATGGCCACATACCGCAGCCACACTGACACAGCGCAAGTGAAAACTCCCTTTCGTGAAGCGGGCTTCCAGCACTGATGTGAATACCAGACCATTTTGCCATGTCAAATGGATGAGGGTGCTGGGCACCCCAATGCATGGTGGGTTGGGATGTATTGATACATGCAGTCCCATTGGTGATCTAGGTACTGTGCTGTGGGGTGAAGGAAGATCGCAAGGTTTTGTGTGCTTGGTTTTGTTTATTTGTGCTGTTGGTGCCATTTCGACTGCTTAACCAACATGCCACCTTTTCTCAGTTGGCATTGGAAGCTGGGTCTGTGTCCATTTCTTTCCCTGACAGATTAGCGAGGTGGATTGGCAGGCAATGAAACATTTAGGAAGGTTGGCACAAGGGAGATTTAACTGGAATAATCATGGTATCTGGTGATAAAAGTAATAGAATGGTGAGTCAGAAGGCTTTTCACTTGGCCATGGGATCTTGCGTGTAACTCCGTTTTTGCGTGGCGTTTTGTAATCATGTTAACAGATATCGTCTGTTCTCACAGGCCGCAAACTATGGCGAGCCAGTGAGTAATACAGCTCTTCAAACACATATGTAAAAATAGTGTGCAAAAAAAAAATGTATACTGTAAGAAGTATATGCTTTGTTGAAATCGTCTGAATCTTCTGAACTGTTTGTTGGAGGTGAAGCTGTTAAGGTGGTAAATGCCTGCATTGATAGTGGAAAACTGGATGTGAAAAAAAATCTCTGGGCCATAATTTGCTAAGTCTAGTCTAAAGAACATGATTACAAAAACTAATTCTTATAGTTCTCAGACACACAAGAAAACCCTGTTTTACAACATCATGGTTTCTAAAGGTGTTTAGAAACTTTATCTATTTGCTAAGTGAAAAGCCTTCAGGATCCTTATTAGTAAAACATTCATCAACTTTTATGTTGTTTTGAACTCACACCAGATAATGTGTGGAACAGCCTGTATGCAAAACAGCATTGGGTATGAAGAGATGTTTGAAACAGAAAATATTGATGTAGCAGCTGGTTTTAACAAGCCACAAGTATGGTACCCAGTGGTATGATACTTTGGCGAGCCTTAGATCTGCTACGCGAACATTAAGATGATGCAATTAGGCAAAAAATGGTGCTCTGCACATGCGGGAAACAGCTATTTCCATTGTCCAACCCTTGGAGAGGCATCGTCTTAGCATTCACATCACAGATCTAAAGCTCGTTGTTGGTATTAGTGATAACTCAACAATATGCAAGTACATGTTCGAGATGAAATAGATTGAGTGTATGTTTGTTGTATGATTGTAAGAATTAGTGGGTTGTACATGTAGATCAACGAGTCTTCGACGTGGAAGGGAATCTGTTTGTGATAATATACTTTAGTCAAATCCATGGCTACAGTTCGCCATGAAATGATGTCGTAATGCTTTCATTTTCATTCATTCATTTATTTTTCATTTCCAACAAAAACATATAAATATATTACAAAAATTGAATACAGTGCATAAATTTCATCATACAAAGTAAAGGATAAATTTACAGAAAACTTGTAGGTATAGGAAAATGTTGGAAATGGGGAGGAATGCTAAAAAGCTCTCGGCTTGCATTATCTCACATTCTTTTGTATCATTCAAGCTTTATGATTTACCCATGACATACTTTGCCAGAAATATTGTTGTTTTTTTCCTGGGTTTGTCACCTTATGTATAAAGAACAACATTATGATATGCAATAAACTTTCTTGTATAAAGAACAACATTATGATATGCAATAAACTTAAGTATGTGTGACAACTTTTGCAACGCAACATGATCTTAAAAAGCACCTTGTGGTTCCTCTGAAGGATGTTGCTGTTGTGAACGTCACTCAAAGTCAAATTTTAGACACCAAAGAAAGGCCTTGGGCTGTCCTGTTATTCAACTATTTATTATGTGGAGCATAAGTCCAATATTAACACAGAACATGGTCTTGGACAATCAGTTTCACCGAGTATTCACCATAATTAAAGTTGATGGGGGTAAAGCTGATTCCATCTTAATCTATCCATACTTTGAAGAAATCCACCTCAAACTGATGTTGATGTGTGGAATGCTTTGACTTGAATAGTCCCTGCACAGAATTATTATTTCTTTTTATGCCTCCGCCACGAAGTGGTGCCGGAGGCATTATGTTTTTGGGTTGTCCGTCCGTCCGTCCGTCCGTCCGTCCGTCCGTCCGTCCGTCCGTCCGTCCGTCCGTCCGTCCGTCCTTCCGTCCTTCCGTCCGTCCATAACGAATTTTGTGGACAAGGTAACTATCAAAACCTTTTGGGGTATCCTAATGAAACTTGGCATGTATGTGTATTAGGGAGCGAAGTTGTGCCTATCAACTTTTGGGTGCACATGCTCAAGGTCAAAGGTCAAAAGGTCAAGGTCAAATACATAAAATGTTACTATTTCCACCATATCTATGCAATGCCTGAAGATATTTTCTTGAAACTTAGTGCATACATGTATTACCCGATTAAGATTCTCGGGTGAAAGTTTGGGTTATGAGGTCAAAGGTCAAAGGTCAAAAGGTCAAGTAAAAATATTAAAACTTCACCTTTTTTCTCTGAACCTTGAAAATTGTTCAAGGTATCTTCATAGAACATACACTGTAATATATATGCATGTACTGACTGGCAGTGATTATCTAGAGAATTTAGGGTTCATGGGGTCAAAGGTCAGGGGTCAAAGGTCAAGGGCAACACTTCAAAATATCACTATTTCCCTCATGTTTATGCAATGCCAGCATGATTTTTTTTTTACACTTGGTGTATGCATGTATAACCTATTAGAGATTCTCTGGAAAGTTTTTTTTTTCTTTTGTTTTTGCCTCAAAGGTCAAAAAGTCAAAGATCAAGTGAAAGTGCTGAACTAATTTTTTCCTCCATATCTCGGAAGTGGCTCAAGTTATCTTTAAATGTACTACATATTTATGCTTTTTCTGCCTGACAGTGATTATCTTATGAATTTTGCGGTCAAAGTCCAGATGAAAATGGTAATAATTTACTATTCAATACAGAAATTGCACTTTTTCTCCATACCTTGAAAATTGCTCCATGCATAAACGTATGAATGGGTCAAAGTCGAGTTAAAGTCCTTAAATCCCAAATACATGCTCTCCTATTCATCCAATTAAACCTAGGTCATGGAAGGTGAACATTCAACACATTTGTGACAAACTTGTCATTTTAATATTTTGCCAATTTTGTGAAAAGTAATCACACATTGTCCACATGTACTATCTAGACCTGTTAGGAGAATCATGCATTATGGCGGAGGCATACCAGTTGCCATAGCGACATTTCTAGTTTCTTCATAGGAAGGTCTTTCAGCCTCCAGCATACGTTTGCCTTGCCCTCCCCTGTTGGCTATATGAGAAGGTATTGGCAGTATATTTTGCAGTGTTTTTATTTTCCCAAATTTTGCAAAATGACATATATTTGCAAAATTAACAACTTATTCCTACCTGTAAAAATATTCCTACCTGTAATACATATGCACCATATAGCAGTTCCAAGGTGGGAAATCCATATCTTTTCTCCTAAAAAAAAACCCAAGTATTCCTTATTTCTCACTGTTTCTGTGGTTGTTAATAGCAAATATAAACCCATGTGAAATTGTCCTAAAAGTCTCAATTCTTAATGTCCTGTTTTTTCTTCAATAAAAACATTTCTAAAAAGTATACACTTGTACTTGCAAAATTCGAGGCATGCACACTTACAACTTACAAGATTCATTTTGTTGTTATCAATGATTGACCAGTCGTAGTAGTTTGTGGTACCAGGGGATTGTTTTAATGACAACTATGTTTCTTCTTAACTTGTGTGTATTTTTAAAGCTCAACATTTGACAACTTTGTGCAATATGGTATGGATATGGCTGTATGCTGTATTTACTCAAAGTTTTATCTTTAAAACATAAAAAAGAATCCTCTATTTGAAGCAGAGTGGTTCTGGTGGATTTTGTGGATGCCACTTAGATATCAAAGTCATGTAACATTGATGTGATCGTTCTCTTAGATATTTCTGTTGCAGCATGATACTACAGTTAACAAAGCATTTGCATCAGATTTATTTTTTTGTAATAAAAAAAAGGATTACAGTGTATCTTGTTATTTCTCTGTTATTTGCACATTATGTGTTGTCTAGAAAGAGTTGTGAAAATACCTCAGTAGTTCCTGATTTATAGGAAAAGATATTGATCTTTGGGACTAAGCCATGCTGTTTTTAAATGTTGTGTATTTGTATTCCATTATCATTTCTGAACTGTTATCAAATTCACCTTTTTTTCACTTTGACTTTAGTGTTCATTCAAAATAAAAAAAAAGGAACATATGTGATGACAAATAAGATAGAGTAGATATAGATATTAGGAATTATAATTTAACCAAATGTATTTCAAGGCTTATTACCAGCTCCTTTTGACGAGTGTCTGTATGAACTACAAAATATATTAATCATGCTGTATTCTCTTCAAGCATGTGCCCTTGCATCACAAAACCAACAGAAAGTAGCCAGACATGGATTTTTAGTTACACTACCAAGAGCAGATTCTGAAAGAGCAGACTTTAAGCTTTCAAATGATATGTAACTTAATTCAATTTGACTTCCCTAACCTATCCCAATATTGGAAAGAAAACACACACTCTGGAAAGTGTGAACTGAGATAGGAGGCTCTGAAGTACAGGGTCTATTCAAACAAGCCGTGCTAGCTGTGCGGTAAATGGAAAAAAAAGAAAAAAAAGGGATGTTAACCGCTAGAGCAACAACAAAGAAGGGATTTATCAGATTAAGCTGAAATTGAGCATGCTTTATTAACACATTCTGTAGATAATGTCAACTTTCAATGCAGTAGCATCATTCTTTTCAAAGTTATTGGAGTTGAAAGTCAACAGTATAGACGGCATTTTAAAGAAATGAAAAGAGGACTCTATGAGAAACTCCTACCCACAATATTCCACCAAAAAGTGTTTAATAAAAACTGCTAAGAACACAAGTTCCTATTCATTTTATGATCCCAAACTTTAGTATAATGTAGACGACTTGCTCTTTCAGAAAATATGAAAAACTCAAAATTGGCTGGGTTGACCCATTTCACCTTTTTTCAGTCCTAACACAAAATAAGTGTGTGCGACTTTTTATTGGTTTTGTGATGCACAGTCACATATAAGATATCAATATGTAAATAACCTGCCCTACTTTGGCACAAGGAAGTAAGTTTTAAGAACAAACAATGCGAAATCTGTGTTTTGTTGTTTGTATTAATATCAGTGTAATTCTGATATCTTGACTTATTAGTACATTGAGTGTGTGCTCAAAGCTTGGTATGCAGATAGAGCGTACTAAGTCCGATTTTGAAACATATGATGTAAATGTAGATGTGTAACATCATAACTTACATTTCAGATTCAAACTAATTTCATTTTTCCGTAGAAGATAGAGCAGAGATAACAGGTGGTACAAGGTATGTAGAATGATCATGTATCTCAGGGTGTCTTGAAGTCTGCATATAAAGTTGGAGTAATGATATGTTTTCCTGCTGAATGTATTCCTGTGAGTACCTACCAGACAATAGCACATTCACAACAGTGAGAAAGCAGGAATCTACAATTGTTTATTCCCTTGGCTAAAATTAGGCTATACAGTATATTTAACCCTTTCCATGCCAGGGATGTTAGACAGTGTGCACCTTGCTATGGGTTTTCTGTGCCAATTGGCACTCAAAGCACACCAGGGATTTGATTTCAAGTTTAAAGGGTGTGTACAGTTCTGGTTGAGGTGAGGATTTAGCTTTTAATGTTTTGCAAGATATTCACAAACCACTCTATGAGATGTCAAAGAGCATGAAATTCCATGGGGTATCAAAAGTTTATTTGATGAAAATCGGTTTTGAAATGGTTGAGATATCCAAAAACAAGGTGAAACAAAGAGCTCCTAATAAAGTTGTGGCATGTCGCCTTTTATTGTTATCACTTTTTTGGATATCTCAGCCATTTGAAAACCAATTTTCATCAAATAAACGTTGAACCCTTCTTAAAATTACAGGCTCTTTCATATTTCATGAGATGTTTCTCATTATCTCACTTAGGAATGTTCAAAACATGAATCCCCACCTCAACCAGTACTGTACAGTCCCTTTAAAGCCTAATGATACCAGTATAATTTTTTTTTTACATCTGCTGCACACATGCAAATAAATAAATGAATAAATAGATAGATTGGAAAGAGAGAATGAAGGAATAATGCTAGGACATGGCCTACATAATTAAATCATACAAAACCATGATAGATAGATAAGTCATCTTGTCAAAACATAATATCAAACCGAGCGTCAAGTCTTACTTGTCCAGAAATTGATTTTTTTTTTTAAATTCTTGAAATGTATGATGTTGCTGTTCTTTTTTTTAATTTTTGAATGTTTGGGTAAACAAGTCTCTCTCACACTGAGGGGAGTATCATGGGAAATTTTTAGTCATCAGCTTTCTGTGAAAGAGTGTTTAAAGACAATGCAGATTTTGTGCAATTTATTGTAATTAGTATGAAATTGTTCAAACCCTTGACAATGTATGCGCACAAAATGTATCAAATTGCCAGTAAAAGTGATATATTATATTTTTTATCTCTGCATAATTTCTCAAGTCAAATATATGTAAATATCTTTTATGTGTTAATGAATCAACTGATTTTTATGTAGACAGAAATAATAACATAATTCTTGTGTATCATGATGATATTAGTGCTGCACAGTTTTTGAGAATTAAGAAAAATAGGGCCTCGACAATATGGTATCAACATTTCTAATGTCAACCAGCCTTCTGATACATGAATGACTGTTCAAAACACCTCAGTTTGTGTGTGTGTGCATATGACATGCAAACTTCTTTGACAAACTTTACTAGTACAATGTATGATAAGCTCTGCTCATGACATGACCAGGATTGCATCATCCTGCATGCTGTGTACCAGAAAAAAGAGAAGACAAATATTTTGTTGGGAAGAGTTGAATAAAGTAATTCCATGCATTAGCATTTTAATAGGTGTTTGAAATGATTGAGATTTTCTGTGCAAGCAATGTAATATGATAATCCCAGAACCAAGCTGATTATTGCAAGTTTTAGTAAGATTACATGCTGGCTGCTGGATGTCTTAGTGGCAATCATAGTGTTAGTTTGATGTCATCCTTGCTGTCATAACATTTATAATAGTCTTGGGATTTTCCTTCAAACTGTGCCTGCTATGCGTCTTGTGTTTCACCAACTCCATTATGTACGCTGGCAACTTGTCTCATTAGGTCGATTTTTCCTGTTCACTATGCAGGGAAAAATGCTTCCATAAGGCCTCACTATCTGAGTATCAGTGAGTCACGTAGAATGACTTGTACACTATGGAGATGCGTGTTCCACAGCTGTTCTCCTTGGCTTCATACTGAGTAGCTCCACTTCCGGGATGAAAATAGATACTGTATACACTATATATTTCGCGGGGGTTTTATTTTCGCGAATTTCGCGAGTCGGGAACTATTCGCGAAATTAACAACACGCGAAAATATTACCTTCCAAAATGAATCCCTTGCCTTGATTATACGTACATTTCAGTACTAGTATACCATGTCGTGGCTTACCGAACAGACCATACAGTGTACTGGCTATGCTTGTTTACGTACATATAGCACGCACACGTCCACGTCTACTTACGAATACTGTACTAGAGAGCCAATCCATTATCGCAAGGGGACCACTCGTCAGAAGTCTAATGCAATGGACTTAACCACTTCAAAAATTTTGAATTCTAACTTACTAGTTCGCAGAGTTTGGTAAGTTTTTTTTCATCCAGTGTATAACTAGTATCATTCTTATTTGCTAGTAAGTTGAAAATTCACACTTTCTTTGCCACTTCATATTTTCTCTGGTCCCCCAATCGCGAATTTAACCACTCGCGAAAATGTGTGACAGCGACAATTCGCGAAAATTTATGTACGCGAAAATTATAGCGTATACAGTAGGTTGGTAGAAGAATGGATGGATGGATGGATGAATGAATGAAGGAATATGCAGTCAGCCTCACCGAAGTGGAATCTATATGGACTGAAGAAATAACTTTGACTTATAAAATAGAGAAAATTTGACTTATATGGGATTAAAATCAATAGAATTTAAAGAGAAGAGGACTTGAAAAGACCTTTGACTTAGACGATTATTCGACTTACGCGAGGTCAACTTAATTAAGTAGATAGATGAATGGGACTTCATGTAGATGAGTGAATAGGTTAACAGATAATCATTTGTCTTCTGCTCTGTGAATGTCATGCAGATTTGATTGGTGCACAAACACTACTAGTAGTTGCCGGAATGAGCAGTGTGAATTGAATTGTACATGTTTTAGGGTTTGTGGCCTATTATTTTGTGTGGTGGTTACACTATACATCCAGATGATTGAACTATGATATTTTAAGTTTATGCTGTATGTTTATAAATGATGACATGACATTTTCAAATGTTTCTGTCTTGTATTTCAGTAAAGAAAAATAAAATCCATGATGTAATTCCCTCTCTCTTTTATTGCATTTACTGGTACTAAAAATGTGTGCATGTACAACAGTATATAGATATTATATAGGTGATGGTTTTATGGAGAGAGAGAGAGAGATACATATACATAGAAAGAGATATATTATGTTTCAAATATATTATACAGATGTAGAGATAGAGCATTATATTACATACACAGAGAAAAGATATAAAGGCAGAGAAGATAGAGAGATATACAGATGGGAAAGAGAGAGAGAGGGAGAGGAGGGAGAGAGATGGTGTGTATGTGCATTTGCATTTTTACAATTTAAAGTTTACATTGGAACTTTTGACTTTCATCTTTGTATAAATAAAATAAAAACCTCATTTCCTGCTTTGGGCCTATATAGGACTACAACTTGTATATATTTTGTAACCAGATCCTTTCATAATTTGAGCAAGTGGCAAATTGAAGGATGTCATGAATTGCTTTTATAGAATTACAGATTGCCTGTACAGAAATGTTTTGTAAGAAAGACCTGTCTCTTAATTCCACCCTACCATCTACATGCATGTGGCTGTTGCGTCAGAAAAATGAATTCATTTTAATATGGAGTGTACTGCCATCCATTCTTCATCCTTGCGATATGTACCCACTTTCTCCCAACACACAAAAGCATTCATGCTATGAATACCCCTAGATTACTGTGGTATTTATTAGCATAACGTACATGAATATCATTAAATTTATACTTAATCACACATTTTTGTTGACGTTAAGCGATTTCTATTCTGACTGTTTCGTTTTGCTTTGATTTTACCCCAGTTATCATTTGTAACCGGGATTACATCATCCTGTTTCGACCTGTTTGGGTGGCTTCGCGTCGGGCATCAGCTGATTGTAAAATTATCAGCATCGATTACATCGACACGTAGGCTGCTGCAACGCGGAGGGGAGGGGTCCCGGTGTAGCGTTGCGTCCCGCCGTGTCGGTGGTGCACGAACCCCACATGTGCACGAAAACTAGCAGCCGGCTACAGTAGTAGCATGACACACACACGTACACACATCGTCAACCACATACACACAGTCAGTGCAGTCACCGGGCATGGTGTCAGACCTTCACATTTTCAGGTCAACGTGTATGCTATGCGCTTGGAAATACCGTTTGAGTAGTGACCAATCTTTTACAATCTCCCTCACAGTCAAAAGACAACTCTCGGCAACCAAAAGAGTTTGCAACACAACTGAAAGACAGTTGTAAAACTAAATAATCAGCGATGGTTCGAGTGATCTTTTTGCATCCAGACTTGGGCATAGGTGGAGCCGAGCGACTCGTAGTCGACGCCGCACTAGCCCTGCAGACTCGGCGACATTCAGTGAAGCTGTACACTGCTCATCACGACCCTTCGCATTGTTTCAAAGAGACAAGCGATGGCACTTTGGAGGTATAGATACAGCTCCTAAGTTTTTTAATGAGAACTTATCAAGCTACGATAAACCAACTCGTATGTCCGTCACAGAGTCATTTAGCTTATGTGTAGTCCCACACGTTAATAATGTTGTGGGAAGTTTGAATTTCTGTGCACCCATCCATCCCATCCACTGATTGATCCAGTTACACGTACGAAACCAGACCATACAGATTCCAAGAGCACAGCTCCATTCTATATGCCAATGGCTTATAGCACGCTTAGTTTAATAGTACATTACATCAGAACAGAGTGCAAAATGTCAAGAATAATGAAACTGATAACTGTTGTGTCGGGAGAGCAGCGCCAGTGAAACATCTGTATCTGTATGGTTTAGTCAGCAAAATGTCCAGGAAGACACATCCACGCTAACTTGTAGAGAAGCACTACGTGTGGATAGAGCGCGACTATTGAAATTGCATCAAATTTTGCTTGAACAGGGACAATGATGGGCATTGAACCACTGCGTTGGGGAGTTGGTTCCAGTCTTTAACAGTCGTTATGAAGAAGGAATCCCGGAAAACTGTAGCTCTGTGTCGTTGTTGAATAAATTTTTGATTATTGCCTCTGGTGTCACGTGCGTTGGGTTGAACATAATTATATAGGGGGACGTTGACTAAACCGTTCTTCATTTTGTACAACATACAAAGCCTCTGATGCTTTCTCCTTGTCTGGAGCGATTCCCAGCCCAACTCGGATAATGCCCTTGTAACAGATCCCTCTTCCCTGGTATAGGTGTTCGTGCAGAATCTGGCAGCCTGCCGTTGGATTCGCTCGAGAGAATTAATGGAGTGTTTAGTGGTAGGGTCCCAGACGGAGGATGCGTATTCGAGTATGGGTCTCACAAGGGCCAGATATGTAGCAGATTTCACTTTCGTATCACAGTTCCATAGGTTTCTGCGGATGACATTCTGCACATTTTGGGCTTTCTTAAGAACTTGCTGAACATGGGGGTTCCAGTTTAAGGTGTTGGATAAGGTGATGCCCAGATAGGGGTGGGACGAAACACTCTTCAATTCGGAATTACAAAATTGGTATATGTTGTGGGGTGGATTTCTCTTGCCAAAAGTAATAGTACAACATTTAGATGGGTTGAAGTTCATAAGCCAGGTGTCCTGCCAGTTTTCCAGTGATTTTAGGTCATCCTGAAGAATACCGACATCTTGGGAAGGTGAGATGGATGAGTAAAGCAGACAATCGTCAGCAAATAGTCTGGCTTTAGAAGAAACAGCATTTGGTAAGTCGTTTATATATAACAGGAACCATAGAGGACCAGTGACTGTGCCTTGAGGTGCACCTGAGGTGACGCTCGCAGATGAAGAGGAATGACCGTTCAGGACAACTCATTGGGTGCGATTGGTGAGAAAATTCCGGACCCACGTGGATATCTCACCGTCAAGTCCATAATATTTCAATTTAGAGATGAGTCGGCGGTGTGGAACCTTATCAAAGGCTTTGGTGAAGTCTAACAGTGCCGCATCAACCAAGTTGTTTTTATTCAATTCATGGCTGATATCATGTATGGTTAAGATGAGTTGGGTTTCAGTTGATCTCTTGGCCCTGAAGCCATGTTGGTCGTCCGAGAGGATATTATGGGATTCAAGGTGTTTCATCACGTGACTATGGATAATGTGTTCCATAACTTTGCACACTACCGATGTAAGTGAGATGGGACGGTAATTAGCAGGACATCTTCTGTTGCCCTTTTTAAAGACAGCAGCGATATTGGCCTCCTTCCATCCCTGTGGGACAATGCCGGAGTTGATCGATGACTGGAAGAGGTCTTGTAGTGGCATAGCTAACTGTTGGCGCCAATTTTCAGGAACCATGAAGGTATGCCGTCTGGGCCAGGAGATTTGTTAGAGTTCAGACCTTTGAGTAATTTAAGTACTCCATCTTCAGTAATAGTAAGATGATCAATCTGTTTGTGTGGACTGTCGCCAAGCAAGGGGACGTTACCGTCAGGTTCAACCGTGAAAACACTTTGAAATTGATCACTAAGTATATTGGCTTTTAGGTGATCTTCGCTGACTATCTTTCCCTCAAAATCAAGATCAGCGACCCCAAAGCTTTCTTGATTAAGGCGTTTGATAAAAGACCAAAAACGTTTGGGTTCTTCAAGCAGGGCAGACCCTAAGGTGTTCCTGATGTAGGAAGACCGCGATTTCCTAATGAGTTTGTGGGTGGATTTCCTAAAAGATCTGAAAATTTCCCAATCGGCTGGTTTTTCCGATTTTCTAGCTTTATTATACAAACGTTGTTTTTTCTTGACCATACGACGCAGGGTTCTGTCGAACCAAGGTAGGTTGAAGCGGGATGAAGACAATTTATGTGGCACATGGCGTTCCATTATTGAGAGAATGTTTGATTTAATCTCTTCCCATTTTCTGTTCACATCATAATCAAGACAGTTGTTACGATAATATTCAGCAAATTCATGGAGTGATTGCTTGATACCCTCTACATCAGCCTTGTTTCGTAGAAATATTTTCCTTTTGGTTGGACGTTTTCTGAAGGGAGTGATTCTGACATCGATTACAACAGCATCGTGGTCGGAAATTCCTTCCCTACATATGACCTTCTGTACAATTTCAGGATTGTTTGTGAAGACCAAATCAAGTATACTCTCAGTTTTTCCATATCTTCTCGTGGCAGAACTAACATGTTGATACAATCCAAATTCCTCAGCTAGGGAGATCAGTTTACCGGCAACTCCAGTGTTACTGCCACTCTCAACACTGTGATCAGACCATGAGATATTTGGCAAGTTGAAGTCCCCAGTGAGTATAACATTATGTGAGTTAATTTTGTGCCCTATTCTGGTGAGTGATTCCACAAGGTGCTCAATTGCTTCACCTTTATCGTTGGGTGGACGGTAAAAAACTCCAACGAGCAGTGGCCTACAGCCTTTAATTTTGGTTTCAGTCCAGAGAATCTCACAATCTGAGTTATATTCACTGCAATGAGAAGTAGCCAGGTCCAGTTTGACAGCCTGGAAAACCCCCCCTCCAATTTTCGGTGGGGTCCTGTCTTTCCTGTGTACATCGAAATGATCAGGAAAAATCTCACTACTGTTGATGCTGGGGTTTAACCATGACTCGGTTCCACACAGGATATCAGGTTTGACAGAGTCTACGAGCACCTCAATGTCTCCGGCTTTAGATCTGACACTTTGACAATTTGTAAGAAGTATCTTGAAGTCGTCCTTCTTATTCATTGGGCGCTTCGTCTTAATAGAATTAGTGAAATTTCGATTTGGCATTTTAGGTGAGACATCTTTTGGCGAAGTCGGCTGAGAAGTGTCTATGGAGTTCAAAACATCAAAGGGATTTTCAGACGAGATGTTTAGATCTACGCTGAAGAATGAGCCAGAAAAGGACAGATTTTCACATTGAGGACAAATCCAGTTGCAAGAGCTATTCATAAGTGAAAAATACGTATCGGAGTCAATGTTACAGCATGCTGTGTGTAGCCACTTATCACAGCTGTCGCATTGAACTGCATGATGATCTCTCAAGACGTCACCATCACACACACTGCAAGGTGCACAGCAACTAGAACAATACCATGGTGTAGAATTTGCAGCTAAGGTTTGGACCTGTTTGAGGGTTTTTCCGGCACAGCTGAGGTGAAAAGATCCTTGACAATCTTCACATTTGAGTTTATTTTTGCTGAATACTAATTTGCTACAAAGGGGACATGGTTCAGTGCGCCTGGGTTTGTGGACAGGGCCAGGATTCATTTGAACATCACCTGAACACATGATCAGGCCCATTACAACGGTTCGATTTGGTTGGAGGTGATGTAGGATATGTCCTTTCTCTCTTGCGGGTGAATGATATAGTGTTACAATGTTGTCCAGGAATTTGTTTCTGTTAGACAACCTCGAATTCCAGATTGGGTCATACATGTACCTTGCAAACAAAGAGCTTGTATCGACTCTGGGTACATACAGGGCATAATTTACGAAAACAGAGTCGGTACCGGTAAATTGATCAGTAGGATCGCAGTATGCTCCAATAGCAACAGAGCCATTCAGGCACGATGATTTGTCTCTCAAAAAGGAAGTATGAGGAATGGATGTACTTACAGTTTGCAATCCCTCATTCCCAGGATGGGTATTCAACAGTCCCCCTAGTACTCTGGCAAGTACAAAAAGTGTGACAGCTGCGTTGAAATTGGTGCGCTGTTGGAACTCAGACTTGTGCATGTTTCCCATGTTAGATATAAGGGAATCAGTGGCCAAAACACATCAGAGGTGGGTTCAAGGTGATAACCCGAAGTGTCGATATGAGCTTGAGGAGTACCGCAATGGAAAACAGGAGGTAGAGTGACCCCACCGTTGACAAAATGGTGGTCAAAGATGGCGGAAATACACGCTAACAAAATGGCGATCCAAAATGGCGGAGCACAAATCAAAACGATCCAAAATGGTGATAATGATGGGCCAGAACATTAAAATACATCAAAAGTAGAACGCAAAAGACACAGGTATCTGGTGAATAAGCTAAAAATGCACACAAAGTGGCGTGGAGTGAAGGCAAGAACTATAATTCACGCTGAGAAGATCTTCTGGCTTCGTGGGCGAAGTATGTACAGAGTATGTACAGAGCATCAATCTGGGCTAACTTTGATGGGCAAGTATCGGCGACTCGGCGGTGGCGCAACACGATGCTCCGTATGGGATTTGTGTTACTGACCAGGCGGGCCAGAGCAAAAATTGAGGATAAAAAGTCAGCCAGATCACACGTTGAACAACGAAAATAAATACGCAGTAATGCTAAAAAAGCTTTAAAAAGCAGAAATCACTTAATGGAAATCTGCGATGACAATTCTAAAAACTAAATTTTAACATATTTGAAAGTTAAAATCCTGCGACAAGGCAGTAGAAGTCCATCCACACGAAGCGCCCTCTATGAGTGGGTCGTGGATGCTAATTTCTAGTAAAATTAATTTAAATCTTTTCCTGCTAAGTATTTTTTTTTTTTTTTTTTGGGGGGGGGGGAGGGGGGAGGGGGGGTTCATAGGCATTGTCATTGAATTGGTGACTATAAACTTTGAATCTTGTAATGAGTTGTAAACTGGCCAGTACAGTAGAAAGTGAAGCTGCCCCCCCCCCCCCCCAAAAAAGAAGAATACGGGTACTTAATTGCATTATAAGCAGTAACATTACTACCAAGGTAAAAATAAATAAAAAAATAATGATAGGCCACACACACACACACACAGTCGCAAGTGATTTCGAGTTCTGGTGACCTTAATGGCACCATGAAATGAGTGCTTCATCATGTTTTAGGACCAACTAAAATTAAAATTACGGAGACTTTCAGATGGATTATACAGGGCTTGACACCAGGCTACTGCTAAATATCAAGCCCTGGGCCCTGGTTTATATGTCACCATGCTGGATGTTTCACGTCGTGTACTTTACCTTGCTATTGTTTTGCTGCAAACATGCCTTGATTTGCAGTCACTATGTGAGTACACTAATTGATATGAATGGAGGTGTGTTAAAGAGTCTTTTGTGCTGCCCTCCTTGTTCTTTGTTTAATTATGGTAGGGATTAATAAATCCATGCTTCACCTGTTGACCTCATGCAGGTCATCACAGCCGGAGACTGGTTGCCAAGGAGCGTATTTGGCTACTGCTATGCCCTCTGTGCATACTTGCGCATGGTGTATGTCACCCTCTACCTGATTCTGTTCAGTCGAGAACAGTATGATGTCATCGTCTGTGACCAGATCTCCGCCTGCATTCCATTCCTCAAGATTCGTCGATCCAAGGTAATATCTCATAAGTTTTTGACAAATGTTTGGTATCTATAATTCTCTTTAACTATAAATGCATTTATCTTTCAAAAATATTGCACATTGTTATATACCTGCAAACTATTCCTATTTTTTAGACCAAATCAAGCCATAATCAAAAATTGGTATGAGAAAGCTGCAAGTAAGTATTTATCAGGCTTTTTAATGAATGAATCCTCATTTTTGTTTTCCAAGTATATATTGCTTGCCTTGTCAATAGCAAAGTGATTTAGGCAAGAGGTCAATTCCTGCAAAAAACCACTAAAGAGCAATTTTGATAGTGGGAAGCTAAACTATTTAAGGATATCACTTTGTGAGTTTCTTCATGTGCTTCAATATGTAAAGCTCCAAGTCTGCAGTCATTTCCAATATTGACAATTGCCCTCCTCATTTCAGATACTCTTCTACTGCCACTTTCCTGACCTGCTGCTTACAAAACGACAAAGCTTCTTGAAAAAGCTCTATCGTGCGCCCATTGACTGGCTGGAGGAGAAGACTACAGGAATGGCAGACTGTATAGTGGTCAACAGTAATTTCACAGGCAAGCATTGTCTTACATAAAAACTACTCTAGGGTAATTTCTGTTCTTCAATTTTCTTAATCTTTGCAAAGTCTATACAAAGATATTTGCAAGTGGTAGCAACTTAGCATCATCCTCACTCTCCAGAGAAAAAGAAGAATGAAAAAATGAGTGAAGACTGTGTGGAATAAAAACAAAAAGAAGCCTGCAGGATTGTCACAGGTCCGGTAAAAACATATCAAACATAAAAAATGTCAAATTGTTGTCGACTTGATATGTAAATGTTGTGATGCACTTCATAGTGTTTTGGTTATACTGTGGTTTCATCTGTTCATTACAAGAAGGACACTGAGTAGATGACATGGCCTATCACATTTGGAATCTGTTCTTAGCAGCAAATGTAATGGCAATTAATAAGACCTATGTGTATTCTGAGTTAATAACATTTTCAGTATGAAGACTTAAAGGACAAGTTCACCTTCATAAACATAAGGATTGAGAGAATGTAGCAATATTAGTAGAACACATCATTGAAAGTTTGAGGAAAATCAGACAATCTGTTCAAAAGTTATGAATTTTTGAAGTTTTTGTGCAGTAACCGCTGGATGAGAAGACTACTGCAGTGTATGAATAACTTAGATGTCACATGCGTACAACAATATAAGGAAAATATAAAGAGAATTTCACAAAATTCCATCTTTTGAAAAAAGTACACATTCCCCTGACTCGTTACCGACAAATGTTATTGGTAATATTATTCCCCCTGCCTTTAGAAAGAGGCAAGTCAAGGGCTCTTTTATTATGCGAAAAAAGTGAAAATATGTTGAATTTTCTTTTACATTTTCTTTATACTGTTGTACGCATATGACTCACAAGCTGTAGTAGTCTTCTCATCCAGCGGTTCCAACACAAAAATTTTAAAAATTCATAACTTTTGCATCGATTGTCCAATTTTCCTCAAACTTTCACTGATGTGTTCTACTAATATTGTTGCATTCTCTCAATCCTTATGTTTATGAAGGTGAACTTGTCCTTTAAACAGTATGTGACATCTCGTGCTTGCCTGGAACATAAAGTTGTTTTCACTTGAAGCTGCATTTATAGAACAATACATAGTTGATGTAATGAATGCACAAAATGTGAAAACTACAAAGAATTGAAGACCTTCAAAGTCTTTATTAGTTATTTCTCCTTACTCTCTTCTTGTTTCTGCAGCTGAGACTTTCAAGCAGACATTCTCAACCCTTAGCGATGTCCAGCCGGAGGTGCTGTATCCTTCCCTCAACTTCTCAGCCTTCAATGCGACCATCGAGCCGGCTGGTGACCTCATACCATCTGGTGTCAAGACCCTTTTCTTGTCCATCAATCGCTATGAGAGGAAGAAGAATCTCAGCCTAGCAATAGAAGCCATGGGTGAGTATCATCTCCTTGTAGTAGAGATGCGGAATGAAAAATGGCCATATTGTTTTGAACATGTTACTTATGATTTGACACGTAAAATTGGACTTTGTTTGTATGTAAATTTGTATAATTGTTTTTTTGAGTAATGTATTTCTCGTTGTCTATATGTTACTCGTGAAAATCAATTTTGTGTCTCCATGAATGGACAATAAATGCTCACATATATCAAATCAAAAAGGAAGCAACACTTTCACATTTTCAACTGTCACTGTGAAATTTAGATGAGTTTTGTTTTGATACTCATTGTGTGAGCCCACATTTCTTCCACATTGTTTTCCTCCATCCCTACTCATTAGGTGAACTCAAAACAAAGCTCTCCGATGATGAATGGCTGAATGTTCACTTAGTGATGGCTGGTGGCTACGACGACCGCGTTGTTGAAAATCGCGAGCACTATGAAGAGCTTGTCGCCCTCGCAGAGCAGCATGGTCTTGTAGATCATGTGACATTCCTGCGTTCGTTTAGCGATGCCCAGAAGCTGACCCTGTTGGATAACTGCACGTGCCTCCTGTACACGCCGTCCAACGAACACTTTGGCATCGTGCCAATAGAGGCCATGTACATGAACCGGCCAGTCATCGCAGTCAACAGTGGGGGTCCTCTCGAAACGATAGCGCACAAGCAAACAGGATTCCTGTGCGAGCCAACAGCAGCAAGCTTTGCCAGTGCCATGGAGCGGTTTGCGCGCGAACCTGACCTGAGGGATCGACTAGGAAAAGCGGGGCGAGACAGAGTAATCAACAATTTCTCCTTTAGGGCATTTGGAAACAAGTTAGAGAAACTAGTTAAGAGGGTAAATAGATTGTAATAGAAATGAAGTTCCTGTAGTATTGTGTCTGATCTACACATAAGTAGCTTCTGTGTTTTCTGTGGAACATGTCAGTAAATGTGTGGTGAAAAGCAGCCAAATATTGCATAGTTTATAATATGCTTCTATATGATATAGAAGTGCATTGTGCTTGTGTGAATGGTCAATTGAAGGCAAGTGAGCTGCTGTGATATTTTCAGGTGAATGCATAAACTCTCTGTGGATGATTTTTGTTTTAAGGAAAATAGTATTGAAAAGAAGTGAAAAGTATGAAAGAGAGGTGAAAGTTTTTATGGCTATCAAAACAGTTTGAGGTGAAATATAATTGTATAAATTGATACCAGAGAGATATTGCGATAAATCTGAAATATACATTTGATTATTTATGTTAAAATTATTTTTGATAAAGAAATTATATGCTTCTTTAGTCTTGTTTGTATCAGAAAAAAAAACCCACAAACATTTTTGTTCATGTGTGGTGTAAAATCAAGTGTGAATGGATGTGAGTAGGCTGTAAGAAATTAAAGAAAACACAAACTCTGCATAAGGTTTCATCTTTTCATTATAAGGTTTTCATAAGGTTTCATCGTTAGGAAGGTGTTTGTTAAAGTATTTGTCAGTATTTCAAATAATTTCTGTTTTGATTGTCTTTATCTTTTGTCTATGTGACATTATGTGCAATGAGGGACCTTTAAATGGTGTCAAGTTACTAGGAGTTGGACCAGGGTAGACACATACACCATGTTCACATCACAAGGAATCTAATCAAGAGTGCAAAGACACCATATGCAGTGGGTTGCAGGGATGTTGACCAGTAAATCATTTGTTACAACAGACAATAGGTAATCCAGTGTGAAAGCCAGCCGTAGGGATGTGAGCCATTAGGGCCAGTGCACAAGTTTGTCTGTTTAATGGAACACTAGAACGTTATTGCAGATGTGGTCATACAATTTAGCATGTGGATAGTTGTTGAAGACATAATAATTTGATAAAGGGACTCACTGTTGGTTTATCACTCACTAACTACAATACAATGCTTATCTATTCCATTTATCACTCACTAACTGCAATACAATGCTTATCTATTCCAGAATCATACCATCTTTTGAGCATCAGCGTGCGTGATCTATCAAAGCATGAACGTAAATGAAGGCCCATATATGGTCACATAGTTTAAACCGTGGTCATCCACTGGTGAGTTTGATTACAGTGGGTGCCATACTCTTAAAAAGCCTTGAAATTAATTGTACTAACTCCCTATTTATCATGTTCAGGATCCCCAATGTTCCTCATCTGTCAGAGAGAGTTGTGTGTAGATGTGGGAGAGTATTAATTGCTCAAGATGCCTTTAAGTTTTAAACCTTACTCAGCATGCACAAGTAAAACATACGTTACAAGCTCCGTAACACAAATGTTCAAGGAAAGCACAACCATGAATCACATACATTGTAGTTACACTCAAACACACACACACACACACACACACACACACACACACACACACACACACACACACACTCTCTCTCTTTCACACACTCACTCTTTCAACAAGGTGCTGATAAATACCTCAGTATGATCCAACCTTGCCATTTTGTGTATAAGTACTTGCAAACAACAAAAGCTTATATTTGAAACGTCTTCTGTTAGTTTATAAACATGTATCAAAATTGCAGGTATGTACACTATACATATGTTCATTCATCACAATATATGAAGGTGATATGGGGCAATTTCAACAGGAAGTCAAATTAAATTTCCCCTGTGAGCAGACATTACATTTAGCTGTCATATGTAAGACTTTCCCTGTAGGGCAGCAATCAATCAGACTTTATGGCCTGAATTCACAAAGGTGGATTAAATTTAGACCATGATTTATGCACATTTCTTCTGCGTAGATAAGATTGATAGATTGCATACGCCAACAAACGTCCAGTAACAGATGCGCATTGATGCGCGCATGTCAAAGGTACGCCTATTTCACGCTTATTTTAGACCATGGTTTAGAATTACACCATGGTCTAAATTTAAACTGAACCACCCTCATGAATTTGGGCCAATATGTGATATATTTTGCAGACATAAATCAGTTGTGAATCAATATTTGTACAACAAATTCGTGAGTGGTTGATGGAGAACCACCAACAATAGACATTTGTTGCTGACTTGTCTTCGTGTGTCATGAAGACAATACTAATATACGTGACATTCATCTGTTGCGGGTAATTCTTTGGCGTATTTGGCAAATTTGTATCGGCTGATGTTCAAAATTAGCAAGAGTAAGACCACAACAAATATTGGCCAAATACCCGTATAGTTTTCCATGATTATTCCCTCGTAGGATGCTACAGTATGCATTTTAGAAGTGCAGTCGACTCTGCATTAGTAGATGTTGCATTAGGTGTAATCTCACCCACGTTGAAGTGAATTTTACAAAAACAGGATGGTAAAGGATGTTTATAATGTGATCCTGAAGTGAATTATGGACATGGTTCTGTAATTAGGAAAGCTAGTTATACCCACTTAGACTACATCCAGTCTGCTCATTTTTTTAATTAACATTTTTTTTTTAATACCAAAAAGTTGTAGTATCGTAAATGTTCACAGTGCAGCCAAGTCATGTCTGTCATCAGTGTTGTCAATAAATCCTTAACCACAACTAAAGCAGCAAGAATATTACTGTTTTGTCTTCTTGATCTTTTTGTTGTATCACTATGCCAAATATATGAATTCATTGTAATGACTTATCATATTTTTAGATAAAGAAGTTACACTGACAGGCCAGAACTGTAAAAAAAAAAAACAGCATGATTTTGTGGAGAATGCTGGCACATTATAAGTGGCATACAGTATATTTGAGAAGTACTACAAGCACACGAAGAGACGGACTGAAATTAAAACATACTGAAAGACACTCTCTGAAGTGTAAAATGCGATAAGCTTTTAAAGGACAAGTCCACCTTCACAGACATGTGGGTTGAGTGAATGTAGCAATATTAGTAGAACACATCAGTGAAAGTTTAAGGAAAATTTAACAATCTGTTCAAAAATTATGAATTTTTAAAGTATCTGCGCAATCAATGCTGGATGAAAAAACTACTACAGTGTCTGATGTCACATGCGTACAACGATATAAGGAAACTAAAAAGAGAATATCACAAAACTTTACTTTTTTTAAAAAGTGCACATTTCTCCAAACTGTTGCTGATGTATGTTAAGGGCAATATTATTTCCCAGGCCTTCTGAAAGAGAGAAGTCAAGTGTTCTTTTGTTATGCGAGAAAAGTGAAAATATGTTGAATTTTCTTTATACTTTCTTTAGATCGTTGTACACATGTGACATCACAAGCTATTGTAGTCTTCAAGCCGTGACTGAGCAGAAACTTCAAAAATTCATAACTTTTGAACGGATTGTCAGATTTTCCGCAAACTTTCACTGATGTGTTCTACTAATATTGCTGCATTCACTCAACCCACATGTCTATGAAGGTGAACTTGTCCTTTAAGTGAATCTATGATTTATAAATTATCATACATTGCATTACAGCCTATAAAACATGGATTTTTATGTCTTTGCTGTTATTCAGTATAATACTTCCATGTACAATGTATTTCAAACCTAGAGATGGACAGGGAAAGGTGGCTCCAAGTATTCTTGAAAAAATAACTTAGCCTCACTGTGAGGAAAGTGAGCGACAAAATAATCATCAAAATCAAAGTAATTGATGTATTTACATTGCACCTTGCATATTCCACCTAGATGCTAAATGTTGCCAGCAAAGGCACTGTTTTGATTGAGAGACAGCCTAGCCATGTCACTGTAAGTAGCGGATATCACGCTAACATTTGTACAAAGAGGTACTTTCATCACATGCTTCCTTCCTTCCTTGAATGAAGGGCAGCAGAAGCTCCCTGACAGGTGACTGGAATCAGACCTTGCAATCACAATGATGTCAATCTGAATCACAGATACATTATGCTCATCTACGAGAAAAAATTAGTATTTCAGTCACTTGCTCCCTTTTGCATCTGAAGGGCAGCACAGCTCTGTGATAGATTAGAAGGTTTACATGTGACTGATAGCATGCACGATGAGAAGCTGGAGGGGAGTGAGCTCAAGCACTTATGAGTGAAGAAAAAGCCTCTCTGGTTCTCAGTTTATGATCCCAGCTCTCCATGTGCTCAGATGGAAAGAATAAGAAGAAAAAGCAAGCCATTCTTCTCTGATTCACGCAGCTCTTGATGTTGCTTACTGCATCTGCTCACATTTGTTCCTTTTCCTCCTCTGCCGTCCTATTTTCCCCCACATGCTGGTTTGGTAGGAGAATGATGTTCTCAAACTCTTTGGGTCAATAATCACCCTTGCCTCAAGGAAAAATAGCCAACTTGGTGTTGCTCCATTCTTGATATCTCACTCCCGCAGAGCCGAGGCGGAACATGTCACATCTCACTTGCGAGAGACGACCAAATAGCTAAAGAAACAGTAGATGGTACAGTACATTTTTCAAAGTGTCATTTGCTGGAATCCACCTTGGCCCTCTTGGCCCAACTGGGCCCTTCCTCTTCCTCCTCCTCCTCGTCCGATTCATGGAAGATTGGTGTCGGTTGAGTGCTGGACAAAGACAACAAGAAACATGGATAGAAACACATCAACACTTCACACAATCAACATTTACCCCAAACTAGTTTTCATGAGACAAGAACATGACAACTGTGCAGCATGCCTCAGAAGTTGAGTGTACAAAAAAGAATAATCTATATTTTGTGAACTTCTTTCAAATATTAGACTTTTGTACTATCCGAGATGGAGTAACGACATATTTTCATATGATGAAGAAAATGTGTCCCTCCCGGAAAGGTGATACAATATTTTATCTATTAAGAGATATGACAAGTACTGCTCAAGTCACATCATATTCATATCTTTTCATTAGACTCTTTCGCAGCATCCATTCCTACACCATGTCAGAAGACATGTCCATATACTGTATGAATGGCCGCAAATAAACTGACACAAAGTGTTTCTAGGATTTTAAAAGGTTTGCTGCATTTTGAGTACTGATATTTTTTAAGGGGAGACAATAATCAAACTATTGCGAAGTATACAAAAGCTTAACCAATATTTTGCGCTCTTGTGTATGCGACAACAGAAGTAACCTCAAAATTGTGATAGATGAACTCTGATGCTCATAACCAAAAAAAAAGGTGACATACAAACGTAAGAGGCCATAAACTCACTGTTTGTAGGCTGGGGCGACCCAAAGGGGGTTCTCTTCAGCATCTTTGGCGTGTCTCAGAATGGCCTGCCTGGCGTCAATGTTTGGATCGACCTTCTTGGTCAGCGCAATGGTCTTGGCTACGTAACGAGAAAGTGTGCTACCGCCAGCTGCAATACGACCTCCCTGACCTGTGTATGGGTCAATAAAATGGTTGAAGTAAAGGATAAGTTCCATTTTTTTCTTTTCTTTTTTTATTAGTAGAAAATTAAAAATTATGAGTGAGAAATATTACAGCAGTGTTCATGTCATTACTACTATCATATAAATAAGATTGTGATATTCTGATGTATGCATCACATTTACAGTCATCATCGTCTCTATTCATATCATCATTATCACCGAGATCAACATCAACATTATCACTATCTATGGTATTAAAATTCAATCCATTACCACTAATCATGATCAGCAAGAATTCTTAACGTCATTGTCAGGATTTCTGATACCATTAAAGTCATCATCTTCCTTCCATGTCATACAATGTAGCTCCTATGATGAGGACTGCTTGAGACTCAAGGCAAAACTTGTCTGCCCATCTCTGCTTGCCCCATTAAACTTATTACTACCTGAAATTGTTGTTGTTGGTGTTGCTGTTGCTGTTGTCATAGTTTTTTTTTTGTTTTTGTTTTTGCCATCAGAAATAAGCCTCTAACCCTTTGGTTACAATCTATGCCAGCTCTTTGGAAACCAATCTGTATTGACGCACAACACATAAAAAAACAAACACTTCAGCAATGACCACTTGAGAGAGTTGTCAACAAATCAAGCCAGAACCTTAGTATCAGGTATCCTGTGATTTTGTTTGTTTGTTTGTTTGTTTGTTTTTGTACCTTGCTTGATCGGTGGTTCTGGTTTTCTCGACTTGACAGGGTCTTGCCGGTCTTTCTGCTGCTGTTTGTAGGCCATCATCTGCTTCGGCTCATCCTTGCGAAATCTTGACCTCCTTGACATGACAGCTGCGGGAAAATAAAAAACAAAACAAACAAGCAAACATTAAATGGTCATTCATTATCATTGCACAAAATACTATTAGTGTACACTTGTAATAACATACAGTAGTCAGGGCTCCACACTAACTTTTTTATTTGGTGGCCCGATGGGTCCACCAAAATCATCAATTTCAAATTTTTGGTGGCCCGAGAGAAAAATTTGGTGGCCCCCCAAAAACAATAAAAAACATTAGAATTCCTGGTGTTTTTTTTTTTTTGATAAGTCAAATATTTAAGTTTTATCATAGTAAGAATTGGAAGCTGGACATGTCTACTCATAAATAAACCTCAACAAACTCGCAACACTCACTCTCAGGCACTCATTCAGTCCTTTTCATCCATCCTTTAAACGAATTTGACTTCTGAATGGTGAAGACTAAGTATGAATATTCATTGACAGGCACATGGGTTGCAACATCTTTACATAAATAAATGACACTTTTCAAAAAATTTTGGTGGCCTGAGGCGGACCATCAGATTTGCCCTTTTTTGAAATTTGGTGGCTCGACTTTCATTTTTGGTGGCCCCGGGCCACCGGGCCACCGTTAGTGTCGAGCCCTGCAGTAGTGTATGGTAAAATTACAGTGTTGCTTCAATCACTGCCACCTGGGAAACAAACCCTGCCCAAATAATGATAAAAACAAACAAACACACAATAGAATTTACACTGTGTAACTTCTTATCAACGAACAAGCACTAAGTCTAAATCCATGCTTGATTTTTGCCTCTCAAAATCAGGACAATGACCTGAACACACTGTAATACTGCTGCATGCTGAAGGTGCACTGAGACATAAAACACTGTTTTTACCCACTTTTATTCTCTCTTCACATATCATGCCCTGTTGCCTTACTCTGAGCACATACTTGTACATTTCTTTGCGTGAGCTCTCTTTCCATCACCCCCTCTATGTTCCTATTTGATTTTTGTGAATGAACAATTGTATGAATATTAATTCAATCACAATTCTTGTTCCTGAAATATCATTTCTTCCAACACACTCTACTTACGTGCAATGATGTGTTCATTCTTGACAATGTCTGGCTCTACCTTCTTCCTCCGCTTCTTGACGACACACAGCTTGGCACCTCTGAGAAAGTAACAAGAAAGAGACATCACTGCAAACTTTTCAGGTCTATATCATTCCCTTTCACACAAATTCAAAAGTTCACACACATTCACACTGTCATCTGCCATCATGATGATAAATGCCTCTGTTCACATTGATTTGTTTGAAAGCTGTACTGAACACCATACAACTACCTCAGGCCTACAACATTATTGTTCATAATGAATTTCATGAACCTGGACATCCCTCCCCCCTCCCACACACACCACTAAAAAAAAAAGAAAAAAAAAAGAAGAAAATAAAAGGAAGAAAAATACATCCACCAAGTACACCTGACATAGCAGCAATTAATACATGCAAGTTGGATTCTAAGTAGTGAAATAAATGTAACGGGGTCACATGAATTGAATAGCTTGTTTATATGTTTATAAGGTCCTTAGCATTAAAAAAAAAAAAAAAAATTGTAAATTTGGATGTATTAGTAACATGGGCTACTAAGTACCGGTAATCAGTCAGATCAGGATACAATAACAATCTACACTCTAACAGAGTGACTTTAAAGCCAACATGAAAAACAGAAAAAAAAAATATATCACTTTGATTCTCCCTGGATGAAGCCAAGCTAGGAAAAGAGAAAGACTTGAAGGTGCTGTACCTGTGACTCTTGTTAGGGTCGTAGAACACCTTGGCCTGTCCATTGCCACAACCGATGATGATCTGGTTGAGTTTCGGGTGCCACAGACATCTTACAACACTCTGTCAACAGTGCATAAACATACAGATGTTTTTGCGATTTTTACGCAGTCCTTACACACTGCAAAATAATATACACTACGACAAAAAGGACTGTAGAAGGAATAAAGATCACTGCAATACCTTTAGAACATAATGGCATTTGTGGATCTTCTATAGACATACAACTGAAGATACAATGATGACAGGATGGCAAAATGCTTACTGAGACTATAACTCAATGTAAGGAGGTCCAAAATATACCAACATAAAGCTAAAGTAAGATAATTTCTATTTACAACCAATGTATCTGGCATACATTTTATTTACATATTATGAGTACAAATATAAACTGATTAAGTCCACACACCTACAAAACACTGAAACTCATATTCAACCAAAATCTGAAACACATTTCAAGCCCCACACAACGCACTCACCGATTCTCCACATTCCAGCTCGGTGACTCTCCTAAAGGTTTCCCTCTCAAAGAAGACGAGTCTTCCCTGCTGTTCCTTCCTGACCGACAGACCGGCCACCACCAGCTTGTCATCGGGACTGAAGCAGCAGTCAGAGCTGTGGAAATTGAATTCACAAAGAAGCGCTCTTACAATCATGTATGATGGGTAAGAAGATGACATTGACAACCTCATACATTGTAGTTAAGCAGACAAGAAACACTGTACTGAGAGAATTAGTCCTCTTTATACTAGCAGCCTTTCAAATGTCGCATACCGCAAAAGATGTGATATTTTTGCATAACTGGTGCCAAAATCAAAGTGTCCAAGTCAAATGCTCGTTATTTGTAATATTCAACATCTTTGATTTTTTAAAATTAAAAACGTGCAAAATTCATCTTATCAGAACAAGCTTGAAAAATTACTCCAGCGAAAATTTTTGCTTTTACAGTAGTCTAGGCTGTAAATTTTGGACAAAGAACTTCTGCGGGCCTTCAGGAAAGACCACAAGGCCTTGGGAATGTTTAAACAATCCTGCAAAGGAATCACTATATACAATGTAAGTGCTGAAAAGTATGCACAGTAATACAATAACAAACAAAAGCAAACAAAATCCTCACAATAATATATTGTCAACGTCGCAAGGATGTTTACCTCTAAACACATAGAGGAAGTGACTCATGATACACAAAATGGTATAAGTACTAATCTTTCGGACAAGTAAATTCAAATTTATCAGCGCATACTATACAGCTACACAAACTGATGCTACAGTGTACATATTGAGAGCTATTGTACCACAGAACAAATCTCCTTCAGATACTTACACAGGATAGAAGTTGTCCAGTCCTGTGGCAACGTTGACCGGCCTCTTGAAGTTCCGAATGTCCCATGACTTCAGCGTGTCATCTCCTGTTCAATGGCACATTACCGAGATGCACAGGGAGGAGGAATTAATGGGTGGAGGTTTTCAATTGTCATTAATTTGTGTGCAAGTTTGTATCAGGGCTTAGCAATATCAAGCCAAGGCAATGTAGCTATATAGCATTAGTGAAATCTTCTCTTTGTGAGCATGAGTAACTTTCATCTCAGTTACCTCAATCTCATTTGGGGGTATATTCCATAAAGAGTATGAGGTTGAGTCCTTCATTTGTTTCTTTATGGACCATGACATCTTGATTTGACACAGCACAAAATAATAAACACTGATAAAAGGCCCAGTTCACAGCCATAGAGACCACATCATAACTATTTCTTCTTGTGGATCAACTAGTTAAAATCATATGTCACACTTGTTCTTTTCTTTCAAATTTAGTCTCCAAATGACACTAATTCCATACTTTGTATTACAATGGAAAGTAAGCAAGCCCCTCATGTTTTTTGTGTTTTTTTTTTTCTGGTTGACCTGTGTGTGTGAAAGAGAGGGGAAGAAAGATGGATAGTAAGTATAATGCTACAGACCAGAAAACAATGAAAGAATATTGAGACAGCAAGATGAATGAATGAATAGATAAATACACATTATAGATGAATAGAGAGTGAGAATGAGAGAGGGAGGAAGCATGTCACAAAACCTGATTAACCTTACCCCCTCTTGTGACAAAGATCTGGTTGTCATACGAGAAAGAGATGCAGGAGGTATCCGTGCCGACGCCATGAGCTGTCTTCTGATGGTATGTTGGTCTCACCTGACGAGGAGATAGAGACTCAGTTAGACAAAAAGTAAAACTAGGAAATCACCCATAGAGAGCGGACCTCCACCAAGCAGCTCATTTCCACCCATTATAGATGCATGCTGAAATCACCCATAATTTCACAATAGAGAACCCTTTTATTTACATCATAACAACAGTCAACATGCTCCAAGCCAAGTGCAGGTCATTTTCATAGGGTTTTGTGAGGCAAGAATAAGCAAATCATCACAAAAATTACATCAAGTTTATTGACAAAATATGAAATTGACAAATGGAGAGAGACAGAAGACAGGGAAACAGAGAGAGGGAGATAGAAATAACACACTATAGCAATAAAAATGCAACAAGAAGAGAAGAAAATGAGGATGTAGAAGTGTTTTTAATAAGATACAAGTGCCCATAATACCTCTTGAGCTATCATGTGCTTATACCTCTTGAGTTATCATGTGCTGTTTAATGAAAAAATGGTACAAAGTGTTTGTTCACAAGCAAAATTATGCACCCAACTTTAAATATGCATTATTTTCAGGAATATACTACTTCCAGTTTTAGAAAGTCAAAAGAAAGAGGGAAGAGCTTGAATGTGCCGTCATCTGGCTAGACATGGAAGAAGAGTGAACAGAAGCAGAGAAGGAAGAAGCAAAAGAGAAGAGATTGCCCACCAGTGGTCTCTTCACATCCCACAGCTGCAGACTCCCGTCTTGACAGGCTGCTGCTATAAGCTTGGCATCTCGGCTGAACGCACAGCACATTGGGTTGGTCCTCTTGCCGCCTTGACCTTTGAACTTGATGACCTGCAACTGCTTCCAGGGCTTGTTCAGGTTCCATACTCGTACAGTGCTGCCCCAACACATGTGTAAAACAGAGAGAGTGATGATAAGTAAAGCCATGAGTATATGGTATATACGATAATCCTTGCGTACGGGAATGGCAGATTGCCTGAGGTAAAGTTTGATAGCAAGTTCGTAATTTTCTGTTGAATGGGCAGTGAGGATCACATAGTGTAGCATCAATGCAATCATCAGTGACTTCATTTATATACATGTTGTATATGCAGCACTGCCTTACACTACTCTGACTTCAGTTCAGTTCTGTTTATTTCCTCATTCCTTATAATTATCCTGAATAAAACATACAAAGGTAAAGGAGCATATTCAAAACAAATCACATGTAAAAACAGACATAATCATCAGATCATGAACAAATTTACAGAGAAGCTGATATATAACAAATATATGTACTTGAAAATAAGTGTGCATTTTTCCTACAAAATTTGAATTGAATACTAGTAGCCCTGTTTGCAAGCCACAAAGGTCACTAGCTTCCTGAAACACAGTGGGGCTTGGATTGGTTATTTCTTGGTGTGTTTCCTGCTGTGACTTTACTAACTTTACTTTACTTTACTAAACTGACTATGAAGTTACTTCAAACACATACCATACATTTTTCTCACAACTGATGGGTCATGGGGACTGAATAAATCAATGTAAAATAAATCCTACTGCTTACCTGTCACCGGCACATGTGATGAATTCCTCCTTAACTTTGGGATTCCAGCAAGCTCCATTTACCATGGATACATGACCCTGCAAAAACAAACAGCAACAAAGAAAATTAAAGATAAATTTGCTTCATACACTGCAATTATTTGTTCCCAAATGGAAACAGCTTTTAATTTCTCTCTGTGGGGAGACAAATGCTTGAAAAGTAATGACTGGCAAAATCAGTTTGCAATTTGTCTCTTGCAATTCTATGATCTGTCAAAGTTTTAGAGGTTTTATCTCAGTCATATTGCCAGGTAAGTCATATAATGTGTTCATTAGTATGTATACATCTCACATGTTCCAAACATTCAGGGACATTTGTGATGTACCTGTAATATTGGTTTACCCAATAGTAGTCAGTCTCCCAGTCCAAGTTATTACAACACAAATCTTTGCCATAAACATAACATTCAAAATTGCCACTATAAGCATTTGTATTACCACCACCAACATCACTATCACCATCATCATCACAATCACCATCATCATCAATATTACCATCATCATCATAATCATCAGCAATATTATCATCATCATCACCACAATCATCATCAACATTTCCATCATCATCATCAATATTATCATCATCATCACCACAATCACCATCATCACCATTGTCATCAGTTTCATAATCACCATCATCATCATTGAATTTTCCTCCTTTTCCTTCCTCTCACCTTAGTATTGCTCATGTCTACAATGTACTGGTCACCCCTCACGGTCTCCATGACCTCAAAGCCGTCCCGGTCAACGACCTTGACTTGCGGCTTGGCTGCAGCCATGAGGATGCTGTCACCAGTGATGCTGTACTGCAGACTTCTGATCTGATGGCTGTTCAGAGTGGGATTTGATGAGTACATGCAGGTGAGAGTCAATGAAAGGATAGAAGGGAGACAAGAAGTAAGATACATGTAGGTATACTGTGACCATATGACATGATAAATGTTTTAGTTATAGAGTGAATGATAATGATAATTAATTCTATATGCAAAATCTTTTTTTCAGGTGAATTCACGATACTATGAGTGACCATTTACCAACACTTTCATTCCAATGGTCCTTTTGATGACTTCTTTGTGATTTTTTTCTCACAATTTTCACTCATCTGATGCTGCTTGTTTAGTGTGATGATGCGATATACATTCTTCAATAGGATATGTTTCATTCTGAATGTGGACATAAGTCAACAAAGCTATCTCTACTGCATGCAGCCACAGGGAAGTAATCACTCAAACCAGCTACATGTACATGTGTTGACAAATGTGAACACTGCCTTGCACCACAGTACCTTTCGAATGGTTGGAATGACCTGAAGGAGTTGAGGGATGCATCCATGGCAGCAAAGTCCCAAAAGCGGACGTCAAAGTCGTATCCTCCAGTCACCAGCCTCGAACCAGATGGATCCAGAGCTACAGCAGACACCTATTGAGCACAAAGAGGCCAGAATGAAAAGGTAGCAAGTTATATGTCCTTTAGAAAATAGAAAGATTCCAGACTGACCAAAAAAAATCTCTTGGAAGAATCTTTCTGAAACACAATAATATTCTTAATGTGTCCAGAGTGTTGGCGTGGTCAAACACTCAAAGAGGTCTTCTCACTGAAAAATAGCTCCAAATGACATTTTAAATCCCAGTTGATGTCTCAAATGCTATGGCCTGTCAATCACACATCACATGGATCCATTCAATATGCTTTATAGATGTTGGAGTATTTAACGCACGCAAAAACCATGGCAAAAGGGATTACAAAAGTCAAGTAAAGCTGTGCCTCTTTGTGTTTCAGAGGTTAAAACATTCAAACTACAAAATAATGCACATCAGAACCAAGCAAAATTCAATAGAGAGAATAGCTCTCAACCAAGACTGGCAGATCATCATTTGAGAAACATGTATTGCAGAAAAGTATTTCAAAGTTGCGTTCATGTTTTAAAGCTCATTACAAACAAGTTCTCTGAAGTTTGACACCCATTGGCTCACATGCATATGTCAAACTTTAACATTGGTTCTGACAAGGCCATTACAGACAATTTGAGATTCACATACTGCAAAACTGGTACCAATGTACAATTTTAAAGATTTTTTTTGGAGAAAAGATACTGGGGGTAATGAGCAAAGTTCCTTGGCAATGTATTTTATAAAGTGCATCTAAAAATGAGATACCATGTTCATTAGACTCCACTTCTAGAAGTGTGATGACTGGAGCACAGTTTTATCCATGGCAGAGCAGAATTCATAATATGAATGGTAGAATGGTGGGGAGGGTGGAACATATGTGATGAATGTCTTAGAGCAGAATCATGTAAGCACTGGAAAATGAGCAAACATATTTTAAACATTTTTAACGTACAAGTGGTATTTGGGGTTTTTACTCCAGACCTGTGACAACAAATGCCCTCCGTCCTTTGACCTCATACACAAACAGTGTGATGCATAATAATTCATCCCTTTTTACGCATCCACTATGAAAATTTTCTAATCAATCAAAACAAACAAAAAAGTCATTCTCAAATCATCATGATCACAAGATGCAGTTTATGTATTATATTAAGGAAGGGTGGACAAGCAGTCTGCAAAATATATAAAAGACAAATAAGCAAATAAGCAAATAGCACAATAAAGCTTCTTGCTCTGAATTACGTCGAGTATTGCATTGAGTCATTTGACTACAATGCACAGTGAAGTAATATAATTATGGTTACAGAGCTGAGAATACTTACAGACTTATGGCCATGATTCAAAACTATTTCATGTGTTGCTGGGATCTTCTTTTCTGGAGGCTGCAATATAGACAAAAGAAGAAAGAGATTGATTGGCATTTAAAAAAAAAATGACAACATACTTTTTTCAAATCCACACATATTAGACAGGACTCGACATTAATGGTGGCCTGGTGGCCCGGGGCCCCTAAGAATTGGTGTCTGGCCATCAAATCTAACTTTTGGTGGACCAGTCAGGCAACTAAGATTCAAAATGGATTGTTGTTTTTGCTTTTATTTTGGGTCAATTAATATCTTTTTTGGGGGGACACCTAAACTTCGGATTTAAAGAATAAAGTGGCCCGAACCAGGCCTCCGGACAAAAGAGAGAGTGTCGAGCCCTGTTAGATATGAACTTGTTTCAAGAAATAGTATTTCAATATCCACACAGCAATAGTAGATTTCCTCCATCATTATCTAGTTGTTTGGCAAAGACAAATTAGAAACCTCTTCATATACCTGTGAACATCTTTGGCTTGTTTCTGACGTTTTAAATTTATAGAGAATACAAACACACAGTTACAGCCAGGAAACAACCCACTAATGGCAATGACTGCAGTAATTGCAGCAGTAAGTGCAATAATTTTAACTGACAATGGTCACAAAATCATTGATGAAATGGGTCCAGGAGTGTTTTCAAATTACATCTACGCTCAAGTGTTTCATATTGCCTGACATGTATAACAAGAAATACCCTTTTATTCAAAGAAAACGCACTGCAAAAGACATAAATGTACACTAATGCTATACCAGAAATTGTTCCAATAAATTAGTAACACCTGATATGTATACTGGATACATTCTTACCAGGTCATCCTCATCTTCTTCATCATCATCTTCATCGTCATCATCATCCTCACTATCAACATTAGCGGAGGATTTCTTAGAGGTAGAAGGCTTGCCAAAGCCAGGTGGAAGTGGAGGACCTGTAAAGGTACACATAATAACAAAAGAAAGTTGTACATATCTGTGATATTCCAAGATGGGAGAATAAACTTCACAATATCATATCAAGTTCAATATATAAATGATATATACTACATAGACAACAGATACTCTGTATTGAGCTTCAATTGATTACTTCAACATAAGCCAAATGATCACATTATTGGGGATCATACTGGAGATACTGTTGTACATACACAGTATCTCATTTTCATGAGGATTTAAACATCTGCATATTAACTTGATTCTGCCTTTAATTGTCAAAAAATAAAATAACACACCTACAGTGTATGTGCATATCTTACCAATCATGTCATCATCATCGTCGTCATCATCTGATGTGTTCTTGTTGGACTTCTTCATTGATGACGAGGGTTGCTGTCGGTGGATCTGATCATCGTCCTCATCGTTATCGCTGTCTCTTGATGATTTCTTCTTTGACATCTCCTGGGCAGTTCTCCTCGTCTGTTCAAACATCTTGTTAAAGTCAAAAGTCTTGGCTGCTTTCTTGCCTACATAGCATCCATCAAAAGCAACACAAACACACAAATTCTCCTAAAGACAGGAAAAGCACATGTTTAGATTTCTCATTTTTATTAGTATGTCTTGAATAATTTTTATGCCATAGTATCTAAAGCTGAGAAACCTCTGGAACTTGGATTATGACAATTTTCTGCTCTCATAAACTGGTTTATGTTTTATTTCACTTTGTGTCCTGCAATAGTATAGCTGCTGTTCTATGATGCTATGTTTATATGTGGAAATTACACATGGAAAAGAAAAAGTAGAGAAATGAAAAGAGAATGACAGCGGGAGACAGAAAGAGACAGAGAGGATGGAACAGTTTTATCATCAATTTTAGTGTATGCACGTGTAGTTTAATAGTTACATTCAGTTAACTGTGAAGAGAATGGAAAAATCCAACATCAAATATTAACAAAAGAGGTACCATACTAAAAAGTGGCATATCATCATTACACAACCCAGAAAATGTTTACTAATTATCATATATCATGTCAATATGCTTGCATTTTTTAAAAACAATTACATTTAATCAAAATTTTATTCACTTTTTATAAAATTTGTAAGACAAGTGTTACTTTGCTCAAAAGACGACAACATCACAACACATCATGACATAACTCATTGAGCACTATTTCAGTTTTAAGTAGAGTCATGTTTTTTTCTTACCAAAGCCAGAAAATCCCATCACTTGTGCCATGTCCATTTCAGGAGGGTCTTCTTGTGGTTTGGAGTATGATGTGGAACTGACGTTCTGCTTGCTGCCAGACTGGCTCACTGATGCCTTCTTTTCTCGTTCAAGACGTGCAGCTGCATACATGCGATAATAAAGAATTCCCTGTTAATATGGTCATGGTACATACACGTACTTACACTTAGCTATTTTTTTTTTCTACACAAGCTACTCTCTAGTATTTAAATGGGAAAAGAAATAATTCTGTAACATGTAATTATTAAGATGTACCTGTATTAATAACAGCATGCAAAAAACTGAAATGACTGATACTATACCTCATTTAAAGGATAGGAGAAGAAGAAGAAGAAGAAGAAGAAAAAAGAGAAGAAGAAGAAGAAGAAGAAGAAGAAAACAAAAACAAAGACAAATTATATACAGTAACAATGCAATGTTAGAGCCAGACTACTTCATGACTTTCTGGAGCACAGTGCATCACCCACTTGATGCCACTTCCATACAAGAATAGTTGCCATACTGTTGCTGCATTCTGGTATACAATGTACATGTAGTGGTAAATGGTACGGTGGGCAAAGGGACATGATGTCGATACACGTACAAGTATTGTATGTCTGTGCTATGTCTCCCTCCCAGCTCTTTATCATGTTGATATACTCAATGATAATATACGAAGTATTGTAAAATTACTCATAGCCAATCCTTCTGTTGAGACCTCCAGTCGCTCCTTTGAATGATACTTGATCCTTCTTAAACTTAAAAGCTAAAACAACTGATGCAAAGAAAAGTTCAACAAAACACAATTGTAAATACATAAACCTAGTTTTGTGTTTTGTTTGTTTTACTTTTACTTGATCTCAGTACAAGATACCATGAATACCAGTCAGCATGTAAAAATATAATATAAAATGAGCCTATTGCATTAAGGCCCTTTTGGTTTTGGCCATCTCGCCACTGTTCTAGCCCCATTGTCTTTCTTCTTCTTCTCCTCCTTCTTCTGCTTGGAAAGTACAGTCTATCATCCGGTGTACAGTCATACTATTAGTCAGGTCTGGTGTGGTATATACAGTAACTTTCCAAAACATTTCTAAATTCTACATCATACTATGTGCGGCTAGAAACAATGCTCCTCTGCAGGGTGTTCCAAACCTGATATACTGTAGTGAGAGATAACAATGTGTAGTGAGATATAACAATGTATCCCCACGTGCGGGCGCGCGTACGTGCCCGTATATCAGCAGATGATCCACGGATGAATGACCCCGCCGAGGTGTCAAGGGACGCCCGGACAGTTTTCCCAGGCAGACCGACGGACGAGCCTAAGACAGAGAGACAACCCCAATTGCAGCTGAACTACTGACCGCCAACTCGCCACCAGGCTGATACCTGACAAGCCCATACCATAGGTGAGTAGGCAATATCGGCCATTTCACAACAGTGGCGCTGCGAGCAAAAAGAAACTGCGTTTTTGTGGGTCTTTTCGGTAAAAGATACCGGCAAGAGTTTCTTTTCGGTCTCTCTCTCTCTATATATTCGTGGTAAAGTTTACGCGTTTTTGTAAGTACCGCTTATGACTAGTGTGAATATTTTAGGATTTCTTAGGTCCCCGGGCACTTGATATTATTCTTGAGGAAGATTTTTCCGTAGAAATATAGCAGATTTAAACAATTAAGGGGATATCTGGGTATTTGAGTGGGACATTAAGGCATAGAATCGGTTCCCGCGCAGGCTATTTATAAGCAAAGTAGGAGTTTTTGTCCGTTTACCATTTCATTGTCTCACGGCGTGCCGAGAATTCCAGGGTTGCGTTTTGGCGGGAGTTTAGGACTCCTGCCACCTACCCTTTTCTAGTACGGAGTTTCCGAGTCGATTTTCGATTACTGTGATAATAGATTTGGATTCAATAGCGATTTAATAGATATTTATATATAGATTTTTTCTTCTTTTCTGCGTATAAATGTGGTATGTAACCGGATTTTTTTGAAGATACTACGTGGATACGGGAATTAGTTTAATATTGTTCCGTTAGAGTATTAGGTTAGGATTAGTTCGTTTCCTTATTTTGTAAGTTATTTAAGTGTCCCGAATTTCGGGAACCTTATATAACAACGGCATTTTCCGAGGAGGATCCTGTGAACCTTTCCGCCGAGAACCTTAACCGGATTCGAGAGGAACGGGAGCTCGGTAAGTGCACGTTTCAATCGACCAAACCCACGGGCGATAACTCGGAAGGGAAACGCCTGGGTGGCCCCCCAGCCCAAAATAACCTCAGCAACGGAAGCAATGCACAGGTAAGGCCGGACCAATCTCCCCAGCGATCCTTACAGGGTAAGAAATTAAGCTCTCCCCCTGTAAATGACCGCCCCCCTTCCCGACATGCTGGGTACGACCAGTGCTATAACACAGGTTCACCACGCAGGACGGAAGGAGGAGGGCGGTACAGGTATTACCAGCGCCAGGTGAGAGAACGATATCCGGACTCCCCCTCGCGTGGGTCGCGGCGGCGCGAACGAAGTTCATCTCGGACGGCGCGTAGCCACGATTATGAGGCATGGGGACCCCAATACGAGGTAAGACGGCAGAGGGAGGACAGACTTTACGAGTCACCGCCTCGGTCGAGGCGAGAGAGACGATATGAAACTCCCCCTCGACGCTACCAGGAGAGTGAATGGGAGCCGTCCTCTCCACCACGACCGAGAGACCCCTACTACGAGTCCCCCCCTCGTCACGAAAATGTGGAATACCGGCGTCGCGGGTCTCCACCTCCGCGGTTAGACAATGGATATCAGAGGCGCGAGGCAAGAGCCCCTTCACCGGGGCGTCACGGGGGTTACAGGTGGGGCTGTGCGTCATATGCACGAGACGGCCGTGAGTTTTCACGATCAGTCGCGTTTGCATCGCCCCCACCAGTAAGGAGAACCTCGCCGCCAATAAGGCATGCCGCGGCCTCCGAGGTGGAAGCCCCCCGGTACTCGGTAGACTATAGGGCCAGGCCTACAGCACCCCCCTCCTATTCATCAACACGGAGTGGAGGGTCAAACTACAGGCCAGTCACCCTTCCCAGGACGATTACATTCGATGGTACTGGGAGTTGGAAGGCCTTCTTTGCCAAATTCCAATTATTCGCTGATGAAAGTCAGTGGGACTCAACACAGAGAAAGAACCAGTTATGCTGGACGTTGGAGGGTGAGGCCAGCAACTACATTGCGACAATCTTAGAGCGAGAACCAGACATATATTATCGTGTTCTGGTCAAGAAGCTCGAGAACCGTTTCACACGGCGGGAGCTACCAGAAGTGTCGCAAATGCACTTCACATATGCACGGCAAGCCCCCGAGGAAACTACCACGCAGTGGGCGGATCGCCTCCTGACCTTGGCCTCGCAGGCTTTCCCCGGATTGCCGGAGGGCTACGTGCAGAGGCAGATTGTTATGCGTTTCTGTCAGGGTTCTTCAGACAAAGAGGCGGGGCAACATGCCCTCAACTCCCGCCCACGAAATCTTGATGAAGCAGTTGATGTCCTCAAATGGTATCAACACACGCATCGGGCCATCTTTGGGAAGCTCCGGAAAGAGGTGAGGCAGGTCGCCTTCTCTGAGGAGGACACCCGAGAGCCCACTGTTCAGATGGTAAGTGCGCCCCCGCCCAAACAGGGAAAGGAGCAAGGGCCACTTGAAAAAAGGGTGTCAGCCCTCGAGGGCAAGATGAATCTAGTCCTCGATCAACTTGACTCTCTAAGAGCCACAGTTCAAGGGCTGACAGCAACTTGCGCCAAGATGGAGTCCCTACAAACCAACATGCAGGGATTAAAGGGATCCATCCAGGGCCTGAGTGAGATGATGGCAAAGACTCGAGCCTCACCAGCCAGACCAAGGGGCTCTCCGGCAAGACCAAGGCCCTCTCCCGGTAGGAGCAATTTGTGTTACCGGTGTGGGAAGCCTGGCCATTTTGCTAGGGAATGCCCCGAAGCGAATAGTGACAAGTCCGTGTCCTTCATGGGTGAAGAAGAGGGAAACGACTGGGGATCGGGAAGGGAGGAGGGCCCAACCCGATCCGAGTAGACCAGCGCCCTCAAACATCAGCCTCTCCGGGGAGGAAGGAACTCTCCAAGGGAGGCGGCCAGGGCAACGCTGACAGGGACACCTCATCAAGAGGAGCAAGAAAGGATGCCCCCAGGGAGCAAGAGGAAGTGCAAACTTCCCACGCTACTAGTGCTGGGCATCCTCCTATTCCACCGAGTCCCTGGGTAACACCCCCATGGCCCCCACCTTGTAATAGTATTGTGAACACCCTGAAAGACACGGATGAAATAGTGGTGTGCCGAGTCAAATCGTCATCACTTTTCAGAATTGATATCACCGTTGGACAGAGGCCTGTTCGTGCGGTGGTAGATACAGCAGCCGAAGTGACCATCCTTTCGGATAAGACATACCAGATGCTTCAACCCACCCCTCCCCTCATCAGAGAAGTAACTTTGAATGCAGCTGGGAGGGACATGAAAATGAAAGGCATGGTAGTGGGACCGGTGCAAATGACATTGGGGACACATGTTCTGAATGAGCATATATATGTGGCTCCAATCGAAGATGACATGCTTTTGGGAGCAGATCTGCTCCGTAAACATCACGCATGCATTGATATACCAGGTTCCATACTTTGCTTTCAGGGAGAAGCTTTACCTATGACCTTTGGCGAAGGAGGTGCAGTAGCACAAGTGTTCATTTCCGACCCAGTCACAATCCCCCCTCGATCTGTGAAAAGGGTGAAATGCAAGATTAAAACTTGCGTACCCTGGAAACAGTTTGTGGTGGAACCGGAGCGGAGCTTAGTCGGTTTAATCCCTAGGACGCTGCATGAGGAAAGAGATCACATAGAGATATATTCTCTGAATCCAACAGACAATCACATACGTTGGCGAAGGGACCAGGTAATTGGGCAAGCCCAGGAAGCCTCAGTTATCCAGCCCCCCAATAGTGATATGTCAGACAATATGCAGGTCCATCAAGTTAACGTTACCGAGGACAAAATCCCCCCTCATTTGCAAGGTTTGTGGGAAAGATCCTCGGTACAACTTGAACCTGAAGAACAAAAGGTACTTAGGGATTTACTTATTGAATTTGAATGCGTCTTCGCCAAAGACGAATTTGACCTAGGGAACTTCACTGAGGTTACCCACTCCATTGATACGGGTAGTGCAACCCCCATCAAGCAGAAGATGAGGCGCACACCCATGAATTTCATTCAAGAGGAACGAGCACTTCTAAACAAGATGTTGTCGGCCGGAGTGATCAAGCCCTCAGTGTCCGAATGGGCATCCCCCCCAGTGCTGATAAGGAAGCGAGATGGTGGCGTCCGATGGTGTATCGACTACCGTAGACTAAACAAAGTCACAAAAAAGGACGTATACCCCCTTCCTTGCATTGATGAGTGTTTGGACACTCTGGCTGAAAACTCTTGGTTCTCCAAACTCGACGCCAACTCTGCGTATTGGCAGGTAAACGTCCGAAAACAAGACCGGGAGAAAACAGCCTTTCTCACAAAGCATGGGCTGTACGAGTTTGTGCGCATGGGCTTTGGCCTATGCAATGCTCCCGCGACCTTCTCCAGGGCAATGAACCTCGTCCTCAGAGGGCTGAATTGGGACATTGCTTTGGCATTTCTGGACGACGTAGTGGTGCTCGGTAACTCTTTTGAGAACCATGTCAACAATCTCAGATTGGTCCTGGAACGATTCAGGGACTTTAAGCTCAAACTAAAGCCCAAGAAGTGTTCCTTTTTCCAACGTCGTGTGGAGTTTCTTGGCAGGGAGGTGGACGCTGACGGCCTGTACCTAAAAGACGAGCATATCAAGGCCGTCTTGGACTGGCCAACACCTAAATGCAGTAAAGAGGTGGAACAGTTCCTCGGTTTGGTCAACTATCACCGCGTCTTCCTGAAAAACTATGCCGAGGTAGTAGGGCCGCTGTATGGCCTCACCGGCAAACGGGAGTTTCGCTGGGAAGCTGACCACCAGGCCGCCTTTGATCAGGTAAAAGAATTACTGACCACTGCCCCTGTCCTTGCACTGCCCAACTCTGTAGACCCCTTCATCCTGGATACCGATGCATCTGGTACAGCTATAGGTGCTGAACTCATTCAGGTCCAGGAGGGACAAGAGAGAGTGATTGCTTATGGCAGTTGCTCCCTGTCCCCGGAGCAGCGACGGTACTGCGTCACTAGGCGTGAACTGCTCGCGGTCGTGAGGTTTACACGTCAGTACAGACACTACTTGTTGGGTAAACACTTCACAATCCGCACTGACCATGGGAGCTTGACATGGTTGATGAACTTCAAGGAGCCACAAGGTCAATTGGCCCGTTGGCTTGAAGAACTTAGCCAATATGACATGAAGGTTGAACATCGACCCGGTACGAAGCATCAGAATGCAGACGCATTATCGCGCATGCCCCAGGGTGATTTTCTCTGTGAGAATTATCGCCTAGGCATGGAGCCCGATGATCTACCCTGTGGTGGATGTTCATATTGCAGAAAGGCACATAACAACTGGTCCCTTTTTGCTGATGTCATAGATGACGCTGTTCCACTAGCACAAAGAAATAACATCTCGGAGATCACAGTGGATCAGAGTGTAGAAGGGAACCTCTTAATCACCCATTTAGACATAGATTGTCAGGAAGGTTCCCCCTCTCTGTCCATTAATGGAGTGGCAGCTGACGAAACCGCCCCCAGTCGCCCAGTCGACTTAGACTTAACAGACTCCCTACAAAAAGAGCAGGAGGCAGACGCCCAACTGTCCCTTCTACGTAGGTGGTTAGTCAGTAAGGAAGAGCCGGACGAGGGCACAATTCTCTTGTTGGAGCCCGCCAGCAAATTCCTTTGGATCAACCGAGACATGTTTTTCTTAAAGGACGGCATCATTCAAAAACAGGACGATGACGAGTCTGTGCTAGTGGTGCCAAAATCATTGCAGCAGGAGGTGATGAAAGTAAATCACGACCTGCCCTCCGCAGCACATGCAGGTGTGACTAGAACAAAAAGCAAACTAAAGTCCAAATACTTCTGGTATGGCATGTCACGTGACATTCAGGAGTATATCAAGAGGTGTACCACCTGTAACCGGAACAAGAAAACGGTCAGGTATGGGAGGCACCCCTTGATAAACTATCATGCGGGAGCCCCCATGGAGCGAGTACACCTGGACTTTATTGGCCCACTGCCCAAAACCACACAGGGCAATGAGTACATTCTCATGATGGTGGACCAGTTCACCAAATGGGTAGAATGCGTCCCCCTGCCCTCGCAGACAGCTGAAGTCACAGCCCAGGCCGCAGTCAATGAATTTTTCTGTCGGTTTGGGTACCCCTTCCAGATCTTCACTGACCAGGGCAGAAACTTTGAGAGCAAGCTGTTCACCAATATGTGCAAGCTGTTACACATCCACAAGGCAAGGACAACTCCCTACAGGCCATCAGCCAACGGGCAGGTTGAAAGATTCAACCGAACCTTGATGGATGCAGTACGCTGCTATATTGATAAGTCCCAACGCCAGTGGGACCAGTATCTTGCTCAAATAGCAGGGGCCATTCGTTCCACTGTGAATCGCAGCACCGGATTCACACCAAACCAGCTGATGCTAGGTCGGGAAACCAACCAGCCCGCAGAACTAGTCTTCCCCCTTCCCCCATCCGTCCCAGTCGGATCACTGGACGAATATTCATCTACACTGGCGGAGAATATTCGTCGGGCACATGACACTGCCCGAACTACACTCCAGTCGACACAGAGACGGATGAAGAGGGACTATGATGTAAAAACACATCTACGCCAGTTTCGGGAGGGAGACAGGGTCTACTTGTTGGATTCAGGTACCCCCAAGGGAAAGTGCAAGAAGTTACTATCCCCATGGAAGGGTCCTGCCGTAATCCACAAAAGGTACACTCCCTATTTATATCGAGTCATATACAGGAACAAGGTGTTTACTGTGAACCACGATAGACTCAAGGGGTGTACAGATCTCAGTGAGATCCCCAAAAGTAACTTTGGGAAAGACCTGTACTGCTTCTGCAGGAAGCCGGATGATGGTTCCCTTATGATCCAGTGTGACGGCTGCGATGAATGGTTCCATGGTGCCTGCGTCCGTATCACGGAGGCAGACAGCATGAACATAGACAAGTATTTTTGCCCCTTCTGTAAGCAGAAGAAGTAGCGCTTTTATATGAATGTGGGCTATGCTTATGTACCATTTTCATCTTGCAGGTCATCACCATGGACGATCTACTTGAGGTCATGGAGGACCTACGTGTGTTTGACGCGGAAGAGCCGGGAGGGGAGCCGAAGGACACAGGGGGACTCGTAGAGGCAGGACCTCCTCCACCTCCTCCACCTCCTCCACCTCCTCCACCCCCTCCACCCCTTCCTCCTTCACCTCCACCCCTGGCGGTACCTCCCACGGGGGCGAGGAGGCGAACACACAGGAGGAGAGCACGACGCCTCAAGGCGAGGTCCAGTGGGCCCCAAGCCCCGGCCCCCCAGCCCTCCCAAGCTGTGGCTCGGGCATGGGCGGGGATGGCCCGGGGTAGAGGCTCCGCCCAAGGGCTGGAAGCAGTCATCAGGATGACGCCAGCTCCAGCCATGGGTCGGGGCCGGGGCCTGCTGAGGCTTGTCCCCGCTCCTGAGCCCCTGCCGGGTTTCGACTCTCATTTCCATCCAGATAGGTTATGCAACCACATGTGGAGTCAACCGAACCCCGGCAGGGACCCCGTCCACCCGGTGCACTTGGTCGGGGGGGTACTCAATTACTGCGACCCCGAGACTTACCTCGACCCCGACTTCGTGGACCGGGTGGTGGCGGCTCAGGACGGGGGCAATGCATGGAAGCTCGCCTTGGGGATCCACCCCAAAAAGGCCTCCACGTTCACCGACCAACATTGGCGGGCACTCCTGCACCATCTAAGTCACCCCCAGGTAATCGGGCTTAGTGAAGTCGGGCTAGACTTCACCGTGCCCCCCCGGCAGTGGCCAGAGCAGGAGAACCTGCTTAGGGCCCTCCTTGATCTAGGGACGAGGGGCAGGATTCTGATCCTCCACCTCCGGGGTGTGGGTGACCAGACGGGCGTCCATGCCATCAGCCGGCGCCTTATCCAGCGGAGCTGCCCTGGGGATCAACGGATCCACCTCCACTCTTTTAGTGGAGATAGCCTCCAGGTCAGGGCCTGGACGGCCCGATTTCCCCACTGCTATTTTGGGGTGTCGGCGCTCGTCCGGTCCCTGGCAGATCCCCAGCGGGCGGCAGTGAGGGAGATCCCCCTAGACCGTCTCCTTCTGGAAACTGATGCGCCCCACCTCGCCCCTCACCCAGGTATGCGTTACAATATGCCACGCTTCCTGGGTGATGTGGGCAGGCTGGTGGCCGACATCCGGGGTCTCCCTCTGGCCCGGCTGATGGCAGTGACAACTGCCAATGCCCAGCGTTTGTATGGGTACTAGTAGTATTAGTTTAATGATCTGTAATGTATTTTAAGGGAAAGTCACCCGTGAAAATTGTAAAATGAGATTATAATGTTATAAGAAAAAGGGAAAGTTACCCTTTTTGTATGCTAAGGTTAAGAAAGGGAAGGGTTAGTTTTAGAAACAATGATAATCATCTGCTGTGTTGTTGCAGCGAAGGGATAATAATAAGTAAATTATAGATTTTTGTTGGGAGTGGGATGCATATTTTCACGGGCACCCGTCATGGTCGGTTGGAGGCGTAGGCTGACACCATATATCATTTTCGGAACATACCTCCCAAGGGTCTCTGGGTTGTGGGCTTCGTGTGGGCTTAGCCGGAAGCCCTTTCATGTATTTGAGGGGACTAGGTCTGTTTTCAGGCTGAGAAGTCTGCTCGACGTACTGAGCCGGATTGTCCAGAGAATACATTCCAAAGTGGAAGGTCACTTCACGGTCGGTCCTGCGGACGCCCCCCTAGAAGACTAAGGGCAGATATGGAAATTGTCAGCCTTTACGGTTGGGATATTGAATTATAAATTTGGTTACAGTATTAGTGAAAGTCACTAGTGACAGTTTTGGATGTTGCCATAACTGTTGATAAGCTATTGGCTACGGATGAACGCCGCGGGGAAATATATATCATATAACCCCGGCAATTTGAATTTAAGAATGATACTGCATGTAAATGCAGGTTAGGTTGGGGTATAGTTAAATACACCAATGGGGAAATTGAAATTTGTAATGAGTGTTATGGAACTCAGGTGGATATATGTTTATATGGGTTCCTGTATAAAGAAATCGGGCGATAACGTAGTTATATTGAAAGGCTTTTTTTTAGTAAATGATATTGTTGAGATATTGGAGGTTAAGAATGGAAGGATCTCTCTGAAAATTTGGGAGATTATAATAAATACATTGGAGGATTTTTCTTTAAAAGAAAATAGCAGCTGGATTTCAGAGCTGGAAAAAGTGGGTCTTAGCTTTGTTGGCCGGGGGTTGTGTAGTGAGAGATAACAATGTGTAGTGAGATATAACAATGTATCCCCACGTGCGGGCGCGCGTACGTGCCCGTATATCAGCAGACGATCCACGGATGAATGACCCCGCCGAGGTGTCAAGGGACGCCCGGACAGTTTTCCCAGGCAGACCGACGGACGAGCCTAAGACAGAGAGACAACCCCAATTGCAGCTGAACTACTGACCGCCAACTCGCCACCAGGCTGATACCTGACAAGCCCATACCATAGGTGAGTAGGCAATAACGGCCATTTCACAACAATACTATTACTAAATGACAGCCTCTGGAAAGAAGAATCTCTGAGTCTGATATAGTAGAGAAGAGTCTGTGCAAAAGCCAAACAAAGGTATATCATAGAATTGCCGCAGGTGATTTTGCTACCGGGATCAGGAATGTCTGAGGAATGTTGATACTTTGTCTTTCTGGTTGATGACAATTGATAATGCATTGTCACTCGTCATCGATCAGCATCTTGCACTGTCTTAGACAGAAAAATCTGTCTGTCCGAAGGAGCTTTTTTTGAAATCATTTTTTGACATTTACAGCTCTCCTCCGTGAAGCCAGACGTAGTCTCCGCGTAACATATCCCTGACAACCAGATAGAGACCGATCTTTCCGTCAAGCACTGTCTGTGCCCCGCGTTCCTGTGCCGTAGAACTTGTGCTTTGTTGTGGCCATTGGAGTTTGCTCGGCATTAATTTATTGCTGTCACACTGCTTATAACAATGTACACTGCTTGTTACACTGCTTAATGGAATCATGAAATAAACTGCGAATAAAACCTGAAAGAAAAAAGAAGTGTTAACAGGTTAGGCCTAAAAGGTTGCTGCTTCAAAACAATGACATATTTGACATTAAATTACCATTATTCCAACAACAATAGGGTCTATCATGAAGTGATCACGACGACGCGACGACTGCGCCAAAGTAAAAATAAAGTCAAAGACTACCAATGTGCCATAAAATAACATTACCTCTAAGAGCTCGCATTTCTTCAAGATCGTCGTCCATCTTGGAGACAGATTCTAGCTTTCTACAGCTCAGCTCAACGCAGCACAGCACAGGACTCTACTCTGCTTTTGTACTTGACAAAACTTGCAACATAACACGCATCTCAGAACGCTAGTACCAGGTAGAGTAAAAACGCCAATGCGTACGACTCGGACTACACGGATTGTTCACTAACCGTGCATGCGATCGATGACGCGGTGCGGTATGGGTATGCGATGCGGTGGCGGTGCGGTGGCGGTGCGATGCAATGAGTGCGATGCGTCCGATGTGTATAAAGCACGTGTTGGTGTGGGGAAAGCCGAAGACGTCAAAACTCCAAGACCAAGGTTACGAGAATTTTGGTGTCCTGCTGAACGATACACGGTATATCTTTAACAACGTTTTAGAAATCATGTTTCTTAATAATTACCGTAATAGTGTGGATCATCTACTTCTTTATAAAACCAATTTGTTATAAAACAGGTTTGGATCTTGAAGGCGATGTTGTTTGGCGTAGTCCCACGTGTAGAAGTTCTTGTAGGTTTTAGTTTGCAATCTCTATAACACTAACAGACAATAGACCTATGTAGGGACGCCGAACGTCAAGGACATAGCCTTCAGAAATTGGACACCCGCTTAATTACGTGTTAATCAATCCGCACCATCTCGTAACCCCGCGTACGTCAAAATGAATGAGGGGTCAAATTGCATCCGCCGCCATTAAAAATGAAATGAATCCTCATAAACTTACCACAAATTCTACACGTTCATCTCACTTTCCTACCCCGATATGCAGTTATGACAAACTTTGTACATTGTAAATCATTATTACGGAAAGACTTGCCTAAACATGATGTGGAAGACGCAGAATATTCCAAAATATATCCGAGTACATGCTGACGGTTGACCTTCAATCGATGACCATGCTGAGTAAAGTGATTGCGCAATGCCTGGCCCCGCCCTCCCCAGGGGCCCCGTGTAATCCTAGTAGCGGGCGCCCCACACCTTTTCACTTCTTTGGCTGGGGCCCTGTCGACGGTACATCAAAAAAATCCAATTTGTAGTCGAAATGACAGACATTTGTCCCCTTTATTTATCTTTTCAGAAACTTATTAGATTGTTTGCTTTGATAAGGAGCTATACATAAAAAAAAATGTAGCACTTTTACTGTTGATAGGACGCGTTGGGAACATGTATCCACATTTGCAAAATATTTTTTATGATTTTTTCCATTCGGTTTGGGCCCCAAGGGCCCTAGCGCATTTTTGCGCAAAGGAAAAAACCCTTTATTCATGAGATGATGTCATGCAGGTTCTGTTAATAGGCGGAGCTAACGCCGACTGAACTCCGGTGTTTAGTCTTTGGCCAAGGCAATTACGATAATTATACAAATAATACACAGGTGAGAGTACGTCAATGAAGTTGTAGCGCACTCAAGGGTATTTACAATTGTGAAACATGCACGATCGAGGCGAAGCCGAGTGCATGTTGCACTACATTGTAAATGCCCGAGAGTGAGCTGCATCTCCACTAATTATTTGATTTATGAAATGGGTCGGAAACTAACAGAATTTTTCATGTACCTTTGTGGGTCAATACCAGTCAGCTACATGTAGCACTCGCTCAAAAGTCAAGATGTCCGAAGATGTTCGTCCCAAACATTTACGCACGTCGCACTCGGAAATCCCGCACATATACGTAGGCCATCGCCACACATGTTATGCACAAGGAAAGGCCGGCTGGCATGGCACGGCAGCCAGAACTAGAAATGAATTAAGAGAAAGGTCAATGACAATTTGACAGTTGACAATTGACAATGACAATGACAATTTAATTTATCTCATGTCACCCAATCAGGGTATTGGAGATAACCATGTGAATTATACATTTGAGATTACATATCGAAAAAAAAAAGAGAAAAGAAAAACGATACGAAAAAGTACAATGAAGGTACATAAATTTACTGGGGAAAAATGTGTAATCTTATGCAATGAACCAAATAACCAAATAACGAAAAGTTGTTTAACTAGAAGTTGTTTACAGGATTGACAGCGCGTACTAAGTAGCGCGCGACGCACTTGTAACATCTGCGCATGCATGTATAAGAAAAATCATGAGCGCACACGTGACTCATTTCAGCGCTTCCAATTGGCTACATTCTTGAATCCATTATATAATGCCATATATTTTCCCCATATGCGCACGCGTACGCGTACGCACGCTATACGTTACACACGTTTACCATAACGCTACGGGACAGCATGCAAGGCTCCCACCGTAAACTCTGTATTCCAATTTAAATGATCTCTCCTTTAAGAATTCTAACCAAAATTGATCTAATTGTCAAATATCTAACAAACTATTTTCATCTGCCTTGCTTATAAAGAACGCAGTACCTGTTGTATGCAGGTACTCGTATTTGATCGCGTGTTATCCCCACGCACCACGTCGGGTTTGGTTTATGCTGTAAAACGAGGAATTTTCGCGTGCACTTTAATTTCGCGAATTTCGCGAGCGCCAAGATTCGCGAAATTAAAATGCACGCGAAAGTCCTTGTTTACACTATATGCATTGAACGCCAGTGGCACTTCGCGAAAATTTCATACCACGAAAAAGGCTGTCGATCCAATTCGCGAAAAATTCATGCCGCGAATATATCATGTTTTACAGTATACTAAGTACGTACGCGTACGTGTACTCTATGAACAGGGGGCATGTTCAGTGCTGTAAAGCGATCGCGCTGTGTGCGTGACTGCTTGGACGTGGCCTATATAGTATGACATGTATGTTATTGAATTAAACTGATATGTGCCTACCTTTGCTTACTTATGCAATAAACATAGACTCAACATCACATAAGCCAATAATAAACTAGAAAGAATTGAGGTTGTAAAGCTATACTCTCATTACGATGTTCCAATCGTAGGCATATATTCCTGTGACATATTGCCGAATTTGCATACCACGATTACCAGTATAATACGGTACCAACTTCATTCATATTCGAGTTTGAACTTCATCAGGATTTCACAGTTAATTGAAACTTCATGATATTATAAGTACAAAGAACATTATATGATACGAATAAATGATACTTCCAATGGAATATAGCTGTGCTGAGTTTCCCGTTGACATCAAGAAACCACGCCGTGCAACACATTCGTTCTCTCTCGATCCCGCACTCACGATACACCTCTGCCTCTCTTCTACTGGCAGAGCAGAATTAATCCGTACCAACTTCATTCATATTCGAGTTTGAACTTCATCAGGATTTCACAGTTAATTGAAACTTCATGATATTATAAGTACAAAGAACATTATATGATACGAATAAATGATACTTCCAATGGAATATAGCTGTGCTGAGTTTCCCGTTGACATCAAGAAACCACGCCGTGCAACACATTCGTTCTCTCTCGATCCCGCACTCACGATACACCTCTGCCTCTCTTCTACTGGCAGAGCAGAATTAATCCGTACCAACTTCATTCATATTCGAGTTTGAACTTCATCAGGATTTCACAGTTAATTGAAACTTCATGATATTATAAGTACAAAGAACATTATATGATACGAATAAATGATACTTCCAATGGAATATAGCTGTGCTGAGTTTCCCGTTGACATCAAGAAACCACGCCGTGCAACACATTCGTTCTCTCTCGATCCCGCACTCACGATACACCTCTGCCTCTCTTCTACTGGCAGAGCAGAATTAATCCGTAGCTGCAAACCTTTCTGTTAGAAGTGTTAATCAGCATAACTTACTGCTAGAAGACCTGCCATAAATATGAATATAGATACAACATAAACAGACTAAAAAATTGAATGGTCTTCTTACCAACTGTCATGGCGACATGGACCTTTTTCTGCGGAAGAGAGGAAGAGATTTAGCGTGTCACAGTACTCTATGAATAGAGCGTGCCTTCTGTTTCACAATGCGATACTACGTGGCGTGGCGTGGCGAGGGACATTAAACAGAGAATGGCCTTGTTTTGATCACGAGGAGGAGAAAGGCCTCCTGGGTAATATAAACAAAACCGAGAGAGAGGTGAGAGAGAGAGAGAGAGAGGGGGAGAGAGATGGGGTGGGGGTGGGGGTGGGGGGTAGATTGTGTGTTGTGCAGCAGTGAAAGAGTGAGCTCTATAGTAAGAGGAAGATTGAATTGAAGAAGAAAGCAAAAGGAGAAATTGTACTGCAGAGATAACAATCCATGCTTTCCTTCAAACAACATATCTTTTAGTGTTCATGGTTATCTATATAATCATTTCGTTTTATTTCAGGTTATAGGGCTATCATACTTGTTATCTTAATTTTCATACAAAATGATTCATTGTGTCATATGATTCTGTTATGTTTCTGTCACTATTATTTTTGGAACGAAAATAAAAGATTACTCATACTACAACGGTATAAAAGGTGAAGACATACTTTATGTCATTTCTCGCGTTATTTCAGTGTTGTGTCTCGTGTATGATGTTCGGAAATATTTGATTGTGCATTGTGTATTGTGATATAACTCATGCATCTATGTTGACAATTATTTTGTACATTGGCGGGTGTAGGCCTACATGTATCTTTTATATACACCTGAAGCACTTCAACTCAATATTGATACGCAGCTTACAGCTGCGCTACCCCTTGAGCCCATAGTGTTCGTATTTTCTATGGCTTTCCAGCCTCTATTGCGATAAGAAGTTAAGACGCTTAAGCTCAATCTTAATTGGTCATAAACTTGACCTCCCAAGCACACAACAAAGGCCTCTTTCAAATTTTGTAATCCCCTGTTGTTTGAACCCGACTGCTGGTAGCCTTGGCGTGGGAACTATGTTGTCTTTTGCGATAACCTGGGCTTGAAAAGTTAGCCGGAATGCCATATGCTATAGTCAGTATACTAGTACTTCTCGAACGCCAGCGTGATAGGATCACCAAATCTCTAACCTCGTACATATCAAAAGTCGTTATATGCAGTATCAAACTTTTCAAAGCCTCCAACATTGGTAAGCTATACGTGTTTCTTCTATTTTGCATTAACTTGTTGGGTGTGAAATAAGTAAAATGATGATGTTGTATCCGCTTTCAGTTACACGATGCTTTTATTATATTTGAGGAGTTTCACATGAAGTTCGAAATTTCCTGCTTCTTGCTGGGATTTCTTCGTCATCAGAATTAACATTCAATACATTATTCTAACGTCTTGATATATTACAACTACGGTGTATTTCAATTACCCTTTATAACATCTTGAAGATGAACTATGCAATTTGTCTTGTGTGAAAGTGACATTTCCGGCGTATATAAACACAAATAACTTTTGCGGTAACTTTACAGTATGTCGGTCAAGGTTGATTATTCTGTATGATTGTGTGTGCTTTTGTCATGTCGGTATAATTTGGTAGTAGATGGATACATTTTATATTGAAATGAGAAACAGTGAGTTAGCAAGCATAGAAGCAGCGTAGTCTCATTGTAGTGGTCAATCCTTGTTAGCGTATACACATCCCTGATGATTATATTGTTTTGAACTTGCAAAATAGTATTTTAGAATTGGTCTTTATTGCTAGATTCGTATATATCTTCGTTTTCAAACTTGATATCGTGTGCTTTTTATCTGTTTGTTTCATTCCAGAATTTTATTTATTGTCCTTATGTTCACCTGCTGTTCTTCGACTTTTTTTCCGGCTTTTGTTGAACCACTTCGGAGTGATGAATTCGTTTCGCGAACTCTAGATAAGTTAAACGGTTGATTCATCAGGTTCTTTTGTTGGATGTTTTGTCGTACATGACCAATACTCCTCTTTACGCGCTTAGCAAATTTTAATCGCGTATAAAGCGAAGCAGCCGAAATAATCATCGTTGACTCATATTCAAACACTTCGAATTCGGTCTTTGCGAGAAAATGAGAATGGTAAAACGGTCACTAATAAGTCTTGTAGTTTGTTTGTTTTTTCGCTGAATTCCCGTTTCGAAGCATATTATTGTTCGGGGTTTTTTTCAGAATAATTTAATGTTATTTCGGCGAATATGTTTGCGATAAAGCAGTTCAAAAATGCGGAGGTATGACGCTGAATTGTTGCTGTGGCCAAGAATTGGCTGATACGCAGGTATAGAACCGTGCATCAATTTTGTTTTTCATGAAGCATAAATTGTGACTAATTCCGGTTTTTATTGTTGTTGTTTGTTTGTTTGTTTGTTGTTTTGTTTTTGTTTTTGTTTTGTTTTGTTTTGTTTTGTGTTTGTTGTTGTTGTTGTTGTAGTTTTGTTTTGTTTTTGTTTTTGTTTTTTTTTAGGGGGGGTTATACACCAACAAACAACATCAATCTTGGTTGAGCGCACTTGGGAACTGCCCCCAAGGCCCTGCCCAAGCCCTCTTTTCATCCCGTAGGATCAGGCGAGGAGTTAGTTCCTGCATGGTTCCTGTATTTATTGTCGTATGCTTGCAGGTTCATGTGGGCAGAGAGGTGACTGTTGCAGGCTCTTTTCTTCACATTACTAACATCTTCCTTCTGCCAATCAGAGTCTGTGACTTTAGCTTGTTGCTCTTGGCTCTTCGGTACCAGTGGCGTGTATTCCTCTGCAAGTCAGCTTCAAGGAGCTTCGTAGGCCGTGCGATGTATTAGCTTCTGTTGGGAGATAAGAAAAAAGGCGGGAACAATGATGCGGTCATACACTAACATGCATGACAAACAAACACACACACACACACACACACACACACACACACACACACACCCTCACACACACACACACACACACACACACACACACACACAGGAGAGAGAGGGAGAGGGGGGAGAGAGAGAGGGGGGGGGGGAGCACACTCCTGCACACACTCGCTCGTCATCAATCTCTCTTCACACATCAGTCTGTTATCTTCTCTTCCTCTCTCTCTCTCTCTTCCCCCTCCCCCCCCCCCCCCTTTCTCTCTCCCTCTTCCTCTCCAGCGGCATTGTTTATAAACCTCCCTGGTTTATATTACCCATCAGGCCTCTCTCCCGCTAGTGATAAAGGCAAGGACTCTCCCAAACATACGCCATTTTGTATCTCCCATGCGCTTGCCACGAATATTAGAGAACTGACCTGAAGCGATCCAAGCAGCTTTCATCAGAAGGGATTCAGATGTTCTGGGCGGCATATGCAATTGGTAAGAAGACATTTCAGTTTTCTATTCCTTTGATGTTCATACAGTCATGTGATGTGTATTATGTCAGTATAGTAAGTTATATCAGGCAGTTTTCTGATCATAGAATAGCTTGACCGAAGATCGGTTCCTATCTTGTTCGTTGTTGCCGGGAATTATGTTCCGGCCCGGGCGGGGAGGCATCACGAAATCCCTTCCTTCCTATCTGAAGGAGAACCGTAAAAGTAAAAACAGACAAGGAAAACAATTTACAAAATCCCCCCAGACAGACGGATTTTTCCGCGTACATAGATTCAAGACAAAAAAAAAAATCCGTCCTTGCGGAGTTTTTAGTATTTTTTTTCCATTCACGGCTCTCCTCCGCCTCCTTTACTAGAGTAGAGGGGATTGTATGAATGAAGCGAGACGCAGCATTCTCCGCGGACGGACGGAACATTATCCCGACGACCAGGTACAAAAACGATCTTCCGGTCAACAGAGATCAACACTTTAATACGCGTACGGGCAATCCATCTAATTCCAAACGTAAGATGTTTGGTATGTAATAGCCATTTATAATCATGGATTAAGGGCTGGAATATTAAACACTGACAAATAGAAGTGATGCATATGAATCATAGTACACAATGAAGTAGAGGTTACTAGTATCCTTTCTGAGGGGAAATCTGCGTGAGTTCACGTATTATTGTTTGTTGGTACATTGTATCACCAATGTCCCATGCAATGCTCACTCGAGATTATTGGAACCATGGCTTGCTCCTGTTATTAGGCTTCAATGTGCTGGTCATGATAATTATACAAAATAAGCAAAGAAATCTTCAACCAAAACAACCATTGTTAAAGACGGAACTTGACTTCAGTGCATATTCAATGCAGCCAAAACCTAGTTTGCAAGCACAAACCCTTGTTGGTCGTATTAGGAGTCTGCATGTGCCAAGACTAATACACGCACCATTGCACTGCAGCCTCTCCCAAACACAGGGCCTATGGGACAGTGCCGAAGTGGTGCATATAGTAGTCTTGGCGCAGACTCCTTTACGACTAACAAGGGTTTGTGCCTGCAAACTAGCCAAAACCGGGATGCTTTTGTCCCCTGCCTGAGCTATCCCATGCTAAATGTATCGGAAACGCTGCTCCGCGCACGGCACCTGTTGTATTAACGGTGTCAGAATGATCAGCTCCACCCTTCCAACTTTGATTTTAAAAACGTTTAAGATATCCCATAATGATTCATATGTGTTGTCTGTTGTACACTAATCATCCTAACATTTTTTGCAAAAACCTAAAATATAAAGAGATATCAGTATTTTTCCTCATTAAACTAACTGTTGGCGGTTTTATAGTCTGGAAACTTTTTCTGTTGTTCACATTTTGTATGTTTGACCAAACTTACATAACATCGATTATACCGGAGTTTAAATTTTACAATAGTTATTCTATCCATGCATAGTTCACATCTAAGAAGTATTTTGAAACACTAATACCGCGGGGTTTTTGTTTCATCTGCAAGTAGCAAGGCCACGATTTACGACCATTAGATCAATACAATGAATGAACACCAAACATTTTGTCCTTCCCCCATTCATTGTTTGGAATTGATGTTGAGTCTAATCCCCCTTAATGGATGTATACCTTCTCCATGCCAAAACTAATCCCTGTTCAACTTCAAGACCCCGCCCCATTGTCATCTTCATTGTATGTTGATCATTTTTTGTGTGTTTGAATAGGGGCTGTATCGAGTGAGTCGTACTTTTCAAGTGTATATGGGATTTGACGCTCGAAGTTATACATGATATATATTATTAGAACTAGAAGAGATTTGATTAAATACTTAAATAGCGAATGTGTGTATCAGAAGTCATTCTGCAGCGTAGTATAGGAACCTGATTCCAATACACAACAATAGTATTCGAGATTAACTCATTATACGCGATAAAAGGAATTTTTTTCCATATTGACATTCTTTTGCTTTGATAAGCATATTGTGTGAAAAACAAATGAAGTTTCGTTCCAAAAATGGAGGAAATAGCTGTACACTCGCATTAGTATAACTAGTATTCCCCGATCCTTTGCGAAATCAGTTTCCATTATATATATATATATATATATATATATATATATTTATTTATTTATTTATTTATTTATTTATTTATTTTTTGGATAAACTGTAGATATCTCAGCACATTAGCGTTTCCACGACGATCTGCCATTGGAAGCACAGACGCACCAGAATTCATCGCCTGGCGGGAGGATGGACTGCCCTCCGTAGCCTCATCACTCCTGCTGCCGTCAGGCCCTGGCTGAAAGTCACACCCTTCAAGGCGAGATGACAGGTCACAAGCGAGCCGGAAGGACGTGTATTAGTTTGCATCTATAGGCAGAGTTATAACACATTTCAATTAGGGTGCATTCAAACGGTATTACATGCATATACAAACATATTCTTGTCTTCCTAATAGATGTTCTTTGTGAAGAGTGAAACTAGATGTACAAGTATATAGGCCTAGTCATCGGCGATGCTGATTTTAATGATAACCAAATGCTGACACACGGACAATTTAATCAAAACATAGCTGTGTATTTTGGTTGTTATCCATGGAGGTTACTATGAAACGTTGAATTGTCACACAAGTCCTACTCAGAAATTATGATTTTTCAGACTGATACTTAACTAGTAATAGAAGGCCTTTTTACATGACTATATAAGTGCAGATTTCAATATAATCGTTCTTCATTATACCTCCCTACAACGAGGGTAAATATTGAGGCTGTTCATATCGCCATTATCGTTTCATATTTCTATCTTGTGAAGAAAGATAAATGGAGTATAGTGCTAATTTGTCACGTGACAAGATTTAAAAAAAATCGAAGTTCATCTAGCTGTAATCAATGTTAATGTTGCCATCATATCACCAGTTTCATCTGTCGTTTCTTGTGAATAATATAAAGGGGTACGGGGCTTGTGTAACAGCACTGAGCAACTCGTACTAGCTTGGGGCAACCACAACTCTAAATATAGACTCGATACTGTCAAAACCATGTTTGTACTAAGGGAAGCAGAGGAATAGGTCAGGAGGAAGTAGAAGGTGAGGAGAGAGGAAAAATTGGACGACGGAACGTCTTGCTTGTTGACTAAAAATGAAACTTTCGTTACACACACAGCTAGCTGGCCAGTCAGTCCGGAAGAATGACGCACGCACGCAACACAAGCACGCCGATGCGATGGACGGAGGTACAGTGAGCAACGGACCCGATTCACCCGCACACAACTGACTTCGGCCAGCCTGACAGCGGAGTAATATGGTGCTTCGTACGTGGTAGCTTTGCCCGTGAAATTCAACTTGAAAATTTGATTTAATTTTCAGTTTGAGCTCGTACAGATATAGTTCAACTGTAAACAACTCATGACGTGTTACATTTGGTTCTTCATATGGTTCTTTCTGACCATATTGATGATTTTTTCTTGATTCGGTCATCGTAAACCCGTCCGTAGTTAATACTGCTGATGCACATAAACCAATGCGCTTACACTTGCGCACAAGTCCCCAATCCTTCATTCCGAGCATCAGTTGTCACACTCTGGAAGGGTTCACGATTAACCAAATCAAGAAAAATCTTGATCTAGACAGAAAGAGATCTTTTTATGAACCAAATTTTGCAAGTCATAATACGGCAACGACTAAACAACATCTGCACTTATTCAAATTGAAATTGCTTTTCATTTTTAAGTTGAAATTTAGGGGCAAAGCCACCACTTACGAATCACCAAGTCCTATCGCTCAACAGTGTACAACACACATCTGCAGCCGGAACATGCTTCACGTTTGACTCGCAGTTGGGTTACTACTACGAAATGAAGATTAATTTTCACATCCACCGGTATGGGCTATAAGTTTACGAGAAAGGTCGGTATAAAAGAAGAAAATTGCCGATCTGGAATACTTGGTTACAATGAGGAGTGAACTGTAGGTACCGAACTATGTCAACTAATCTTAATTAGTATTGCAGAAAAGTAAACAAACGACTTCGATCAAGATCATTACCTGACATAGCTCCGCCCAAAAGTCACGTGAATTGGCCAAATCTGAACACCGATCTCGAGCACGTAGCACGCGCGAAATCTAATTAATATTCCAATCATTTTGAACCAAACTGGTGTCAGTTTAACTCGGAAATTTACGCTTTTGGGGAAATTTTACCGTGAAAAAGACGAATTTCGGCAGTTGGAACGCTGTTGTGTACACAGGTAAGGTATCATTTCTGTAAAAAGATTGTGTTTTGAAAAGTGTCCGGCAACCCTACCTATGGACCTAGATTTATTAGAAGGCGCCTTATTAGAAAGTTATAACAAGTTAGAAATAACACTCAACAGTTTAGAGCCCTAACTGTTAGTGTTAGATCTAAAGAGATCTATACCCAATACGGCAAATAGGCCTAACATCCGCTATCATGTAGCAACAAAAGTTAGAAGTCTGTGTTACACCAATCGACATAATTAACATGTAACAATTAGAAATTCTACTTCTATAAATTTACTTTCACTTGTCCGAAAGCTTCACCTTGCTTCTTGCGGGGATGTTGCTCGCTCTGCTGGCTCCATGCCCATGCCATGCTATGGCCATGTAGAATTGTAGGGCCTACCAATATGCAATATTGTGTACAGTGTAGACCTAACCCCTCATCAATTAATGTTTAATGCATGCCACCCATAATTCGACCACAACGCTGTCCAAAATTTGACCGCCTGCTGCATGTCAGCAATACCAGTGCAAACATGCAAACGGGTACATGTACAGTTCCTCATGGAAAAATATTCAAAACCCCAGCATGAAGTATCAGCAGAGTTACTGTTCAAAACAAGTGAACTCTTTTCTTCATGATGTTAAAGGAAATGTGTTCAGTCATCTGCTGAAGCAACGATCTGAGATATGCTTGTCATCCCAAGGTGCGCATGGTAAAGATTATGCTCTGCTGTACCTTAGCCTTCTTGTACTGGCTCTTTCTTCAGATGTAGAACTCAATCCTGGCCCCAAGGCAAAATATCCATGTCAGATATGTGAACGAGCCGTCACTTGGAAACAACGAGGGGTTGCCTGTGATTGTTGCCAGCAGTGGTACCATGTAGACTGTATGCACATGGCTACTCCCATTTACGAAGCCCTTGCTAACTCCAGTGTTTCCTGGCAATGTGTAGCATGTGGTATGCCCCAGTTTTCAACAAGCCTCTTTGACTCACACATTACAAATACGTGGAACAGTTTTGAAAGTTTACGCAGCATCTCTGAAGACAACTTAAATGAACCTGGCAGCCCTGGCCCTCCTAGAGCCAGTTCTTCACCTCTTCCACAAAGGCGTGCTGTGAAGAAGACTAATCTCTCAACCAGTGTAAAAATAGTTACAGTGAATTTCCAAAGTGTCAAAAATAAGAAAGAGGAAATTGCAAATTTGATAGATTCAACAGCACCAGGAATCATCATCGGAACAGAAACATGGCTCAACGACAGCATTCATACCTCCGAAATATTTCCCAGTACATATGACGTCTTCCGCAAGGATCGTGCTGATGGTTACGGAGGTGTACTTATAGCCATTAACAAGAGATACACTTGTGAGCACATACCAAGCAGATCGGAGTGTGAAGCTTTATTCACTGAGCTACCTCTCAGAGGAAACAAGACCCTCATAGTTGGAGCACTGTATCGACCTCCATCAAGCTCTCTTCAGTACACTGACGATCTCTGCAATGAAATTGAAAACCTTTGCAACAAGCATAAGAATGCTGTTTTTTGGCTCGGAGGTGACTTGAATCTCCCTGACATCAAATGGGACACCCAAGCAGTAGAGGGAAACCAATATACTCATGCTATCAGCAATCGCTTCCTTGAAATGATTGGCAACTGCGGTCTTCAGCAGATGGTCACTTTCCCAACCAGACACAAGACGACTCTTGATCTGTTCCTCTCAAACAGACCATCACTTGTGAATAGATGTACTGCCCACCCAGGAATCAGTGATCATGACATTGTTGTTGTAGACTCTGATGTCTCTCCAAAGAGAAGGAAACCTGTCAAGAGAAAATTACACCTCTGGAAAAATGCTGATCTCCGCAACATGAAAAATGACTGCGTCGTCTTTCAGAAGAACTTCATTGAGAATTTTTCTGTAACCAGTCCTGTTCCAGAGATGTGGTCCGAGATTAAACAGTTCCTTCTACAGCTTCTTGACAAACATGTCCCATCCAAGATGACATCCACCAGATTTAACCAACCCTGGATCACCACTTCTGTGAAGCGGCTCACCAGAAGGAAGAAACGCAGCTTCGTACGTGCAAGAAAATCCCAAAAGCAGAAGGACTTTCTGGAATACCTGAACTTAAAGAAACAAACCAGGATTGCCTGTAAGGAAGCATACAACAACTACCTTACTGACATTGTAAGTCCAGAATCCAAAAGTAATCCAAAGCGATTCTGGAGCTTCATCAATAGCAAACGTTGCGAACGTACTGGAGTAGCTCCTTTAAAATCTCCTGAAGGGATAACATACACAGATGGACATACCAAAGCTGAGATCCTGAATGACCAGTTCATTTCAGTGTTCAATAAGAATGAAAACCTACACAACATCAAGGACAAAGGCATCAGCCCTCATACTGCCATGGAAAATATCACTATCTCAGCAGCTGGTGTCCTTAAGCTCCTCTCTGGTCTACAGACTCACAAAGCCACAGGACCAGATGGACTACCAGCTAGACTGCTGAAAGAGCTTGCTTTGGAGCTGACTCCCATCTTCACAATCTTCTTCCAAGCATCACTGAACCAAGGTGAAATCCCAGAGGACTGGAGGAAAGCAAATGTAGCTCCTGTCTTTAAAAAAGGAGAAAGGAACAAGGCTGAGAACTATCGGCCGATCTCTCTGACCTCCATCTCATGCAAAGTGTTGGAACACATTGTCAGCAGTAGCATAATGAATCACCTTGAAGAGAAAAACATCTTATCAAACGCACAACATGGCTTCCGAAAAAAACGCTCCTGTGAGTCACAACTCATCTTGGCTACTCAAGATCTTGCTAAAGGGATTGATGACAAACAGCAACATGATGTATTACTGCTGGATTTCTCCAAGGCGTTTGATGTGGTCCCACACTCAAGACTTCTGTACAAACTGCACTTCTATGGCATTCAGGATAAAACCCATGACTGGATCTCTGCCTTCCTCCGCAATCGCACCCAACAAGTCACCCTGGAAGGAGTTTCATCAACCACAGGCCATGTAACTTCAGGCGTTCCACAAGGTAGTGTCCTTGGTCCCTTGCTATTTCTTCTATATGTCAATGACCTACCAGAATGCATATCTCCAGATACCACTGTACGCTTATTTGCAGATGACTGCATGTTGTACCGTAACATCAAGTCTGAGGCAGACACAGTCAAGTTACAACAGGATCTTGACTCATTACAGCAATGGGAGGAAGACTGGCTCATGCAATTCAACCCCAAGAAATGCCAAACTCTTCATGTAACCAAAAAGAGACGTCCGATAATCAAGTCCTATAACATCCATGGTCAGATCCTCGATCAAGCTGATACTGCAAAGTATCTTGGTGTCCATCTCACTCATAACTTGAACTGGAACCATCACATCAATGTCATAACAAAGAAAGCAAACTCAACCAGCGCCTTCTTACAACGCAATATCAGGTCATGTCCAAGAAACACAAAGGAGTTGTGCTACAAAGCACTGGTACGCCCCATAATGGAATATGCATGCACCGTTTGGGACCCGTTCACTCAAGACAATATACACAAGCTCGAGATGGTGCAACGTCGCTATGCTCGCTTCATCTGCAATGACTACAGACGAACAAGCAGTGTTGCAGCCATGCTCCACCAGTTACATTGGCCTACACTTCAAGAGCGCAGGGCTCAATTCAAGGTAGTAATGCTGTACCGCATCAAGTACTCACTCATTGACATACCCCCAGATATCATACACCCTTCTTCATCAACTTCACTCCGCGGACACTCTCACAAGCTCTTTATTCCATATGCACGAACTGTTAGCTACCAAAGGACATTCTTCCCAGACACAACCAGACTATGGAATGCTCTGCCCCAGGATACCTTCAACTGCACCACTTTAGCTCAGTTTAAGCAAGTGGTGCAGGATATTCAACTCCGCTAGAAGGGAATGGGATGTTTTTAGCTGCACTCTAGAAAATGTAGTCATTTTAACCTGCACTGTACATAAACACCTCCACACCATGCCTGCCAACAGTACGACAATACACCAAAGGTGGACTGTACTGAACAGGAAGAAGAAGAAGAAGATGTAGCTATGTAGAAACTTGGATCCTTTGTGTTGGGCATGGTCGAACCTTGGCATGGGAGGTTGAACCAACCTTTGTGTGGGTGCCGATAATTAAAATGAAATTTAGTCTTTTAAGACTTCTTCGTTGATTAGTAGTGTATCAGACCCAGCTCTCTTTCTCCCCCCCCCCCCCCCCCCCCCCCCCCCCCCCCCCCTTCCCCCATTATTCTTCACTTTGTACATTTCCATTTTCAGGTCCCAATTAGTGCAAGCACACAAAGGAAACCGGCATTCATCATGTCATCTTTGGCAGAACAGCTCCAGCGGTTGGCTGTCCCAGAAGCAAGGGCTTCAGACTTTTCTCACAGGAAGCAGAGGGTTTCATTACTGTTTGATCCAGCGGAGGCAGCAGGAATTGACAAGGAGACTTTCTATGCCATAGGTGAATGATCACATTGAAACTGTTATCATGTCAATGCCCACAAAATCTTCCATACATTGTAAATGTTTTTTTTTTCTTAGTGAAAATTTACATCATCAAAACAAAACAAACAATGGAACTATGTCTAATATATAATTTTTCTAAAGCAACTCATAGTTAGAGTAATCATCCCTCTTTGGGACAGTGAATTTATTTGTGGCAGGGGCCGTTTCATTCATTTCTTTGATTAAAGTACCAGCTCTCAACTGGTGCCCTATACCGCAAGTTCCTGTATCGTACTACATCCAAATCCAGATCCAGATTGATGAAAAGGTTCAATCAGGTGCAAGAGTACTCTCACTTCCCATAACACCCGCGAGTAACTCCCACTCTTGTTCTAAAGTGGAACAAAGAACACTTGATGGTCTTGAGCTGTTTTATTGATGAATGAAACTGCGTCTGTCACAAATAGGCATCCTGTCGCAAACAGGGATAATTACTCCATAGGCTTCTGACATTTTCAGGCGAATACATACAGTTTGTGTTAGTAATTTTTTAGGATTAATAACATGGCATAAATGCATGAATCGTCTGCTGATTGTTGGTGTACGTGTATCTTCTCCTTGCACTTTGCAGGTGTGAATGGACTGCAGGAATTGCAGAGCATTGATCCAAGGTTCCATGACTTTGAGGGGCTCCTGTTTGACGAGGCCTCCAAGTCGCTGGAGCGCTCCGTCCAGACCAAAGACATCAACAGCAAATTAGACAAGAAGATCAAGCGGTTCCTGCTGGTCGCTTCCCCCTACTTCCTGCTGAAGCCAGCCCAGAAGGCCATTGAATGGCTGGTATTCAGGTGAGCAGCGCTCTTGTGAAGATTAGGAGGACAGTTTCCCCTCCCCCAAGTCCTCAGCTTGAATGAAAGTTAGCAAAGAGGAGATGTTCAGAACTTCTTATGATTGACCTCAGGTATAGAAATCCTAGAATTACATTGTACACTGTTTGCTATTGTGAGAATTTTATTTTTCAAGTTTTGTGCTGCTTTGCATGAATGTAAAGTGTGCTTTGGTTTGTTTTTCTCTTGCACATTACCCCCAAAAGATGATTTACATGAAGGGCATTACATTTCTTCACAACTTCATTCTAAATAAGATTTCGTGCTAAATATAAGTAACATTCGAGTAACATGACTTAGCCGCGGTAATTTATAATGGTATTGAATTGGTGAATGCACTTGAATATTCATGTGAGTAATATGTATATTTGGTATCACGATCCATGACAGGTTCCGCATCCATGAGTACAATGCAGACGAGCTGATGATGTGTGTGCTGCCGTACCACGAGACCAAGGTGTTCGTCCGAGCCGTCCAGCTCCTCAACCTCCGCAGCAGCCAGCACAAATGGCACTGGATGCAACCAATCCAGGTAGGAGAGGATTTACGTCTGGTTTACTTGCCTCTTCTTTTTTCAGAATTACTTGCCTTCATTTACGTGACAGTTCAGCAAGTTGTTTTCAAAATTCTCCATGTCACAGCCATCCATGTAATATGTCTTTTGTATTTTTTTATTTATTTTTTTTTTATAATGCTCATGTTGTAAAAATGTACCTTAATTGTCGATAGATATGGATCATATGAGAATATGTTCTTTGAATATGAAGTTATGTGAGACTGCTTGAATAATGAGAGTAGTATCTGCAGGTTTGTGTGTCATTTATTGTATTATACCAGTGGCAGATCCAGGGGGGGGGGGGGGGGGGCAGCTGGTGCACGCCCTCCTTTATTTTTCGTTAAAAAAAAGATATAAAAAGATAGAAATGGAATGAAACTCGGAAGTGGCACCAGAAATATTAGTTGCACCCCCCCCCCCCCCCCCCCCCCCCCCCCCCCTTTACAGAATTCCTGGATCCGCCCATGTTATACAGTGTCCTGGCATCGTGGACACACAGTTACAATACCATGTGTGCTTTCCTGCCAAAACCATAGGGCTTCACTTGTGCCAGTTGTTTTCTTCTAAACATTGATCAGATATGACATCAGTACCAGTAAATTGTCACGGATAGTAATTAGTATTATTGGGTATTTTGTTGTTTGTTTTTGAAACTTATTTTAGAGAAGTAATACTTACATTACGAAGCAATAGTCCAACAAAGAATTAGCATTCTCTTTTGCTTATTGCAAGCCTGTAGAATACATTTTTGTAGAAATATAAAACAAAGAAGTCTGCCTGTGTTTGTCCTTTTGAAACACAACAGGCCAGATCTCATTTTGAATAACATATTTGATGTGATGCAAAGTGATGTGTGTTAAAGTGAGCAAGAAACACCAGTAGAAAAAAACAAACAAACAAAAACTACTAGCTAATCATGTATGAATGTAAAGGATAGTCAGTTCCCATTCACATGTTATTATACTTGAGGAAACTGTCACAATATTCTTGCATCATAATGATGATGATGATAATAATAATAATAATCATAATAATCATAACAATATCATAATAATCATAATAATAATCATAATAATCATAATAATAATCATGATAATAATCATAATAATCATCATAATAATAATAATAATAATAATAATGATAATAACAATAATGATAATGATAATAATAATAATAATAATGATAATATGAATTTACACTGTATATTGCGCTAAATTCACTCTGTAGAGTGCTCAAAGTGCATACATACACTTGTACTATTATTACCCCGGTGTCTGGATACATTATTTCCCCCCAGCACTGACAGTGTATAATATGCTTTATAGAAGGACCTAGTGTTCACTGAGTTATGATGTTATGATTAGTAATCCAACAGCTAGAAATAGTATGATAATTAAAACAATTCTGATGTATGATGATGTATGGTTTAAAAGGATGGGGAAAAATTGTTCCATTATGACTTCAGCTGAATGCTATGGACCTACAAATTAGTTTTATGAAACCTCATGGTAGCATTACTCTGTTACTTCCCTAGAAACCTGGAGTCAGTTTGTCTAGACAAACACTGGTCACTCACTGTCTCTCTGACCATAGCTTCCTACATTTCGTCTGTGAGCTCCCCATCCTGGCTATCAAAGTGAGTATTGATTGTAGTTTGGGTTTCATATTGAACTATGATTTTCTGAACTATGAAAATTTAATTGTGTGGGAATTGAAGTCCATTGACCTTTAGGAGATGTCTGAAGATTACTGAGATTATTCAAGTGTGAAACATGCATTGTCAAGAATTACAGTAGTCCCTGTGCTTTTCATGACTTTATAGAGTGTTTGATAGATGCTGCAGACTAGATAGATAAAATGTATGTACCAACCTTAATGAGGTCCTGATTTAAAAATGACTTTGAATGGCATCATATTCCTAGAGAAATTTTTACTGATTGAATCATAGAAATCACAGCCCACTGATCATTATCAATAGTATTTGGAGAAGTAAACTAATTGTCCAGTTGTTCCTACTTGTTGTTGCTACCATTCATGGTCTTATACCATGATTAATGTGTATACTGACGAGGCTCCACACTAACAAGTGCGATCTTTTCGGCATCAGTATATATACATATTGCATAATGAAGTACAGGTGGTGCCAAATTTGTTTCTCATATTTTTTCTAACAAATCTTCAAATGAGCATTACCAAATTCTCAAACACATTGAACCAGGCCCACAAGAAGACATCGGCAGCCATGGAAACGGAAGCCCCGCCCTCGGATGCCCCCCTCCACACTGTCTTCTCCTTTTATGCCACCACCGTCGTCTCGGCTATTGCCACCCCAACCAGGGTGGGGGAGTCCTTCCTCGCCACCCTCGTCCCGTTCCTGTTCCGTGGCCTGAAGCAGAGCTACCCTGACTATAACGGGGCGACCTACATGATCATCTGCCAGCTGGGAGTGTCCGCTGCTCTCAAGAACTCACTGCTAGAGCCACTCATGGAAGCCATGGTTCAGGTACAGCTATGTAGTTTTTAGTGACGGTTAGTGATATTTCTTTATACTCCAATGCTGTGCAAGAATTTTGAAGTTATTCTCCTGTTCAGTATTAGCCATTGGTGTGATCATTCTGAATGAAAGTCTAAAGTTTCATTGTGAGAGGATGCTGTCTCTTGCTTGTCTATAGATTTTCATTCAGTCCAAGGTTTCATTTGATGTTGAAGCACTGCGTAGAATGAAGTGTGCATAAAAGTGCTTGACTCTGACCCCACAATTTCTAACACACAGTACTGTAGGTGAACCCTTTCTGTGACCTGAAAATATCACATGGTCATGTGAAGTAATTGGTTTTCCTATCCTTGTATCAAGAATTTCTCTGCTATCCATTGCTTATCAATCATTGCTTTTCAGTGCATGAAAAACAAACTCATGATATGCAGGGCTGCTATGCATGTCCTTATTAGGCCATCTTCCCTTTGTGTTGTTTGCACCAGCTGGACCAAGAGAATATCTGAAATGAGTGATTTTCCCTCAAATACTTTTATCATGATATAACCAATTTCTGTTTCTCTTTCACCATGTAGCAAGTAAAATCTGGGATGATACAAGAGATGCTGGGTTGCCTAACAGTGCTGTGTCAGACTCAAAACCTCAAGCAGCTGCCAGGAAAGTAAGTCATACTTGGGAAAGCCTATTAACATCTTTGGGAAAACCTTAGTTGGAATAATATTAACAGCATGTTTTATGTGCATTCTAAAAGTGTTTGTTTGTTTGTTTTTATACCATGGACCACATAAGGCAAAATTAAAGCAATGCCAATCTACAGTTGGATGTAACTGTGTAAGAGATGCTAGGTTTCAGAAGTGCCGATCTGTGATCTTCATCAATTGCCAGAAAAGTAAACAATAATAGAGGATCATTACAATTCTCGCTATCACCAATGATGTAAAAAGTACCCGGATGTTGATTTAAGCGTCATTTACGGTGCATAATAGGGATAGTCCGGTAGCAAAGTCACTTCCATTCGTACGCGCGTGATACGTGAGTAATGCTATTTACACACACAACCAACTGTATTCTTCGTGTACATCCTGTTTTCTCGACTTGAATTACAGCTTTAATATGATATGAAATTTCTCCATTCTTAAGAAATTGGTGTTAATACGACTATTGGTTGTTGCTGCGAAGCTGCCATGTGTTGTTCGCACGACAATAAATGAAAAAAATCTGCAGAAATAGGACCCTTACTGGCATGGGAGATGTGACGTGGCCGCGTGGGTGAAGTTTGCGGGTGACTCCACAGCGCAGTACGTGCACGCGCGACTTACTAGTAGTGGTAGAAGGCCTAGTGCCTACGTACTTACTTGGAAGAAGTTGCTTCGGAGGCAGGATAAGTTCAAGGTCACGGCTCATTCCCGATTGTGTTCGCGACATTTCGACAGAGAACAAATAAAAAAAAAAGATGGGCAATATATTCCATGACGATATCCAGGTGGGTGAATATTTTCCAGCATATTTTCAGCGTATGCAGAGATGACAGATCTGTGATGTGCACATCGATCGCATGATCAAGCAGTACGCTGTACCGGTATGTGTTAGCTTATGCGGTGCAGTGGTGCATGCTATGCAAGGCCGGCCGCCGGCCTAGGGCAATGCATGCGGGGACTACAGTGTACAAGTATGACAGGCCTGGCCACTCGCTTGCTCTGGCAGTACAGTCGCCTATATACTGTACTAGTATCCATGGTTGGCGCGGCGCTATAGGTAAGGTACACGTACGCGCACGCTAGTGCTGTGCAAATTATGCCCCGTGCCGGAAGTGCCCTTGCTACGAAATGCACTAAATCTTGACGAAAAACCACATCTGGGTACTTTTTACATCATTGGCGATAGCGAGAAAATTGAACGCAGAAATGTGACTGTTCAGATTGCTAAGGGCAGGGATGGTATTTTGAACTGGTGTCATCACAGGTTGTTTTGAATGCCATGGAATTCTCATTTTCTTTTATTTAAAGATTAAGGAATTCCTATTGCTTTCTTAGAAGGGCACATTTAAGATTTGTCTTTCTGTCAGACAAAGAAGTAATTTGTTCAGAATTAATGTATCGGTAATATGAATTTAGTGCCAAACAGAATGGCACTACCTCCCCCCCCCAAAAAAAGAAAAAAAGTACAGACACAAAATAAAGAAGTAATTTAAAAATAGTGCAGTGTGACATTTGCTTGTAACATTTGAAATAATGCAACTCCTGCGTTATAAGAACATTTAGAACCTGAATTTTGTCTACCTTATAAGAAAAAATCCATCTTTTTATACCACTTTCAGGGGCGGATCCAGGAATTCCGTAAAGAGGGGGCGTGTTTACAAAATTAAAGGGGGGCGCACGCACCCCTCCCCCCATTTTTTTCTTTTTATTTCTTTTGTTTCAACAAAAAATAAAGGGGGGGCGTGCGCCGGTTGCGGTCCTCCCTGGATCCGCCCCTGACTTTTAATAGTAACAGGTAGATCTCTAATTTACCTAAACATGTTTTTTGCCCCTCTGCAGGGTCTTGTTTCAGCTTTGTGCACTGCCACAGTTCCTGAAATCCCTAACGCAGCTGTCACAGTCTCACAACACCCTCCCCCTGCTGGCTGCCCTGCTGCCCCAGCTGACTGGCATGGCACTGCAGGCAGAGATCACCAGGAGGGAGGATTTTCCGGAGGGGTGCAAGGAAGTGGATTTACTTGGCATGCTTTCTGGAATCCTCAAAGACATTCGTGTGGAGAGTGAAATCGTAGTGAAAGTTGCCAGGTGAATGTTTTTATTGAAATCAATTTTCTAAAATGATGATAATAGTAATTTATCATCTTGTGTATTTGTGTGGGGTATTTTTCCCTTCCCAACCCCATATGAAACAAAGCAAAACAATGTATATCATATGTTCAGTTTAAATAAGTTGTACCCAATGTTTTTAGTTACAAACGTTCTTTAGGGTAAGAATTTGGATGCATCATTGATAACAGTATGATCATTAGAACTCAACAATTGCTGCAACTGTGCGTCCTCGGGAGAAATTAATTTTCAATCCTTAACATTATTAGAATTCTCATTCATTTCCTAAGTTTCACCATTGTGTCTGTACACTTTGTCATTCATTTGTAGTTTGCAGGGCCACTTCCCAGTTGGATTCTAGATATCAGTGTAAACTGCATGCTCATCAGAAATTGATGCAGTGACTCTTAATTCTGTTTGGAGATTACAGTATTGTTTACCCAGAATTGTTTATCCAGGGCCCTGTTTTATCAGAAGATATAATTGATTTTAAATATACTTGACACACAGGCTGCCGTAGACTTATGATAGAAATCAACTTTATAGTCAATTTTCACTCTTCGTAAAAACAGGGCCCAGAATTATCAATATTGTCAGTGGAAAGAATGAAGAAACTCACTTTTTGATGAACTGTACCTGTATCTTCTATTTCACTGTACAGGAGCATTCTGTGTGACTATGTCGCTGCATGTGCTGGTGGTATGCCTGCAGAGGTCAAAGGTCAACTTCAGCAAAAGTTATCCCCTATAGTCCAAACCATTGAGAGGAGGTAAGTCAAGTAATCATCAAGATGGCACTCTCTGCATGACAAGATTCTTATGTAGAGAGTGGATATGTCTTACAATGGAAAAAAAAAGAATTAAATTTGAAAAAAGTTCGAACTTTGCTGCAGTTTTGAAACGGAGTTGAATAGATGTGAATGTTTGAGGAACTTGCTCTTCAGGTTTTCTTGAGTATTGGGTACTGTATACGCTATAATTTTCGCGTAGATAAATATTCGCGAATTGCCGCTGTCACACATTTCCGCGAGTGGTTAAATTCGCGATTGGGGGACCAGAGAAAATATGAAGTGGCAAAGAAAGTGTGAATTTTCAACTTACTAGCAAATAAGAATGATACTAGTTATACACTGCATGAAAAAAACTTACCAAACTCTGCGAACTAGTAAGTTAGAATTCAACATTTTTGAAGTGGTTAATTCCATCGCGCTAGATTTCTGAAGAGTGGTCCCCTTGCGATAATGGATTGGCTCTCTCAGTATTCGTAAGTATAGACGTGGACGTGCTGTATGTACGTAAACAAGCTTAGCCAGTATGGTCTGTTCAGTAAGCCGCGACATGGTATACTAATACAAACGTACTGAAATGTTTGTATCATCAAGGCAAGGGATTCATTTTGGAAGGTAATATTTTCGCGTGTTGTTAATTTCGCGAATAGCTCCCGACTCGCGAAAATAAAACCCCCGCGAAATATATAGCGTATACAGTATGTGTATATTTTTGTATGATACAGTGTATCTGAAATAAGTACGAGTAGTCCTTGCATGTGTGTATTAGAAGTCCTACAGGTTAGATGGGACTTTTTTTTACACTTTCACTCTTTTAGGAAGAAAGAATACATATAATATGGTCAAAGCTTAAACAGCTTTCTCTGCTAAAGTAACACCCTCATTTTGGACATCCAAAGTGTTGCATACATACTTGCAGAAAGAAGCCATTTTTACGATGTACAATGTTTGTTTGTGTCGACATAATGAACTATCAACTAACTTTGAATCTTGTTTACATTCCTAGATTCCCAGAGGCCATGGACCTTGTTCTAGAGACCTATCTCTCTGAGGAAGAGAAGCCAGACAGACAAGAGGCAGTCCAGGACTTTGTCTCCATGTACTCAGGGAGCACAAAGTACCAGGTCAGTGGTTGCTAAGTTACAGACAATTTGAAGCATTTTTTTTTCCCCATATAATTCATGGTATGTAATTCAAGTAGATTTAGAAATGTGTGGCTGTGCAGCTTGGTGGCAGCATACATTTTCATGCATCTTATATACCTGCCCTTCTCTTTCTTGCCTGATTGTTATGTGTCGGATTGGGTAGGCCCTTTTCAGGGCCACACACTTACCCTAGAAAGAATACATGGTGCACCATGAAACCTTCCACCACCCAATGTTCTACCACCATGGAAGCCTTCAAAGATTTCATGTGTCACGTTACCAATGTTTACGGATGTCATGTTATTCCATAGGTCCTTCCACAAAGCAACACCAGTCTGGTACTGAGTTTGAATCACGCCAGTCCCGACGTCAGGAGAATGGCAGTCAACCATGTGAGGGCACTCATCAAAAAGGTCAGTCCAGTCTAGTGACAATTTGTTCTTTCAGCGTATGATCAATACAAATTGTGTATTGAAAACAGTTCATTCTTTCCTCTTTTGATCAAGACAAACTGTATACCAGGATCAGCCTGTTACTTGCTGTTACAGTTTGTGAGAGCTGGTTCTCACATGAAAAATCATTGTCTAAATGTTAACCAGGATTAAAAGAAAAACATAAAAAAAGAACAAAATTAAGAAATTGTCAAAGGAAATTAAAATATTAGACATGCATTCAGCTGTATGTACAATGTATGTTTATATTTATGTATTTCTCTCTCTCTCTCTCTCTGGCTATCTAACTGCTTGTAGGACATGAAATAATGATATTATAAGGGCAATGAAATCCTTAAAGACCTTTAATAGACTTTGTATTTACTGCAGAAAAGGTAAACGAATGAGCAATAACAAAAGAGCTCTCGTACAGATAACCACCTTGGAAATTGAGTTGCATTTGGCTTTGTTGCAATTAATCATGTACTTTCCAAATTTATGACATGAAGTCTTTTATTCATTTTGTTTTTTTTCTATCATGTATGCTTCTAGTTGGACGAAGATGATGTGGATTCCTTTCTGCGTGAAAGTTTGCTCCAGAGATTGCAGGATGACTCAGTGGGCGTGGTCAATGCTGTCATGGAGATTGATGAGGTAACTGCACGAGGGGTGTGGTTTACAAAACTTCTCAGGAAAGTCATGCTGTTTTGCACATACCTTCCAAATTACTACAGTTCCATAATCTGAATTTTCTTGTGTACACTGTATAGATAGTATGGTGTACCCACACAGCTCCTGCTTTGCTAATTACAACTGCCTTACAAATTGACTGTTATTGACATAAATAAGCATGGATTATTTAGTGTTTTAGAGCAATAGCCATGATTAAAAACAAAATCATGGGCACACATACATGTACTTGGGTGGAAATCGAACCCACAACTTCCTGATTACTTGACAGGCGTCATATTCCCTAGACTTGCAATAGATTACAGAGCTTCCCCCCGATAGCCATTGATGATTGTTATCTCTTTAGCAGTGGGCACTGCATATCTAGTCATACCTATTCATTTTTTATATAATTTCCATCCTCAAAAGATAAAATTATGTTTCATGCATTTTTTTTTTCTGTTTCAGTATCTGTGTTATATCCTCCCAGTTGAACCTGTCTTTGAGGCTATGAAGAAACTCATCCGAAAGTTTAGGAGAAAATCAGGACACGAGTGGTGAGCACATAATTTTCAATCTTATGTCTACAGACACTATTTCACAAGCTGCATGGCCTAAATGTCAATTTTTTTTTCTGTTTAAATTTTGCTTCAAAGACTGATTGTAAGTCTGATATATCCAGAAAGAACAGTAGTTCCTGTCAGTAGAAAATAAAAGTGTTAAACAAAAGCAGAGAAGACAAGGATAGAAATTGTGAAGGTGTCAGAGATGAAGAAGAGGAGGAAGAATGCTGCAAACAGGCAGATTGAGAACTGAAAGAGGAAGATAGAGATAGATACAGTGTTGATAGACAGACAGACAGAGAGGAAAATAGGCAGATATTGTAGAAAAGGAGATATGTACTTATATGTAGATAGATTGACAGAGAGTAGATAGAGATAGAGAGAGATTAGGTGAATAGATAAACAGGCACATAGGTAGGTAGGTACAGTAGATAGATAGGTTGATAGAGTAGACAAATAGACAGATAGATAAATAGATTGATTGAGAGATTGATGATAAATTGGTAGATAGAGAGAAAATGGGTGGATTGATAGAGATTAGATTATTACAGTGTAAGTACATTGTAGATAGAGATGTAAATAGGAAGGTAGATCGATTGGTACATAGATAGGCAGATAGACCGGTTGAAGGGGAGAGATAGAAGGAGAGAGAGAAGAAAGGAAAGCGTGAGAAAGGAGCTCAACCTAAACTTATGTCCTTCTGTTTTGCAAGTACAACTATATCACCTCACAAACTCCATCCCTGTGCCACCAGGAATGTAGCCATCTCGGGAGCTCTCAACATCATCACCAGCTGCACGTTCAGCTCCAGGACACGGCAGTTGGTGGAGGAGGCGATCGCCATGACGATCCCGTTCTTCTTCACCAGCCTCCCGGAGAATGCAGTGGCAGAGCACCTGATGATCAGCAGACTAGCCGAATCCTACCTGGTGACCGTACACCCCGCCCTGAAGGGTCTCAAAGCAGGTAGGGTACATGTTGCCAACATAGGAATTTTATGTATGTAGATAGTCTGAATAAAGTCAAACCTGACTTAGCGGCCACCTGTCTACAGGGGCCACCTGCCGTAGGCCTACATGGCCACTAAAAACTATCCCCCTCTGCCCCCCTCCCTTTAAACAGAGTTAATGACCTTATCTATAGCAGTGGCCTGTCTGTAACAGCCGCATTTTGTTCTCCTCTGGATGGCCGCTGAAGTTGACTCTTAAAGGCTTGAATGTTCTGTCAGTACATTTTGTCTACATGTGCGGGACATGGTTAGTGAAGTTTGGGATATGAACTTTACAATATCACCTGTTGGTGCTTGTGAAATGAGAATCTCTTGCATGTTGTTAAGTTCCATCGATTTTGTAAAATGATTTCTGATTTGTGTCATTGCAGTCTTGACTCCAAGAAGTGAGGCAGATGAAAGCAAGAAAACAGCAAAGGTGATTGACCTTCTGGGTGAAAACATTGCCAACTTGAAGCAGGAGGACAGAGAAAAGCTGGTAAGACTTTGGTAAAAATAAGGACAGAATGAAAATGGGACTTAGTTTACATTTATACTTACATGATAAGTACAGTGTAGGTCTGAAGAGAAGTATGCACATGATAATAGGCAGTATTTATGTTAATTTCACTCTTTTTTATTGTACTTTAAATACTCTGTCATGACTGCTTGCTCAGATCAAATGATTTATGTGTCCAATGATATGCATCATTGATCTGACTTGGAAAGCTAAAGTATCAGATACTGTGAGATATTCATGCAGCAGTTGTATAGAATTATTACCTCCGCCAAGGGAGGACTCCGAGGTTAAGTTTTCGTTAACGTTGATTTGTTTGTTTGTTCGTCCCTGTGCAAAATAACTCAAAAAGTAGTTAACGGATTGGAATGAAACTTGCAGGAAAGATTGAGAATGACACAAGTAACAAACGATTAACTTTTGGTAGTGATCCGAGAATTTTGGGGGAATTGATGAGGATTTTTGATATTTTGGCAGGTAGGGTCAATGAAGTTGGGAGTTCAGGCTGCATGTATTTGAGGTTTGCCTGCGCGCACTAAAGTGCATGCTCTAGTTTCTGCTAGGGCGAGGTGTGCCGTGCAGCTGAGGGTTTATGACGTAACAAAGGCTTCTATATTGGGAAATCTGGCGACTTTCAGCACACAATGCTATGTAAGTACTTCTGGGTGGAAATCATTGATACTTCTATGGAAGAACAAGATCAGTGATGGAAATGAGCTGCATGCTTGGCGGAGGTCTGTGCTCTCAGAGTGCTTCTCTAGCTAGTAATATGATTGTCAACACTTTGATCTGAGAAAGCAATTGTATTAAGAATTTTCATTCACTTATGCAATGAGGCACACTATGCATGTATTGCTTTTGGTAATATACTGCCATATTCTCTGTCCCTTTGGACCAGATCACGGCACTCCTGTCCAATATGGCGAGTTTCTCGCGACCCGAGGCCTACTGTCTCCTGGTGGAGACGGTCCTATTGAGGGCGCTACAGCACACTGGGGAGGCAGGAGCCAAGTTGGATCTGGGCACCAAGCTGCTTGGATTGCTGGCGGCTGACGTGAAGAAGGCGTGTCAGAAACAGTTGGCCCTTTTGGGTCTACTTCAGGTACGGAATTATCATCTATTTCTCTTCACCTTCCCACCCAACTTTTAATAGGCCCAGGCTCATGACTGTAACATGGCAATCTGTGATATCGACATTTTCGATCATTATAAAATCACTCACTATCAACCAATTGCTCCCCAAAAGCAAGCAAAAACAAAACGAAAAACTATCAGCCACAACAGCAAACAAACCAACCCCCTCCCCCAAACTGTGACATTTGTCAGAGAAATGCAGTCATACGAAATACTGGTAGTGTTACAATCCCACACATAGGACACTGTGCTGCAGTGTAGAGTAGGAGGTTATGTCATCCCTCCTTGCCAGTACTTAATTTTCAGAAAATCTGTGCTTCCAAATATTAGGGAGAGGAACCACGCAGACACTTGTGCCAAGCAGTGAAGAAAAGCACAGCTGGGGCTGATTCTTCTTTCACAACTAGTAGTATCTTCCATCTGTAACTACCTGCATTCATACATACCTTCCCAATTTATTTATGATATATATAAATGGTGGTAGATGTGCCAAATCTACTACTATAATACTCGAAGTTGTTGTTGTTGTCGCGGCCTTATGTATTTCCTGTTTTATTTCGGCGTTGCTGGTTTGTCTATCTCCTCCCGGGCAGCTGCGACCGGTGCCGTCGGCCGCAGGAGAGTATCCTACATCGAATGGCGCGGGTTTCGTCCCCTCTCCACCTCCGTGTCGACGTCGAGGACGAAAAAGAAAAATTAATTAGCAACATGCATAATGCATTTTTGTGCGTGACGAAAGAGCCGAGCGTTTCAATATTCACGGAACATGCGCTGGCCTCCTGCTTTCTCGATCTTCCATCTTTTAGCTTGCAGAGACACTGGGGGATACTAAAGATGATGGTGCAGCGAAATCTCTGACATCTTCCGGCGGACGCGCACGCACACACACAATGTACCTCGCAGAAGTCTACACACTCTACACTGTGTGTATAGTTCTGTGATGTACCTTTGCCTCCGCCTGTTACGTGTACTGAATGTATTGACGATGGTTACACGAATCTGTGTGTGCGTGATATGGACTACAAGGGCATTTACGTACAGTTCGCCATTATTGGCGTCCCCATGCAAATGAAAACAACGAACGTTGTTATGTAATTGTATTTTGCACAACTGCAGAATACTATATGCAGCTCAGGTACGTCATTTAGTTTGCTCGCCGTTTGCTCTCAAGTCCGATGTCATTGTACGCAGACTGTTTAGGACGCGGCTAAATAGTACCCTTCCATATCAGATTACACGCGCAGCTGTGTCCATTCGTTTACTGCAGAGCTGCTGTAATCATACATATTCATAAGATGAGCGGACGTAGAGGAAAACCTCGCTTTGCCGACCGCCTATTTTTAAAATTGCAAGTGGAAATAGAATGTGTGGTTCTATGGTCTATCAAACCAAGTTTTGGTGACCAAAAAAAAAAAAGAGGGAGCAAATGAAGACGAATGCAGTGATGTATATGTTCTTCTTTCTTCCATAACATGGGAAAAATATTAAAGAAAAAAAATACGAGGTCGTGAGACCCTATTCCCATGGGTGCCTATTAAACCTGATGACTATGACCTCCCCCTCCCCAAATAATAACAATGATAATAATAATAATAATAATAATAATAATAATAATAATAATAATAATAATAAGGATAATGATAATAATAATATAATAATAACTATAATAGGAGCAATAATTGTAGGCCTAATATTGATTATGATAATGTACAGTCTGAAGCAGATGTAGTTCTATATGATATATCAAGCCAAGTTTTGGTGATTAAAAACAAAAAGGAGGGAGCAAAATTATGAAGACGAAAATATCTTATTTTTCTCTCATAATGTGGGGAAAAGAAACATGAAAAAAAAAACCACAAAACAAACCGAGGCCTTGAAACCAGCCGTGGATTCCCGCGGGTGCCCGCGTGGATGCAAGAGCAGGGGGTAATCAAAGTCATAGTGTTAATATCTTCCCGTTTTGACAGGAACAACCTGTGGGCAGAACTTTCGGGGAATCTCATTTGCGTTTTTGGTAATTTTTCCCTGAATGTTTTTGTTTTTTGCCCTGCGGAGGTGGAAATGTGTGTGTGCGTGAGGGGGGGGGGGGGAGGGGTGAGGGGCAACAAGACAACTGTTGGACTTCAACGGGAGCAAATAACCCCTCGAAACTCAAGTTCTATAATAAAAGCAAGTAGTGGCGGGAATGATCCCTACCAATGGACCGGATCGCCGGGCATATACTACAAAAATGTATTATAAAATTTCTGGGAAGGGTGGTCATTTAGAAGACAGCACAATTAACGAAAGAATGAGAAGACTTTTCTTTTTATTTCTTCAATAAAAATGTGCAAAATCGTATTATGAGAAAAAAAAATAAAACCCCTCAGACCCGTGGATTTCCACGGGTGCTGCTAGTTCACATAATAATACTGCTAGGGACAGATTGTCTGTCAATTTTCTTTTTCTTGAACTTGATGTTGTGAACTGATGAAAATGGGAAAATTGTTGAGTTATTTGGATTTTTGATGGAAAAGATAGGGAACGACATTGCTTGCTGATACTAATTTTCTTAGAATCAGAAAATATGCTACATATTCTGTTGCTTTGTGAAGACAAGTAGGCATAATATACACAATACTTCACAAATATTCACAAAAGTTAAGGATATAACATACAGTGAATTCTGATGAATTAACAGGAGTGCAGCTAAATTAATTTGTTTAATACAGGGAATTGAAGAATTACCAACTCAAATCCTTTACTATCACAACTTCATCACTATAGGAGGAAAATGTGGAAGAAGAGGAGACCATCCTCCAGCCAGTTTCCACGGCGACAGACCCCCTCCCTGGAGACTACCACCAGCAGCTGGTGAAGCTGCTAACCCTGAGGAAGAAGCACCGAGTGGCTGGTACCGTGTACCTCCATGTAGCTCAGGTGCACACCATTGGCTGGCTGCTGGAAAGCCTGGTACTCTCAATGGCGTCGCTGTCCCAGCAGCTTACTCCAGGTGAGATGCACTTTTTTTGTGGTACCATCTCTTTGTGTTGTTCATTTTTAGGAGGAAAGTTGGTGAAAAAGTGAATACAAAATCAAGGGAGAGCAACTTATTGTGGTCTGAATGGTTTAGCTTTGAAGAAAACACAGACAGTAGTGGAGATTTAGATATACTAGAATTTTTACCTCTTATGTCCTGCAAATTTGTGGAAGGAACACTTCAATGTTGAGAGCATGCCCAAAGCTCAAAACTTTGTGAATTATGATACAATAACAACTATGCATTTTATGATTGTTAATATCAAAAGATACAATACAGTTAGATAAGGATGATGAATAGAAGATAACTCATATAATGTGTGGTTATGGTGATGATATTTGCAAACATATTTTGATGGAAAACAGGAACCAGTATGATTATGCTGATACCACTACCTACATGTATGTCTATACCTAGTGCCCTGTACTTGGACCAATACCTCATTTTTTATATCTGTACTACTGCGTATTCATACATCACATACCTTAGGCCTTTTACCTATTCCTCATTCAAATGTGTACCTCCTATCTTATTCCAGACACGAATACATATACCTTACACCCTATGCCGTTTAAATTCTACCTTATGTCTCTGGTGCTTCATACCAAACTCACCTGGTATTTCATGCCTAATGCCTGATACCAATTAAAAGTCCTACATCAAAATATTTATTCATGTTGTCATTCCAGGCACTAAGTGGTGGGTCCCTGGTGCAGGGACCAGTGACCTCCAAGGTCAGTATGTGACTTTCCTGCTTCAACTCCTGGACATCCTTCTGGAAGGGTCAATGGACTGCAGGATAAAGAGTGGACCCAGCCCACGATTTAGAGAAGCTGTTCAGGGTATCATGAAGGTACAATAGCTTGGTGATTTTATGACATACAGCTGTAATGCCATGCCATCATCAGTGTAAGTCAGGGGGGGTGTTTCATCAACGTTTGTCAGCGCTGACAATTTCAGCAAAATCCTTGGTTTTGATTGGATGAGATGCTCTGGTCACTGACTGTTACTATGGTGATTGTCTGTGATGACAACTTTTTTGTGCTGACAAACGTTGATGAAACACCCCCCAGAGCTCCACTCAATGTAAAGGTGGTTCCTTATCTTGCTCCAGAATCACTGGAAACTTTTGTTTTGTTTTGTTATTTCCTGAATTTGCCTGTTTATGCGTTTGTTTGTTTTTCTTGTCTTATTGTAGGAAAGTGCCAGGGTAGGTGGAAAGATATACATTTCATGAGTTACAAGGACCCAGTAGGTCCATCACAGGAGCTCTTGGCCTGTAACAAAACTTCATAATTTTAATCATAAAGTAATGAACATAAAATGATGTATAAGTATCAAATGTCAACTGAAGGAAAAAATAGCCTTTGTATTCTTTGTGATGTCATGATAGTTCACTTGTACAATTCTGACAAAATGGCTAACAAAGATACATCAGGTGTCATGAATAGCCTCACCTTGAACTGAAAGCCAGTACTATAGTTATACAATAGTTATACAATGTGTGTAAAGGGAGCTTCCTAAACCACATTAGTCATTTGTCCATCTTAGGTAAAATGTTATGATGTGCAAAATATATGGGATTACATTGTAGCACTGTGATGATGATCTCTTTAAAAGGGCATTGTACCGGTTTTTTATTTTTTTATATGTTGTTCTTTTAATTCTAAAAGACCCAGCGGTGCAAACAGAATCAAAATTTCATAATGATTTAGTCCGTAATTTCATGTTGAAAATGGAAATTTTTGGGCGAGAATTATGCTAATGAGCTGACGAGCCCGGATGTCGTGATGTCACAGGTGCCAAATGTTTCACTGATTACAAGCCCTCGCATACGCGTGCGTTAAATCGTGCCGAGTAGCAGACGACGCTTAGGCCCAATTTAGCTAGCAGGCGGCACTTGTGTACTGCCCTATCCATGCAGCTGTCTCAAATTTCGCTGAACCAAATCGCACAAAAATTACAGGATATACTTCTAAGCATATTTCAAAATACCGTATTATATTTGAATGAAATCGGTAATCGAAAAGTATCAATATTGACGCCGAATTTCAAGTTGTCACTAAAAAAAACCTCACTCTTCGCGAGAGATCTTGGTAAACGCGATATGCACAATGTAGAACTGAAGTTAGCCGACTAGTGCTGTGCGAACGGGGAATTTACGCGGGAACTAAATTTAAAAATGTCATGATTTTAGCGATTTGTGTGATTTACGAACTTTATTTTTCATTCAACTTAGCTCAAATAATTTATAAATTGATTTTTTGCTCCCGATTACTTGAAAGATTTGTCTCATGATATTAGATGGCTAACTTCAGTCTGTGCGTGCGCAGGCAAGTAGGGCTACTACGCCGCGATCACTCTTGTTTAGTCGTACAGAGCAGATTGTTTTTAGCGACGACAGGAAAGTCGACAACTTCACTTACGCTTCTCAACTTGCGATTTGGTTCCAATTAGCGTGAGCAAGTGGACATGAGTCATAAAATACTTCTTGTGATTTTGGTGCAATTTGGTTGGGTGAATTTTGAGATATCTACATGGATACGGAAGTACTCTAGCACTATGCCTACACCAGCGCTTGGATCGCGAAGCGGTGGCACTAGTATCTACGTGGTCGGGCCACTCTTCCGAGGTATGGGTCCTACTAAAACTAGATCTAAGTTAGTCCTTGGTGTTAATACGACCACCATGAGATTTATCTCGACCACAAACACATTGAAAATCCATAAAGCAGATACCTTACCTGCAAAATTCAGCACAGAAACAACAGGGCCTGCAGCACAAGGGCCTCTAGCGGCAACGCTAGACCTTGGAGTCTGGACTTTCGTCTGGACTTTCTTCAAGTTCTGGCAGCAGGGGTATGTATTGCATACTAAACGTTTACGCTGTGCTATTAGTATTAGCGCTGTGCACGTACAGCTGTCGACGGAGCGGCGAGTAGAATCTTCTCGGTCCTTGACTGCTCACTAGTCCTAGTCCTAGTTCTAGTCTAGAGTCTATATGTACTGAGTGCCGTTTTCTTCTAACTAGGCGTAAAACTTGATTGCCGTTGACTATTTTTTGGATTTAGATTTTAAGAATCACTCAGTCCTCATCTTCGTTAGATAGTTTGAACTGTGATGTCGAACCATTATCGCTCATCATCAATGCATAGTTAGTGCAACGTTACTTACACACAGTTTTCTATGGGCAGCACGTTCGGACAATGATGCCAATTTCATTTTGCATATCTGGAATATTCCCCACAAATTTGATCTAAATAAAAAGCTTTTGAAGAGATTCCTTTTAAAAATTAATAAATATTGTTTAGCATGTTTATTTCAGCTCCATATTGCAATTTTACTAAATAACAGTTTTTGCAATACTTCGTGTGAGATTTCATCAGTAAATTGACATGTGTAGAACCTTTCTAGTTCGTTTTGCTAAAGTCGGAGGTTGGCACCTGTGACGTATGCCAAATTGTGTGGATCGTTCCTTGGCTTGCTCGTTTCCATTTTTTTCAAAAAATCACTACAGGCTTATCCTGGGTTTTAGAATCCTCTCTTTCCAGTTGTAGGCATCAAAAAATGTAGATTAGAATTATCAGACAAGTAGAAAATGTCAGTACAGGTTTCTTTTAACATCCCTTTGGCAAGATACTGCATAAATTCTGTAGAAATAATAGTCCTACATTGTGAAGAAGTTTGCAGATGTGAAGAGCATCCCCAAAAGGGAGTCGTGTAATATGTAAACCATACTTTGTCTGAAGCTAAGTGTGTGTGTGTTACTATGAAAACAAATAAAACCAAATTAACAAAAACACCAAATAAATTATTATTGTGTTTTTAATAATGATTTCAACAGCACCACTTCCCCGATCTGCCACACTTCGTGAAGCTGCTGCAAGTAGGCTGGATGGGTCACGTGACCTCCCCCAGAGCTGTGGGATTTGTTCCAACCCCCATGTTCCAGGTCAGGTGCCTCAACATGGGGGCAGTGCTCCACCAGTCGCTACCACAAGATGTTGTGCTTAAGCTGCTGGAGAAGGAGAGCATTAGTAAGTCTACGGTTTTGAATGTTTGCCAGCTATTTATGGTTTTTACTGTTTTTAGACAGAGCACATATCTGTAGTGGCATAAGAAAAAATAAAAAAGCAGAGATGATTCGTCAAAATTTCACACCATTTCCTCCTTTCTTTTTCCCCCTTCGCTTTCATCTTTTCATACAAAGACTGACAAAAAGAACACTTATATGATGACAGAATAATTGTGTAGTGAAACTGAAATGGAGAAGTTTTTTTTTCTCTCTCCTTTTTTTGTTGTTGTAAAGCCATAAAGGATAATGCTGTTGTGTACCTCCAATGATAGTCTTTGTTGCAGAGGGGGAAAAAAAGAAGATATGTGAGGTGTTAGTTTCATTTCAGTTTGAGTTTAACTTATTTGCAGATTTTGAATTTGTATTCAGAATATACCAATGAACTGGAAGACTATTTAGCTAAGAAGGGCTAGATTTTGTCAATTAATCTATTTCCTTGAATATAATATTTACTGGTAAAAGCATACTTTTCTATGCTACCAAACTGCCTTGCCCACAGCAATTTGAACTAGTACAGTGTTTGGTACTTGTTGGAGTATTGTAATCATGATGATTCACTTAAGAGTGAACTTATGATTTCATTATCTTGAGAAACATTTTATTTCTGTGAGTACATCTAAATTACAATTTTGTGTGAAAGATCTTGAAACAGACAGATGAATTGTAATAGCATCGTCAGAGTAAGATGAGAAGTTGAGAAGGAATATTGTCTACCCTGTAGCTAATTCTGTGAAAGGGGAATTAACTCTTAGCAGTTGGTTTATTCTCCACGGATACTGTGAAACAGAGACCTGATCCTTGTCGAAATTTGATCAAATTTGATCAAATTTGCAGCCATGCTGAGCCATAAATATGAGAACACATCTACCCATGACCTCCAGCTTGTGATGTGATTGATGATTTTGCATCTCTCCCCCCTATTTAGCTGTGCCTACCTTGTTGATTGCACTGTCAAGTCCACTGGAACCAGTGAGGGTGGTGGCCCTGAAGTGCCTGGCAGCGCTCGGAGACAGTTACGAGGGCAACGGCCCCACCCCATACTCCTGGCTGGTTCACCGTCTTCTCAAGAAGAAGGAGGAGCTGTCCATGGATGCAGACTATGTCAAACAGGTACTTGATTTGGTAACCTTGTCACAAGAAAATACAGCATTGTGTTTGGCTCGTTGTGTGTGGGAATTTCCCAAGATCAAACTGAAGTCCAGGCTAGATGTCAAGACGAAATTCATGAGTGAAAGTCTTGGATTTAGTTGTCAGAAATTTAGCAAAAAAGAGAGAAAAGAAAATGAGTCTGATGATGGGATTAAACAAAATGTTACAGCTGCTTAAGCTTGTGAAGTACATCCTTTCAGTACCTGTTTCCATTACAGATAACATCAAGGTATAATATACCTATAGTTCAAAGTATCTCTAAGATGGTCCTCAAGTACAGCTGATATCATTTAGCAGGTTTCAGTCTTTGCTCTTATCTGATTTTCTTGATTTGACGTAATTCCTGAATATTAATTTTCTACAGGCCCTGGGGAATCTCCTCATGAAAGCAAATAGAGTGCCAGTGGTCAAGACACCGTCAAAGAAGAAGAGGGGAGCAGCAGCTGCAACCAGCATGGATGTGAAAGTAGACAGCGCCACGCAGGCCAAACTCTGCCTCGAGTGGCTGCTGGACTGTGTGAAAGAGAAAGGGGAGATTCCACACCATGCTCAAACTTCTCTACTTGGACTACTTCAACAAGTGGATAGCAAGGTAAGTCTTCACCCTATAACTTTCTCTTGTGAATGTGTTTGTGTGGACCTGTGTGATATTTGAGTCATTGTGAAATAATCCTTGTCTGTGTGTGATATTTTGAGTCAACGTGAAATAATCCTTGCTTGAAGCCAGTGATTGTTGTTTTTGCTGAAAAGTCCTGAAAGTTGTTCGAAATGTCATTATCAATGAACCTTTGGCGCCCAGGGCTTGATGAACACATTCCCTCACACCAGAAAAAGGAGCAGAAGAAAGTATAAATACAGTACCCAGGTAGTTGATGTACATTGCTTTTATAGTTTTAACTACTCTCTATAGTGAATTGATACAATAACATTCACATGAGCAGATCAGATTATCCTTGATGTGTTCCTATTGTTTGGATTGGTATAATGTATGACTCAAATTTTCAAATCTCATTGCCTCATTTCTGTAGCTCCTTCTGTCGTCGCTGCTGGCCATGCTCAAGGATCTCTTGACCGAGTCGACAGACCGAGGCTCCCTCGACGAGGCGCAAACTCGATCCCTCCACCACATTCTTGGTCATGTGACCCCACTGACGGCAGACGAGATGGCCAACAGTGACTCTCTGGACCTATTCCTAGGAGTTCTTTCTAAGGAGGACCCAACGACACAAGGAATGGACTCTCCTCAGACTGTGGCCCTGCTGCAGGTAAGACCTATTCCTCTCTCAAAAGTTCAGTCTTTCCTTATTCCATCGGTTTGCGATGGTTCTTCATTGAATCTCATCAGCTTGAGGAAAGTAGTCAAAGATTTCTTGCTTTAGATGCCAGCCATGACTTTTTCTTCTCTTTTGACATTGACATAAGCTATTCATTCCATTTCTTTTGAAAAGATGACTAGCCTTTTTAGGACGACTAATTCTCAATGGGGTCCATGTAACCTTACATAAAAACAAATACAACAACAATACAAACTTCAAAGTCACAACAAAATGTAATTGTTGAAATCATGAACATTGAATTTAAAAAAAGGCAGGTTTGCGTGCAAATTACAAATATTGTATCTGCATGGTATAAAAACAAATGGAGATGAGAATGATGAAAGGAGAAGATGGAGATTATGAAGCGGGATATGCAGAATGTGTTTCTCGTCGCTTGCCCCGCAGAAGGGCCCTTGCAAATTTATATCGTGCAAGCCTCAGGACCCTTCTGCCAGGCAAGCAACGATGTTTTAGTTTGTGTGTCTGTGTGTGTTTGTGAATCTATGTGTGTCCACATTCATATATGTGTGTGTGTGAGAGAGAGTGTGATGATCTACAGCCTTTAAATTTCACTGGAGGACTTTGCTTATTTTCTGTAACTGCAAGCTGGATCCTGGAAGAGAAGTAATCATGTAGTTTTATAGTGAGAGTGCATGTGAGAGTTGTATTATTGGATTGCAACCTATTACAAAATGTTTGTGTGTGTTGTGTGTCCATTCATCTCTACAGCTGTCTCCAGCATTCTACCTGGCTCTGCCGTCAGCTGATGTCCAGCAGAAAGTCCTGAGCAAACTGATTGACCTCCAGGTGGACACCGAGAGGTCAGCTACGGCTGGTCGTATAGCTAAGGTCATCAAAAAGGTGAGCTTGTGTATGAATTGTGTATGCCCAGTTTGAGCTTGTGTATGAATTGTATATAATGCACATTTTTGAGGTGTTGTTTTTAAGAGTATACTGTAGCTGTATCCAGTATGTCTTGTTTTATATGTGGTATTCAGGGATTACATCTATTATACATTATTGTTTGTGTATATGTTGTGCCAGTGTGTTTTATAGCTTAGGATTAGAGATAGGGAATGTATGTAGGACAAAGTCCTTGACTTTCATAACTGAATGAATTTTGAAATGTGTGGTAAAGTCATTTAGGAAATGCAGATATGGTATGTTATTTATTGTCCCCGCCGAACGAGTTCGAGCAGGGGACTATGAAACGGGCTCCGTACGTGTGTGTGTCCGTGTGTCCGTCCGTCCGTGTGTCCGTCCGTCCGTCCGTCCGTGTGTCCGTGTGTCCGTGTGTGCGTCCGTGTGTGATCAAAATCTTCAATTTGCTACTTCTCTGTCATTTATGAGCCAATTTTGATTCTGTTTGCTTTATATGATAGCACTACATGGGAGCTTTGAAACTTCTACACAGAATTTCAGTCGTGACCTTTGACCTTGACCTTTGACCTATATTGTACATTTTGCTACAAAATGCTACTCCTTCGCCATTTCTAACCCGATTTCGATTCCGTTTGCTTTATGTAATGGCACTAGGTGAGGGCTTCAAAACTTCTACACAGAATTTTGACCTTTGACTTCTTTGACCTTTGACCTTGATTTTTTGACCTATATTGTACATTTTGCTACAAAATGCTACTCCTTCGCCATTTCTAACCCGATTTCGATTCCGTTTGCTTTATGTGATGGCACTAGGTGAGGGCTTCAAAACTTCTACACAGAATTTTGACCTTTGACTTCTTTGACCTTTGACCTTGATTTTTGACCTATATTGTACATTTTGCTACGAAATGCTACTCCTTCGCCATTTTTAACCCGATTTCGATTCCGTTTGCTTTATATGATGGCACTAGTTGAGGGCTTCAAAACTTCTACACAGAATTTTGACCTTTGACTTCTTTGACCTTTGACCTTGATTTTTGACCTATATTGTGCATTTTGCTACAGAATGCTTCTCCTGCGCCATTTCTAACCCGATTTCAATTCCGTTTGCTTTATGTGATAGCACTAGGTGAGGGCTTCAAAACTTCTACACAGAATTTTGACCTTTGTCTTCTTTGACCTTTGACCTTGATTTTTGACCTATATTGTACATTGGCTACAAAATGCTACTCCTTCGCCATTTCTAACCCAATTTCGATTCCATTTGCTTTATGTGATGGCACTAGGTGAGGGCTTCAAAACTTCTACACAGAATTTTGACCTTTGACTTCTTTGACCTTTGACCTTGATTTTTTACCTATATTGCACATTTTGTTACAAAATGCTACTTCCGGCGGGGACATATGTTACGCACCGCGTAATTTCTACTTTTCCTTGTTTAGATTATGCATATCATGCATATGGTGCATATAATGCATACAATGACAATATAGGTGAGGTAATTAAGTGTCAGTTTTGATGAGTAAAAGTTTGTTAATCCTCCCAGGGGTTTAAAAGATATCAATTTTTGACCTTTGACCGTTTGACCTCCCCAGTTGCCCTTCACTGCTGCTCAAATTGTGACTGAACTGAGCAAGATCTGTGGTGGTCAGAAACCAAAAAGTTTGAAGGAAGTCAAGAAAGCGAGGTAAGCATTTCATTTTTTGCATTTTATTGACATTCGTGAAATTATGCATTACTTCTTTCCAGGCATTTGTGTTACCACAGATTTTTAGACATCACAGGTCTCAAGATGTGTCATAAATTTAGATTGTGGGAATAGGTCATTTATTCATCTACATTGTATGTAAAAAAAAGTACAGACTAACTTCACATTATTGAAGACTTCATAGTAAATAGACTTTAGATAACATTTTAGTCAATGTGAAGCTCCAGTGAAAATATTCATGAAGTCAAAACAGCAAAGAATATGGCAGGGGTTCTCTTTTGGTCAGAATTTTACGTAAAGTACTGCATACATGCTTGACTTATCTGTTTCAGTGGACTCCCGTCATAACGAAGTCCTCGGGACCGGCAATTTTCTTTCGTTATATCAAAATTTCATTATAACCAAGCAAATAAACAACGAAGAACAAAGATCGGATAATTTTGTGGCCTGAATTTTTACTTTGTTGTAATCGTGTTCATTGTAACGGGAGTGCACTGTATAGCACATTTAGAAAATACCATCGGTCTTAAGCTGTGATGTATGAAACAGAGGGCAGCCATACTCATAATGTATGTATGTTCAGTCTCTGATTGTTGACAGCATAGAAGTGCTACTGGAAACGTCACTGATTATTTTTTAATACCTGCTTGGAGAATAATCTTGGTGTGACAATTCCAGCCTTGTTTTACATGGTCTCTGCTCTTACAGACAGAAACAGAGGCAGGCAAGTGAAGAGGAGGCCGCCCAGGTGGTAAACATCGAGGGTCGCCCCTGGCAACGGGTGACGGCCATCTTGGAGATGCTGCAGCAGAAGAAGCTGGGAAAGATTGCAGACTTGGAGACTCTCGTTCCCACGGTGTTCACCATCCTGAGTCTGTGAGTCCAATCAGAGAGATCCTGATGTGCTTTATGATATGACCATAAAATTACATCTGCCAGAAATTAAAGTTTGGTGTTGTGCCATATTCAAAGCTTTCATTGCCTGAATTCTTTACTGAAGTGTTATTCACCATGTTTCATCAAAGCAATCTCTCATGTGATTTTATGATGATTATGGAATGTAAAATGTGTTTCTGTGCTTCAAATTCATTTCAGACTCTGTCTACTCTCACCTAGAAAGTCCCTAGAATATCTGTTCAGATCTCACCTTAATTAACTCTGTTGCAAATTTAGAAAGTTTTCTATGCATACGAGGTAAATTCTGCAGAATACAGCAGTGTGTTTTCTGCGCTCATACATGCTGTTTATTTTGTTTCTGTGCTAGATCATCTACATACATGTACCTGAGATAACTGTCACTCAGAAAGTTGATGTTCTGCAAAAAAGTCTGTAACCAAGCAGCTTTGAAAAAAACCACCATCAACAACACATTTATATAATGTCTTGATGTGATTATACAGAACTGAAATGAAATGAGTTTAATTTGTTCCATCTTATGGAAAAAAAAGCAACAAGATATGAGTTGATACAGTGGGTTGTAGGATTTGTCACATAATGGCTGTGACAGTAAGGGACATGTTGCTCTAGTTTAACTCTGACCTGCCTGTTCATCTTGATTCTCTCTGAACAAGGTGTCTGGACCTGCCGGCAGCGGGCCAAGGATCCAGTGAATACATCAAGCAGCTCCTTCTCACCACTCTCTCCAACATCTGTAATCATCTAGAGGCAGAAGGAGCTGAACAATTAGGTAATTTTTGCTGATGTCATTGTGTTACTATCACTGTTTGGTAGATTTACAGCTCATGAATATGCCTTCCTGAGCAAGAAGGGGGAGGAGCCTTCCCTAGCCAGCAGGGGGTGGAGCCTTCACAAGCCAGCAGGGGGTAGAGCCTTCCTAAGCAAGCATGGGGTGAAGGAAGTGATTTTCTGTCGCATATTATCAGGGCTGCTGAGACTATTCGGAAAGTGAGGAGATTTGGGGTCAGTGTTGATTTTGAGCCTGGAATTCAGGAAGGATCAGTCTTGGGAAATTTAAGGCATGCGAAGAATCACAGCTCAGTCCAGCTTTTGTCTAGTAAATAATGCAGAGGTTGGGACATGTAAATAGAAGGGATCTTGAATATTTTAGGGAATACGCAGTTTCGTTTTTGCTTTACAGGTGACATACAACATGGGGCTAATGGTTGTCATCTTTTGCACTGTTACTATAAAATTTGTCATTATAAAAATCATAGCAATATGTCAGATATCAAATCACGTTTGCCCATCCCATCCCCTCACGTTGTCTCACGTTCATCCCATTTTGTTCATGTTGACCTGAAACATGACTTCCGTGGCTGCTGGGAACATGGTGTAAACGTAGCATGAATTACAAGGTCGCAGGTGGTATGGAACATTATTTGCATTTGTCAGCATGATAAAGTACACCATACAGATAACATACTGGAATCTGTTCTAAGTGACCTCGTAATTAAGCTTGCATTTTTCCTCATTTTGTTTCAGGGAAACTGAAGGAAGAGCAGTTTAATGTGGAGCTGGTCGTGCAGTGCATCAGAACCTCTGACAGTCCCCAGACACACAATCATGCCTTGATCCTCCTGGCAACAGCAGCCAAGATCTTTCCAGTGAGTTAAGCAACAAATTAAAATAAAGGTTCAAGGTTTGATATTCAACTGCAACAGGAGTGTTAAGTCATAATGATGTGTTTAAAACACATATGCTACAACTTTGAAAGCTTTTTTTTTTTTTTTTTTTTGAAGATTTGTATGTTGGTCACACATCAAATGATTAGTCGTGAGTATTTTCAAGTGCAAATTATGGAAGGAGATGCCTCTGTGCCCTCATCATGAGGGTTACCTGTCTGTTTCTGAGAGAGACCTAGAGCTGTTGTTGTGAAGCTCTCTAAGGAGAGAAGAAGAGGGCAGCGTATCCTGAAACTTGTCAGTCACTGACAACTGTTATAAGCTACTGAAATCCTTGCATCTGATTGGCTCAGCGCATATTTGCCAGTGAGAATCACAGGCACAAGACTTGATAAAATGGCCTCAAGGAGATGACCAATTTCAGTGCCTTGCTAATGTGCATGTGTTTTCATTGATCAACAGGAACATGTGTTACATAACATCATGGCCATCTTCACCTTCATGGGGGCGAGTCTGCTGCGCCTGGACGACAGCCACAGCTTCCAGGTCATTCACAAGACCGTCCAGACAGTCATCCCGGCCCTGGTCAAGGTGAGTGGACCCAGTGGAACCCTGATGAGCATTGGTTCCAAAATAACCCACCAAGTAAATGGGAAAGTATGACCATGTTGGTCTTAAAATCTTTCCTTGATAATGTCAAGTTCAAAGTTCATTCTTCGTCACATCTTTAGTGATCGTACTATATTTTTCCTGTAGTAGTTAATCATTGAAGTCAAAATCTGGCAAATGATGCTGTGATGGTGTAATTGTATCTTCTTGTGTTGAGCAACTATGTGGTAGTAACGTAATAGAGGGTTATGTGAATATTTAAAAACCAAATCCTCTACACATATACTTTGAAGCTTAAGGTGTGCATATACACATCAGTGTGATTTTACTGTAAGCTTCTCATTTTGGTACATTACAATGTTTCTTTAATTACTCATCTGCCTTTCAAATACTGGTTCCTCACCATACCATGGTGTATTGTCTTTTGTACTTAGATTCAGATGAGATGACTGCTGAAAAATGGATTTCCCTAGAATTCAGAAAAAAGGTGTCTAATCTTTACTTCCAGTGCAGTTTGCAAGCCAACTTTTGTCCCACAATGCATTTCCTGAAGTGCAAACCTGTATCATTTCTCCTTCTCCTTGCAGGCCAGTAAGGACCAGTCACTCCCATCATCCTTGGCTGACAACCTGGAGGATGTGGTTACCATGGTGATGCAGACCTTTGTGGACGCCTTCCCCCACATCCCTGAGCACCGGCGGCTGCCCCTCTTCACCCATATGGTGGAGTCAGTGGGCGGGCCGGAGTACCTCTGGAGGGTGGTGCTGCTTCTCATCACTGGTTACGTGACCAAGGGCGGGGCTGCCATGCTGCCTGAGGAAACGGAGACCAAGGTAGGAAAATGAGGTTCAGTTGGTCCATGAGCACTATCCCTTGGTGTTTTTTAGCATCAGAGACTCAAGAACTTGTGCAAAACAGTCAGTAGATGGAAGGCATCTTTTTAACCCATCCCCGTCAGCTCCCACAAAAAACGTGGTTTTTATTATTTATGACCAAAAGAGGGCGTCCTAGGACCTCAGGCTTGGCCAGGAGCTGTAGAATAATTTTAGCCAATCACAGAGATCCTTACTGGGACTGAGAAAAATAATTTATGCAAAGAAACATATTTTAGAATGTCTCTTATTGGCCAAAACACCTGCCAGGGGTTCGAGCCTGCTGAGAAACTAATCAATATTCATGTTTACAGCGCGCATGTATCTTTGTTGCCCCAGCAACTGCAGTGATTTCTTACGCGCGGTATCGTGATATCGATCTCCTCATAGAGTGCTTGACGATATCTCCTTGTGTGTGTACGTGTACTGCTATGCTGGGGCACGCGGGGGTGTGTGTGTTGAATTCCATTTACGTTAGTGAGTGTGGGTAACTTCTCTAGGTTTCCCGTCCATTTCTCTCTCTCTTTTCTCTCTTTTTCTTTCGTATCATTCTATATCTTTCATTCTCAGAGTACAATCGTACTTCTGAGAGTGTTTTGTTCATTTTTTCTAAGTGATTATCTCGTTTGCAACAATTTAGAGGTGAGTTTTTGTCCTAGTGTTTGTTGAGTTTTTTGATTGAACACGATGTAGCTTATCCACGTATGTGAGAAAACATCGTAGTTTGTGTGGCACCCACTCGTTTGTTTTCCGTGTACGGTAAGCATTTTTGCCGTAGTGTCTTCATCGTTCGTCTTCCAAGCATCGTGTTTTCACCCTAGTTTTTCTCATCGTAGTTTTTTACCTCGATTTTTTTTTTGGGTGCAAGATGTTCTGTGTATTTTTTTCTACGGTAATATGCCATCGTTGATGATCTTCGTGTATTCATTACTAGTTTTTCACCTCCGTTTCATTTTTGTGTACAACTAATGTCTAACGTGGCGTAGTTACAACTATGTTTAGAGGGACCCCGTTTAGAGCTAGTTAGCTAGGTCTGCGATGTCTGTATCGTTTGCTGATATGTCTTGTGAGCTGAGAGTGACTATGATGGGAGTGATATTCATGGTTTTGCTGTGGTTGAGGTGATGGCAAGATGTAATTTATTTTGTGTAACCATGTATGACATTGATGATGCCGAGTAAAACTACGACACGAGTAGCCTAGCCTAGGCCAATGACGAGAGTGACACTGAAGAAACGGGGGCTGATGCTCGCTCGTGCACGGGAGTGGTCTAGAGACCTGCATTACAGTTGTGTAGTTATATTTTTTTCCCTTTTTCTTATTCACTCGGGTATTGTGCTACCAAAATTCGTGTCTCTGAAGAAACTCAACCAAAAGCTTGACAACAAGTTTGCATCAGGTCTATTCTGTAGTACTAGCACTAGGTTCTAGATCTAAATCATAATGGCGATGCTAATTTAGTTTTCATTTAGAACTCGATGAAATCCATTTTCTTTGCTCATTTTTCAACTGATAAATTATTTAGAACTGTACTTAAATTCTGATGTACTGTATTCACCATTGTAATAAAAAAGAGCCTGCTGATCAGGTGTTTCATTGTATCCTTTTCATTTCCTCCCTATCCTTTTGGTTTCCTTCCTGTCACTTTCTTCTTTGACCCTGGATGGAAAAAAAAATCCCATCTTGCCATGTAAAGACAGAATACATAACCATCATGAAATATCATGACATTGAAATAATACTAAGAAATATTTAAGTGACCAAAATACTTGTTTGTGAAAATAAATAACAAATGAAAGGTGATTTCTTTATGGAGCAGTTCTTTCAAATGTCAAACAGCTTCGATAATGAAGCAAGTGAAATCTGAAAACTATCCTGGCAACAAGTTGAAATTGATAGGGAATTCTGACAAAAACTGTCACACCATTTGATGTTTGAATTTGTCTTTTTATTGGATGAGGTTATACAACTAAGTGCCGCCGATAAAATAACAATCCTCTCAATTTGAACAAGAGCAGTAGGGTGGTACACTAGTACGACTCAGTAAACAGCTGATTATTTATGCATCGTATCCATGGGCAACTGCGGGGTAACTGCAAGAAGGCGCAGGAAATTAGACTTGAGTCAAGAACGACTATTTATTATTATTTTTTTATTCAAACTATTTTTTTTCTTGGACTGAAAAAAACCCCCAAAATATTTCATATTACGCTTCTAAAATATAAAATGAATATATGAAGTCTTTTTATCGTGATTTTATGAAGAATTAGAATTATTGAAAAAAAATATAGATACTAGACGGGCTGAAGAAGGAAGTCTAATTTCACCCCAAGAATTTGCAACACACCGCATCTCGGGTGCATTCCTAGCGTTCTTGCCGCACTCTCACGATCACCTAGCTAGGCCATGTGCACAAGCCAGTCACATGTTCACAGTACACACGTTGTTAGCCAGTTCACCGATCTCATTCCTGATCTCGTGCGTGTAGAAAATTCTCTCAAAACTAAGCCAGACATGATTTTGGAACATACATTACAATGTCAAGACCTTTTCAGTGGACTTTGAATTCGCTATTTGTCTGTTTTAGCTCTTGAATGTACGACTTCGAACGTCCGATTTGTTTTCTACTACACCACGTGGAGTTCGTATTTTTTCAGCCCCATGCTTCTCCACACACGTCACACTAGCACTGTGTACCTGTACACACACAAGCCATCGCGATCGAAGTTTGAGCGATAGCGATAACATGTGCGGAGCAGACATGCGGATTTCAGCACAGGGTAAATGAGTAGTTGAACGTATCACGATTGTAAAACAAATCTTTTTCTATGTCTCTGCAAATTTGAATTAGGCTATCTCAGCATAGATAGATTATGATACATTACAAAATAGATTAGCCATAGCAAGAACTTGCTTACATGAGAGTTATTAGATAACGTTGCAAAATAAAAACCCCGTCATTGAATGGAATGTTCCAGAGCTATCTCGGGGGGGGGGGGGGGGGGGGGGGGGGGCTCGAGGACATTATGGACACGTCGATTCGCAAGTGGGTAAGATGTGATTACAGATGGCTTGAAATGAAGAGGATTTATCGATGAAATACACAGAAACAATATTTTTTTCATAATTCCTGCACAATTTATTATTTCTTTTCATAAAATTCACATAAACTAGTGCTGTATTGAGTCAACTAAGTGCATATTAGCACGAGTGTACACGCATCATCCCTCCTGCCTAGTGGGAATGACACAGGCAGTTTTTTCGATGACGTATGAATGCTCTTCGCGTGTAGATCGCGCCGTAGGGAAGATCGCGCCCAAGTTCATGGCCAACTTACTAGGCAGGCACGATATTACAGATTACACAGAGGCCCGTACGTGGATGGGTTAAGGACGCAAAAGGAAAGGAGCTGCTGTAGCAGAGAAATATTTGTACACAATATGTGCGGTGTGTCAAATCAATCAGAATTACCATTGTAGCTTTTCAGAAAGTGCACACCCCATTTATTTCTTGAGAGCCATATCAGATTGTGGAGAAGATGAATGATGAATGGAAAATCATTTCTCCTAGCTCTTGCTGGAGAGATGCACTCAGATTCAGTCTTCAGCTATGCATAAATCAAGATCAGTACTCTTTGCACTCTTTTCATACTTATACTTTAAAAAAAAAAAGCTGGCCATGTTTCTTATAAAGGAAACACCTTCATTTTGAATTGTAATGTCTGTTTTCACCTGCAGGGTCCAGGGAGAAATCTGGATTTCTGGCTTGCGCTGTGTCATCATTTTGACCCCAAGACACAGGTCACCAGTTTGGTGAATATCCTGGTGTATTTGGCAACTCTCAAGGAGCAGAAAGCAGAAGGTACAGACAGTGCATCCAGAATGGGAAGATTTCACAAAGCCTATTTTCTTCCACCTGTCGGTTTTGCTTGTAAAAGCAATAGATGGAATCCCCACCTTTAAGACCCATTTGATACCCTGAATGCCTTTGGATAATCATTAGCATGTTTTTATGTTGTGGATGAATATTATTGTTCGTATATGTTTCTCACTAATTTGCACATGCATCTTTTCTCTGCAAGCTCATTATCTTTGATACATTAACTCCCTAACTTGTCTTGATGAGACTGCAGAATTGTTTGTGTGTTTGCGTTCGTCCAAGCATGTCTATGCACTGAACATTTTGAAGGTCCCTTCAGGGTGTGACACATTTTGAGCAATGTTAGATTATTGAGATTTGCAGTCCATTTTCTCATTGTAGTGTGGGTTAAATTCATCAACATACTTTGAGCAAATCTTACAAAGCCAGTGAGGCCGGAAGTAACTTATCTTCTGTGGGTGAAATGTTACATCATTAAGACACACTGACTAAAAAAGATCTCTCCAACTTTTCCATCTTTGATGCAGTCACAGCCCCCAAGACACCGTCAAGGACTACCAGGTCGACAAGGTCAACAGGAGCAGCTCAAAGGTCAGAGGTCACGCCACAGGACCTCATATTTGACGTAAAGCACCACACACCCCGTCAGCTCAGACACTTCCAGTTTACGTCCGTTGGATACCTGTCGCAGCTACTCACTTCGGACACATTCATTGGCCAGGTACAAATCCGCTGGCAGATGTGTTTGCGACAAGTTTGTGTGCTCACACTTAATTTTGTATTCTTTATTTTCATTTTTCTGGCATAATAAAAGAGCAACTTGACTTACCTCTTTCAGATGGCAGGGAGAGTAACATTACCTTCCACATAATGTCCTGTTAGCAGCAAGTCAACGGAATGTGTACTTGTCATAAAAAAGTAAAATTTTGTGAAATTCTCTTTGTATTTTCTTGATATCATTGCCCTACTATAACATCACATCATTGTACAGCATGTAGTCTTTTTATCCAGATATGACTGCTTATGGATTTAACCAAAATGTTACAAACTTGTAACTTTTAGAATTGATTTGTCCTCTTTTCCTTAAACTTCACTATGTATTCTACATTCACTGAATCCACACATTATGTATGATGTGAATTGCTCTTGTTAAGTGCCACATTTAACGCTATGAATAGTAAGTGTGGCCTATTGTAGTTTTTAGAATCACATAAGCAGGAGTGTTTGATATTGGGTTATTGTAAGTTGTATGCACTGCTCTCTAAAAATCATTTTATTTCAACATTTTCCCCAAACAGCTTGTGGATCTGACAGAGCCAGAGTCAGCAGAGATGCAATCCTTGTATCAGAAGTAAGTCTCAACACTTTTTCTAGTTTTCTGTTTTTCATCATGCAAGGTTCAATGTATATGTTTTTAAGCCACTGTTTACCATAGGGAGCAGTGATTAAAAAATATATTTTGGTTATCACATATGATGCATATATTTATAGTTCAGTTGTATTACAAAACACCCTATTGTTACAAACATTTTGCAATAAAGCCGCCAATATAAGGATACATTGTATATCACTCATTTTCTCAATAAACCATAACTGTAGACAGTTTATTCTAGAAATTACTTTGATAAAACTATTGTTCTACTTTTTCTTCATCTAACAATACTTAACACTGATTATACTGATTAACATGTTTACATTGGTTGTTGCTTTCCCTAACTCACATTTTAGAATTACTTTGAAGCACTAAAGCTGTTTGGTTTTTTTTTTTCATATGCAAGTGCTTAAATAGTGACTAAAATGGAATTGTATTTCTCTACATATGATAATCCTGTAGATAGTATGTTCTGTATGCTTGTCAAGTAGCTTGTATTAAAGGGTTGTATTTTTGCCAAACTTTCACCCCCTTTTTCGAAATGGTATTGCAAATTTCAGGTTACTGGAGCAAACACTGTGCTACATCACGTACGTGGCCCAGTGCATCCACGACAACACAGATCCAAACACGGCCAAGTTCTGGAGGGCTCTTCTTCATAAGGCCTATGAAGTGCTTGACAAGGTAAATTTAACAAAAATATACTCAAAATGAGATTTTCTTTCCTACCAGATGAGATATCATGAGCCAGAATATCTGTAGCCCTACAGAGCACCTGATATTATTTTCTACATAAGAATAGTGCTCACTAATGTCATTTGGAAACTAATGAAATATGAATTGAAATAAGTAAATACAAAGTAAAATACAAAGTCACAGACTGATTTCTTTAAAAGAAAATATTCTCCTGTGTCTTGTGTGGTTTTGTTCTGTATACTTTACAGATTTGACTTTATGCCATATGAAGATCACACCAAATTCATGTAGTTTACAGTGTCATGAAGATATACAATAAAACTGCAAAGTGTGTGACAATTTTCTAGAAATTCCAAGTAAAATAATGAGTAGCATGGAAATTCTAGTTATTGTAGTTACACTATTGCATTCGACGAGAGATAATCAAATTCTGTTTCGTGTGGTCAGATCAACTTTACAGACATCCATAGCGCATCTAGTTAACCTCTGAAGAGTAGGTATTTTCATAATCTCTCAGTGTATACTTGTGCCTTGATTGGAGGAGATTTTAAAAAAAAAAAAATCATTGAAGAGATGTATTGGGAGAATTGAAATAATAATCATTATTTATTGATATCTTCCAGCCATACTTCCCACTTAACGCTTTATTTCCTCTCTGTGTCACCCCAGGTCAACTCACTGCTGCCAGCCAGGGTCTTCATCCAGGTGGTGTCTGGTCTCCTAGGCAACCGTCTCCCAACCATCCGCAGGAAGGCCATGGAGCTCCTCAACAACAAACTCGTCCAGCACAAGGAGGGCTTCCAGGACGAGGAGGTTGGTTTTCCGTAATAATAATATTAAGAAAAAAAAAATCATCTCTGGTTCTATCAAAGGTTTATTTCTTTCATCGGCCATATTCTGAATTATATGACTTCTCTGTGTGTGTGTGGTCACTTGATGGTATTTTTAGGGGTTGCATATATGATCTTCTTTGTATGTTTCATATAGTTGAGGGAAATGGAAAAGTTTGGTACAAGAAATTCAGGGAAAACAGAGGTGGAAGTCATATTTACGAACATCATTAGTCAGTTAGGGTAATTTATTTTAAGTATCTGCTTTCATTCATGAAAATCTTCCTTTTTTATGTTTTGTTCTCATATTAATCATAATAATTATTGTGTTGAAATGTAGTAAAGTATGCTGAACTAGATAAAAATGGACTTTGGGCCGTGATAAAGCAGACCCGGAGACACCTGCTGAGCAAAGCAAATTATCGTTATTCTTGTTTCGGATGTATCCACTAAGTTGTCAGCCATCTGGTAGTCACATGTTGGTGAATCAAAGCATACTGTCAATCATAGAATTTCCTAATTTTGTACTCTTTCTCCCAACGAACCAGATTAAGATGCTGCTGGGAATGGTGGACACTTTGGTGTCCATCGTATCATCGCGGGAGAGCACAGACTCTGCAGACGAGCTGGACATCAATCGCCAGACCGCCCTCTTCAGTCTCAAGCTGCTGTGCAAGCTCTTCGGCAGCGACCACCGCAGAGAGTTCACCAGCGTCTTGGAGGTCGCCCTCTCCGTGGTTTCTGAGACCGACAACAAGAGTCAAGTATGTAATACACTTCCTTAAGTTTTTGTTCAGTGAAATCGGCAGTAAAAGTTATTTGTGATAAAAAAATGTGTATTCATCCTTCGTTCTTGATGGAAAATATGTATTCATCTTTCATTCTCCTATGTGTACTAGTTCTTGCCTTCTCTCTTTCTCTCCATATATTTCTTCGGCTGCAGTCATACTGACAGCCCATTGAATTAGGTATGACCCGACTTTAACTTTGTCCAAGAGTGAAACCAAAGATGATTTTCTACTGAGTTTGCTTAATCAACAGTTTGTTTTCATGATCAAGGGGGTAGGATATAATGAAATGTTGTATTCAATTTCAAGCTACATTCTCTTTCTGCACCATTCAGAACAGGCAAAAGTCATACAGTGAGAAATTACAATATGCACTATGGTCTTCCATCACAATCCTGTTTTAATGTATGAAGATGAATTATTGAAAAGTATTACACCATAATACAAGGGCGCACAACCTATAAAATCTTAATATAATGATTTTGACAGTACTATTATAATGTAACATTTGGATACTGTCACATCACCGGCTACTCTGTATGTTTGTTGCTTGCATTTGTTAGTATTACAGTGTTATTTGTCTATGAACATTGTTTTCAAGACAATAGATATAATTACTGTGCTGTGAATTGCTACATGTAAATGGCAGCATTGAAATTGATGTTTTTAGGATTTTTCTTTTTTTTTGAAGATCCATGAAATCCAATGTACACAACATACAGATGTGTACGTACAACAGGCATAGATCGGATTGAAATCCTTATGTTACGTTGTAGTATTTAGGATGTCTTTGTCTACAAATCTTCTGAGTTTCAACATTCTTTTCAATCTTTGACATCAGGTGTTGGCCAGCGGCCTGCTGTGTGTGGCAGAAACTGTCAGTACCCTTGCCGCTCATGCCATTCCCTACCTCAGCCGCTTCATGCCTCTTCTCCTGGAATCACTCTCCAGCAAGACTCAGGTCGTCAGGTAGGACTCAGTTTTTGTAAGGGGGTACGGGGTCACCTAGTCATTTCCATGCCAACTGCCATGATGGAGCTAGAGCAATACAGGCACCAGCACTCTTCTTATAGTGTTTCTGGTGTCAAGTAATTCTGTGCATGCTTCTCAAATGCCTTGGGCCAATGTATTTACAAAGAGACAAGGAACCACAGCTGCTATTACAAGCCGCTATGATTACGCAGAAGGCATCCAGAAAACCTCAACACCTCTTCTTATCTGGATAACGGGATGTGTGAGTCTCTTGCTTTTGGAAATTATTTCTACCCATTGGGATGCATGTTACATGCAAGTATATTGCTCATCGAAATTTTCCTGATTTTGATTTAATGAATGTTGGCAGCCCTGATGAAAAATAACAACTGGAATTTATTTGTAATTTGTCTGTTCACCACCTCAGCAATCCTTCAATTGGCAAGGAGTACTCCAGTTGCTTCACTGTATAGCAGTGATTGCATATTACTGAAACTTGCAGTATTTGCAGATCTCTGTTTAGCCTCCAAGATATATGATGCAGTGCACCATGTTTTAGATGGAGTATTGTGAACACTGTGCACACATACAAATGTACCAAACATAATCTACCAATAAGCACCATTACATATGCCCAAGCGTTAATGAAGCAGTTTGTTCAACGTGTCTGCTAAAGGGAGAACTGATGGGAATTTTTCTCTGCCTTTCCCCGACAGCTCTGACCTCCACCTGCTGAGTACAGTGACAGCGGTCCAGAAGACCCTGGAGACTCTGCCTCACTTCCTCAGTCCTTACCTTGGACAGCTCCTGGAACAGGTGAGCCGGAACTCTCTCAAACTCCCCCACAATAATTAGTTGTATCAGTGTTCTGTAAAAGCTGTTATTTTCATGTACAGATACCCTTGCAGTCACGACTAGACTGAGAGAAAACATACAGGGTAATGTACGCCCTTATTCACAGTGCACTAATCCACTTGGCTCTGCACACCAGTGTATGTACCATGCATATGTATCCGGCCAGGTATATATGTGGAACCTCCATTAGAATTTGATATGTACATGTTGGTAGCCATGTTATGTACAAGTCTTGATTTGATGTTTTCCGTAACTCTGTCTGCTGTGTGTATAACATGAGACTAAATTATATTTCCACACACCAACATGCCCTTACCAACATACCAACCAGTAAACACCATCCTATTTAGACCCGGGCGATGACAGACCTTCTAGATTTTTGAGTCTAGAGACTCTTCATGACAACCATGTGCATTTTCTCTGCTTGCTAGGTGTGTCGGCTGTCAGCTGCCAGACAGGAGGAGGAGAAGGCTCAGCTGACTCTCCGCCTCAAGGCATGTCGCCACCAGCTGGCCACCGCCCTGCCCTCCAGGGTCCTCATCCCAGCTGTGGTGGGGTGCTACAAGACAGTGGTGGACACCAACAAGGTAAGAGCCAGGGACCTTCCCTTAAAAAAAAAAAATAGTAATAATTAAAAAAAATGAATGAATAAATGAATGAATGGAATGAATCAATCATTTGTTCATTCGTTCGTCGTTCATTCATTTGTTCGTTCATTCATTCATTCATTCATCTATCCATCCATCCATCCATCCATCCATCCATCCATCCATCCATCCATCAATCCAAGGAAGATTCTATTACAGTTTGGACTTAATAGTGCTTAAACTTTCCAAAGTGTTACTTGTGTAAAAGTGTTGTTGGCAGAACGCAATGTGGTATCGGAGATTAGACTTGTGACTTTCAAATAGAGGTCCAGGGATCACATCCTGTCATGTGCTCACGTCCTTGAACGAGATGTTTCTGCCCACAAAGCTCCTCTCTACCCAGGTGTATAAAGGGGCACGTGGCAATGTCCAGGTAATGATAATGATTGCAAGGTTGTCAGGAAGAACTGTGCTAAAACTGAAAGGTTGCCCTGGGTAAATTAGGCCGTATTGTAATATAATAAACATAAAGTAATTTGAATTTTTAATCCAGTTGAGTGTCACATCACGGACTTCCCCACTATGAGTGTGCAGCATAGTTTGTATGTCAAATCAAAGTTTGTCTTCCACTGTCTCTACTGTGTGTACACCACGTAGAAAGGCATATTCTCCCTCCTTCTGTCATTACATGTATGTATTCCTGAAGTTACAACCCCGGACATTTTCCAAAGCAGGGAAGGAAGGTGGCACATGAATAAGACCTCTGAGCTTTTTTTATGCTTCCGCCAACGAAGTGGCCGGAGGCATTATGTTTTCGGGTCGTCCGTCCGTCCTGTTTTGTTTTTGTCGATATCTCAAGAACTGTGAGGTGGTTTCGCATCAAACTTGGTATGAGGGTATATCCTAGGGGGATGATACTTTGTTTGGATTTTAGGGTCGCGGGGTCAAAGGTCAAAGGTCACAGGTTATTTTGTTAAAAAAAGGTTGAAATTTCATGTTTTTCTCCATATCTCGCAAATGGTTCAAGGTATCTTCATGGAACTTAGAATATATGCATGTACTGATGGGCAGTGATTATCTAGGGAAGTTGGGGGTCATGGGTCAGGGGGTCAAAGGTCAAGGTCAACTCCTCAAAATATCACTACTTATATTTATGCAATGCCTGAAGGATTTTTTTTTTCTTGATGTATGCATGTATAACCCAATATATATTCTGTTGGAAGTTTCTTGCCAAAAGGTCAAAGGTCAAAAGGTCAAAGGTCAAGTGAAAGTGCTGAATTGCACTTCTTCCTCCATATCTCAAAAGTAACTCAAGGTATTATCATAAAACTTACATATTTATGCATGTTCTACCGAACAGTGATTCTCTTTGGAACTGTGAGGTCAAAGGTCAAAGGCCAGGTTTAGATAATACTATTTTACCATTTGATTCTGAAATTATACTTTTTCTCAATACCTTGAAAATTACTCAATGCATAAACTTATAAAAGGGTCAAAAGTCAAGTAAAAATCATCAGTTCCCCCAAATACCTGCACTCTGACGTTTTAATTATTCATCCAGTTGAACCTAGTTCTAGGAAAGTGAACATTCAGCACATTTGTGGCAAACCTGTCATTTTAATATTTTGCCAATTGTGTGAAACTGTAATCACACATTGTCAAGACATTGTACTATAGACCCATTTGGAGAACCATGCATTATGGCGGAGGCATACACCAGTCGCTGTAGCGACATTTCTAGTTTTTTTTTTTTTAATTGCTTTTGAGCATTTTCGTATGTGCTTAATAGTAGAGTAAAAGATGCCATCAGAATTAAATTGTCTCATTCTTTACAACTGCAATGTAAAAGGTCATGCACAGATGATGCAAAATATATGACCTATTGTCATGGTAAGAGATTTCTAGTTGAAGCAAGAGAAAAATCAATAGTCTGTTTGTTTGTTTGTTTGTTTTTTGGAAGTCAAAAGGTAATGTTTGTAATTATTCATATTTCTTCTTGTCCCTCTAGGCCAGCATCGGCCCTCTGATGTCCATCCTGGGAGAACATCTCGGTCACCTGTCCAAAGAGGACCTCCTGGCTCATCACCACGCCACAGTCAACCTCTTCCTGACCGCACTGGACTACCGGTCCAACCACCCAGAGGTGAGCTTCATGAGAGATGTGACCCTTTGTTTGCAGAGCTGATCATTTTACATATGAATAGAAAAATCAGACTTTGATGAGGACTCTGCATAAACAGGCTCTCTAAATTCTCCACCAAGTTTGTTCCAATGGAGAATACACAAACATAATTGCTTACCAAGAAAATATGCAAATGCTTTCTTTCCCTCCAAAAATTATGTTATTGAAGAGGTTCACATTGAATTTGTTATAAAAAAGTTTGCTTGTTTTTTGTTGTTATTGTTCTGTGCATTAACTGAATAAGCATCATTGTGTGAAAAGTGTTTATGTCCACTGAGCTTGAGTGTTTTTTGCAGGAGCTCTAAGGATGCCATGTTAAATGTTCTCCCGGCATTTTAGTGGCTGTATCTGTCTTTCAGAGAGTTTTCTGAGATTGCCAAAGCCTCAATCAACTTTTCATGCAGAATTACTTTCTGTCTTTAAGTGAGTATTTTCACCTTTGAGATTCTTGTCAGTAAAAAAAAAAAAAAAAATGACCACTCTCTCTGACATTGAGTCTATCATTGTTGATTTCTTGCTTCCGTCCCAGGATTCCTTGGACGAGGTGGCGGATATCGAGGGTCACGTGATCGCAGCCCTGCTGGACATGGTCCTCAGACTCTCCGAGGCGACGTTCAGACCGATGTACCTCAAAGTAAGGTTTAGTAGTGTGCCTAGAGATGGGAAAGTTTGTGGGATCACAGTCTCTTGTCTCTCTCCATGTAGACTTTACTACAAGAAGAGAAAAGAAGGTGAAGAGCAATCGCATTTGAAAGGAGGAGGAGAAGAATATTCTTATTTTGCATTTGTGCTGTGTGATGAAAATCTTGATAGAATTAGTAACCGTTCTCAAATTAAATGTACAGACCAGTATTCTTCATGAGTAAAGTTTCTTGAAGTGCCAACAGTCTCAAAGTTTGTGGGATGATGCTGTCTCCTCTTTCTCTCCCCACACAGACTAGCCTCGGTAAGAGAAAAGACAAAGATTATTAATCCATCAAAGAAGAAGATAAAGAAAGTGTACATGTGTTTGTGATACCAGTGGCGGATCCAGAGGGGGGTGCAACCGGCGCATGCCCCCCGTTTATTTTTCGTAAAAAACAAAAGAAATAAAAAGAAAAACAATGAAATGAAACCCGGAAATGGCACCAGAAATATCAGTCACGCCCCCCCCCCCCCCCCCCCCCCCCCCCCCCTTTACAGAATTCCTGGATCCGCCCCTGGATACTATGTGAAACTTTTAGTTTTCATAATCATTCCAAGATGAAATATTTGCAGAATAAAAGGTGCTTATTTCTTTGTGAAATTTCCGTGCACTTCATCTCTTTTCTTTTCTTTCTTTGTTTCAATCAGAGTATATGCATATAGTTGCTGGAAGGCATGTACAATTTCATTTCTGAGGTCACAAAATAATGCAAACTTGGTAGCAACTTACCCGCAGAAAGTTCACTTGTTTGTATAAGTAACTGATTCTGTTATTGATGGACAGCAGGAGATTACACTGTGGGTCACATAAGACAGGGATGCAGAAAATCAAAGATCAGACTTCACGGCTTTCCCCAGTTAACCCACTGGAGATGAGTACCAAGAATGCTCGGGCAGGACTGTGTCTGTGGAAAATGCATGTTACAGTAAAAGCACCTTGTTCTCAATGAATTAATCTATTGTGTCATTCGTGCCCCTCACCACACCACTGGTTCTCGTCTCCGCAGCTCTACGAGTGGGCCAGCCGCAGTCACACCCCACACCGCCTGCTGACCTTCTACCGCCTGTCGGACAGCATCGCTGACCGCCTCAAGAGTCTCTTCTCGCTCTTCGCCGGTCATGTGATCTCAAACATGGCTCAATTGTTGGACGCCAACAACGTGGCAAAGGAGGGTAGGTCCAGCCTAGTTACAATGCATGCAAGCACTGCACCCGTTCAGAGTATAGAGAAAGTTTTGTTTTGCTTTGTTTTTTAATTTTAATCATTACAAGGGGATATGCAGTAACTAAGCAACATGTTCATGGAATTTGAATTCTTTCATGTAATCCTTTAGAAATTCACCAAGTTTCTTGATGTATACTGAATGATGTGAACACGTATCATGGACCATGTGTCAAGTATTAATCTGTAGCCCTTTTGTGATTTTACGTATTTGTATGTCATTATTTTGACAACAGAAGGTATCTATTCATCAACTTGACGAAGCATATGAGAGGACATGAATATGAATGTCATTTGAAGAAATTTTATTTTCAGGTATCTCTTTAAAAGCAATGTTTCACTGGTGTTTCCAGAGAATAAATCCATAAAACTAATGGAAATTTGCTTTCACCATTTTCTTCATCCTATTCAAGGCCAAGTTCACACAACTAGGAAAATCTCTTTTGTAATCTTTCTGTGAAGAAGACCTCAGTATTGACTCTTAGATTTGATTTAATTTGCTTTGATTTACAGTGATGATCCATGGCACATCATTAAAAGTTCAGTTATGGGAGAAGTGTGGAGCATCTCAACTAGTTTATTACCTCTTTCAATTTGTTGACGGGATGTTAATTCTGCTATAATACAAATGTTCTGTGAGCTGAAGCATCAAACCCCTCTGTGCATTTGTGAATCCTTACCTCTGTCAGACAAACCATCCTTCGAGGAATCTGAAGCCAGTGCTACCGGGAAGGCATCCCTGTTGCTAGGATACATCCTGGACTGTCTCCACAAGTGTTTCCTCTATGACAAGGGAGACTTTGTGACCAAGGAGAGATCTGAGAGGCTGATGCAGCCCTTGGTAGACCAGGTATTTCTTTTTCATTCATCAAGCCTAGAAGTGACGAACTAGCCATTTCCTAAGAAGAAAAAGCATTATGATTTTTGAAGAAATTAAGCAACAATATTTTGCAGCTTTCTTTCCAGGTTAGGATCAACCTTGATGTCCTTCCATTATGTAAGAAATTACTGTAAAGCAAGATATTTTCGCGGCAGGAAATTTTCGCGAATGGGGGCCAACGGTCTTTTTCTTGGCATGAAATTTTCGCCAATTGCCACCGGCGTTTAATGCATGTGTAGTGTAGATAAAAACTTTAGCATACATTTCGATTTTGTGAATCCTGGCTCTCATGAAATTTGTGGAATGAATGCACACCAATATGTGTGGTTTTACCATCTCTGTGTATTTTACTCACACAAAAATTATAATTGATCAGTGTACTTTGTCTCTTTTGACTAGCAAGTGAATTTTTATTTGTAGATGTATTGTGATGATACATTTATCATAGAATGAGATACAAATTTTGCTCTGTGGGATAAAGATGTGTACTATGAATTAAGTGGACCATTGCCATTGTCATTGGGTTCACCAAAAGGCCATGCTTTTCATTCATACATTGATATATGTACATAATATGTGTATAGGTGTGTTTGTAGTAAATTTTAGCGATATATTTGTGTGTGCATATGAAATTAAATGCTTCACTGCATTGTCTTGTTTGATTTTTTTAATCCATTCTTTCATCCATTTGTTCATCTGTGCTGTCAGTTGTTAACTTCAATCTGCCCATCTGTGTCTACTTTCCCATTTAGATTGATAACACACTAGGAGGTGATGACTCCTACCAGGACCGCATCACTGGGCACCTGACCCCCTGCCTGGTGCACTTCATGGTTGCCGCTAGAGACCCCTCCACCTGGCAGCCACTCAACTACCAGGTCCTACTCAAGACGAGGAGCTCTTCTCCCAAGGTGAGTCTGGAAGAGGAGGAATTTTTTGTGTAGGGTGGTCATTGCCAAGTTATTAACCCTCTATGAGAAACTTATGCAGCTGTTAACTTGCTTTTTGTGCCTTGCTCATGCCAGGAAGTTGTAAGAGTCCTGTTTACTCTCAACAATCTACAGTCAAACTTGCTCAAGTCGACCTCGCATTAGTTGAATAATCGCCCAAGTCAGAGGTCTTTTCAAGTTCACTTCTCTTTATATCCTATTGATATTAATCCCTCATAAGCTGAATTTTCTCCAAGTCGAAGCAATTTCTTCAGTCCAAATAGATTCGACTTAGGGGACGTTGACTGTACTAATCTTCCCCTCTTCAAAGGACTTTCTTACATTTTATTTTTCCTTTTCAGCTGAAAAAAAGGATGGAAATATAGGTTCAGTAAAATTAAGTTTTTTGCATGTTTTTCATACAGCCTTATCTGATACAATTGCCTGGAGATCCGGTGATACTACAGATCAAAAAAGGCATTTCCAGTTTGTTGTTTATTTATCATTATTATTGTTTTGTTTTGTTTTTCATTTTTTGTTTGTTTTTGTGTGTGTTTTTTTTTTTTTTTTGGGGGGGGGGAGGTTGACAGGTTAAATTGTGAATATACTAGTAAACCAACTTGTTGCAGATTTGTGTGTACGTACACTGTACATTGTAAATCTGTATGCAGAGGGAAAGATCGAAGGAGGCTCAGTGAAATGTTACCTAAAAAATTGAAGTGGCATATCCATGAGCAGAAAAGTTGCTAGTGCCGAATGCATCACAAAAGGATCGATTCTTTCTCTGTGTCCTCTCTGTGCACAGGTGCGCTATGCAGCCCTGACAGTCCTCCAGTCCCTCCACCGGCAGCTGGGAGAGGACTACCTCTCGTTGCTTCCGGAAACCATCCCGTTCCTTGCTGAACTCATGGAAGGTAAACTGAGAGATATACCTCTTTAGTTTTATTGGGGTATGAAACCCAAGTCATCATCGTCATCATCATTGATATCATTGTTGTCATCCATACTATCATCAATGTTATATTCCAAATGTTTTGTGATAGCCACCTGTTCACCAATGGTTTTTACTGTTTCCTTTGTGTGCATTATCTGTGACCAAGTACAGTGTATGATTGCAAGAGTTATTTTCTGAAGTGAAATAGCGTTCATTTAAAAATTAATGGGAGATGTGACAAACTTTGTGGTATGAAATATTGGTTGAAGACTCCCTAGGAAGAAGGGGATTCCTGCTCATCAAAATCCTAGCCTCTCCATAAGCCCCTCATTCCTTAATGAAGGTCATGTGTTTCTGTATTTTCTCGCTCTTCAGATGAATCGGAGGAGGTGGAGCGTCACTGCCAGGACGTTGTGGCAGAGCTGGAAAAGACGCTGGGAGAGCCGCTTCAGAAGTACTTCTAAGATGGAGGATGATTCTCCCCATTGGTACCAGTCAACCAATCAACTCACTGCATCCTCTTTGCATACATCTTTTTCTTTCTTTCTTTCTTTTTGACTAGTTGCCCTGTATTTATTTATTTATTTCATTCATTTCTGTTTTAGAAAGCATCAAAATATCAAATTTGGAGAACCAGGGCAATGTTTATGCAAGATGTGTTTGCTCTAGAAACCTGAAAAGCAGTTCAAAAGGCTTTCTTAAAAAAATAATTCAGCTAAAAGGATGCTTTGTGTGGTGATGCTAGAACTGGAAGGGTGATGGCTGATCAGGAGATTTAGGGAGTTGTGTTGTGTTGAAGTGTCTTATCGTCGCTGGGGCGACAAGACCTCGTATCTACAAAATGTCAAATGTTCAGGAGAGCAAGAAAACATGGCGGCCAAAGCACTACAGCGAATGGGATAAACTTTCCTTTGACATGCCGTGGTGACTTCATTCTTGGAGTAAGACAGTTGGGATTTGGACAGGACATCACAAAACCCATTATTTGACCATTAATCCAAAAAAGTCATTTTCAGCAATATTGCAGATACAAGGTCTTGTCAACCCAGCGACGTTATGGAGATCATTTTGTTGTTGTTGTTTGTTTCAGTGTCATGATGCTGACTTGAATTATTGTCAGTTTTCCACCTAGAGCCTTAATAAAAAAAAAATACAAATGCGAGGGTGTTTCTTCTACCACTTTCCTCAGTGAAATGAGGTTGACAACAGAGCTTTTGACATACAATCCAGTCAACCTCAGCAAGAGAAGGAACAAGTAGTTTCATACAAGATTTTACTCTTTCTACTACACCTTTTGCACATACCTTTCTACTGTGGTGATATTTGTACTTCTGTATTTACCAGTCTCATGCAAGCTATCTGCTGGCAAGAATTTTAGTCACACTTTCGAATCAATAAAGTTCTGTTTTTAATATATTCTTATTTTATACAGTAACTGATCATGGTAATTTCCAAAAGTAATAGCAGTAATTTAGAAGTGTTTAGAGTATCAGCAGCACTTTGTGCATTCCAAATTTGATACTTGTACTTATTACACAAATCTCAGTTTTCAGTGTGCCATAAATTCATCGATAGCAGGTTTTTGGTGGAACTTAAAACTTTGAATGAAATTCCAGAGGCAGGTATCATGATTAGATTAATTGAATAAATCTACTTCGCATATGAAAGACTGTTCAACATTGACCTCCAATTGATTCTGCAAGAGTAAATGTGTGATGATGAGTGTGGGAAGATGACTGAGTTAGTAACAGTTTTGATAGTGTCTTGATAAGTGAAATGACCAATTTGTGATTGAGACAAACACCATTATCCAAACGTGTGACAGAAATCTCCCATAGAAAATTGGACAGTAAAATACTTGTATACATATTCCAACTGATGAAAACTTTCATCGGTTGGGGAAGATCATAGATGGGACGGTGAGGCTTCTACAAACCTTTAGTAATTTTGTTGCTGAGCTTTCCTCCACTGCTGTGGCCTCCATCAGGCCAAGTCTCACACTGTTTCTCTTGGACTTTCTGCTTGTTTGGTGATAAAGTGTATCCAGAATCCCAATTGAGTGTGGACTTGATTCTCTTAATCCAGTGCGCTCTTGCTTTTCTTGGCTAAAAATTCCTTTCAAAGGCTAGTATTGTGGCATTATTCCACCCAATATTGTGGCCTGTGTTGGAGGTGTGTTCAGCTAAAGCTGAGTGGGATGGGTTTTTTTAATCAAAGGGCTCTTTTTTGTTTTTTCAGTAGGTCACGTAGGTTTCTGCCACTTTCCCAATATAACAATTAAAACAATCTGAGCAAGTCATCTTGAAGATTGATCTCTTGGTTCTTTGTCTTTGGGCTGAACCAACCTACTCTTTATATTGTTGGGTCTCCCGAAGGCAACACTAATCCCCTTGTCTAGGAATGCCCGTTCCAGACGAGAGGCTCCACTGTTGGCAAAAGAAAGAAAAACTCGGATGTTTGGTCCTTGTGTATCCTTTTGGGAGATCTTGGTTCTCAGTGCATCCTTTTCTGTTTGTCTTATCCATGGTGGGTGTCTACATGATGTTAGCACCTGGTCAATGTTTGAAATTCGCTTTGCAGTGCAACACTGTGTGAAATGATATTTAGGAGCTCTCAAATCCGAAGAGGTAGCAACTCCCACTTTTGTGTTGAGGGGGTGATCAGGGGGGGGAGGGGGGGGGGGGTATTTCATCAACAAGTTCGTCGGAGGTTTTCACCGACAAATTTGCTATCAGCCAATCAGACGCAAGGATTTCAGTAGCTTTTAATAGTTGTCAGTGTAAATCACCGACAAAAAGTTTCATCGGTCCCCAGGGGGGGCATTTCATGAAGCATTTTGTGCGACAAGGTTGTCTGACAAATTTGCTCTCAGCCAATCAGATGCAAGGATTTCAGCAGCTTGTAACAGTTTGTCAGAAAAATATCCGATCAAACTGCTTCATGAAATGCCCCCTGATTTAAAGTTTAAGTAAGAATTGATGTGTGTTAGTTTTCTGTACACAGCAATGGACATTGAAAGGTCATCTTCACATGGACCTTGGTATCTGGAAAGTTCAATGACCTTTTCACCTCTTCCTCGACAGTGAACTGTATGTGCTGGTCTATGCTATTGATGCACTGTAAATTCATCAATGTGTTCTCAATCTGTGATGACAAAGGTGTCGTCAGCATACTTCCACCGTATCATGGGGGGATTGGGAGCATGTGTGAAAATCTCTTTTTCAAGGTGCTCTAAATATAAGTTGTCACCTCTCTGTATTAGAAAGTTCATAATGTTACTTCAGACATTGATGCATTAGAGAATGAATTTCAGTACATTGACTAAGTGCTTGCATCATATGGATACCCACCATGGATAAGACAAAGAGCAAAGAACAAAATAAGGAGCAAGATCCCAAAAAAGGATACAGCCCCGGTGATATGGTGCAATTAACTCACTGATAAGAGGCCAAAGCTTTCGCCTTGTTCTGGACATATCCGTGCGCCAAATGATACAGAAAAAATATTTTGAACACAGCATGGATATACTACCATAAGTGTCATATACCAAAGTTTCATTTTAGAGCGATGAAGGAAAATGTGTTTTGAGATCAAATTTTCTGTTTTGGAAGCCAATTTTCAACATTATTTTCACAGGTTTATCCTCGATAAAACCCAAAATAAATAACATTGCGAGTTAGAGAATAGTTTCCTCATAAATTTGCTGTATAGATTTATTCATTGATGGCTTCTGAGGTGAGATAGGTTGGTAGAAGGTTGGTAGAAGCCTTAGCCCCCATCATATTCTACATACCTCATTTGCCCCCATTCCCATGACTCTTTCTCTTAATGGAAAGTATAATTTCAAACCAGATTTTAGTCAGCTCCAATGAATAGAATATAATAAAGACACATGGCAAAGTGGTGTGAGGTTCATTAAAAAAACCCTGAAGAAACATTTTAATATTTTCCCTTTTTTGTTGTTTTGAGAAACAATGATATAAAATGTAAGCTCATATGGAAATTGAAGAAAATTGTCATGTCATGACATCATGAGTCTCCCAATGACCTGTACATAAATATTCACAAAGTGTGCTCTTTGGGGATTTTTTTTTTTCTGAAAACAAACCATTGGGAGATTTGTGAAGTGATGACATCATCATACCTCCGAATTTGCATTAATAACTTTTTTTTTCTTCTCCAATTTTCATGACACTTCTACCATTCTCAGTTTGCTCTATTGATGAAAAGCCAACTTTGAAATAGTCAGGTATCACACTTACGCTTGGTTGCCGATAATTTGACACAGAAAATGAGATGAAACACAAGATACATGCCATTTTTTGATAAACTCTACAAAAAATTTATTTACAACTCATGCATATATATATATTCTTTAGTGAGACTCCATTTTAATGGATTGACAGAGACTAAATTAGCAGACATCTTGATTCGAAATATAATTTTTTTTTGTTAAATGATAAACATGGTAGAACATTTACACAAAAGTGTATACAGCAATTAAAAATATATATACCTGGTTTGTCATTCAACTTGAATGTATAGATTTGTAATCTCATTCATCAGATAAATTATGGAATATGTAATTAATCTAGCAATCTTACATGCACAAGTTACAAGAGCGTTCAAATGTCTTTTCATTTGAAAGTAGGATAGATCGAGAGAAACAATGGTGCTGTATAACAACAGTAACAACAACAAACATGGCATAAGAAGGCACAGCGAACGGGTTTGACCAAAACATGGGAAGAACTGCGATGATGAAAAAAGAATAAAGAACTCTAGGAAAGACATACTAATAACAGGGTGAAACAGAGAAATAGAGATAGACAGGTATACACACAAATTCACATTCATCGCTGCATTTTATCTATTTTAATCGAAAGGGTGCAGATTTTTGTAGCGGAAAACAGATACCCTTGCCCATTGAAGAAATGTTAACTCTGAATAACACAAATTACTTGTAACAAATTCTGATAAAGCCTAAACAATTCAGTGTTTTAAAGTGATTGAGTATATTTTCATTGAAGGGAGATCAGTGGACGTAATCTTTTAGAGATGCGTCCTGCATACACAAACATTGACACGGCGGGATGACACCAAGCACACAAAATTGTCTTTGCACATTATGACTTGACGTGTAGAAATGACCCGTTTGACCAACCAGAAAATAACAGTTTAGGCGCATCGATACATTTTGCCGAGTTGACTGCAACGACGCAACATGCAACACCTTATTTTAACATTACTGTAGAGTGTATGTAGACAACGGTGGTAGAAAACAGTGGTAACCTCATCCAGCATAAGAAATATCGACTAGTGCACCTTCATGCGTAACTTCGAATCTACATCGTCATAATTTTTGTAGTGTGTAATTCTATTCTATCGAGTAACACTAAACTCAATGCCACATATGCATGTACAGAGTATACTCATCCCCATCAATGATGTGTATGAACACAATAACTGAAAGACATGAAGTAGATGTAAAAAAAAAACAACAACCAGCCAACCAAACAAAAAAAAAAAAAAAAAAAAAAAATGGGGCTCGACATTAGCGGTGGTCCGGGGCCACAGAAAGTTGATGTCGAGGCACCGAATTTCTATAAAGGGCTATCTTTTTGTGGCGCCATCGGGCAGCTAAAAGTACACATTGTTGTGTCACTGTGCAAGGCGTATTTTTGATTTCAGAGAGGTCGTACTTTAACTCTTCTTCAATAATTGACTGAATAAATATAGATAAGATAAATAAAAACAGACGAATTAGAATCAAATGATTGTTGGAATGTGGAAGACACTATTGCTGATTGTATGTCAACCATGACATTTACTTTTAAACGGAACGCACCAGAGATAGCGAAGCTGTAACAGAACGTCACCTATCTACAGGTGCGTTGTCAGTCCGCATGGTCAGCTCATCTTCCAGTGCAGTCAGTGCAGGCAAAGATGTTGTAATATCTGAATTTGGCGCGAAAGCATGGACCGTCACAACATAAGGCAGCAAGTGATGACGATATGCGTCGCATATAAGTCGATATATTTCTATGTGTCGCGTTCACGAAAAAAATAACTTGCGTTGCCATGAGATATTGCAGGATATTCTATATACCATCAAGCTGATCCTCAGGGACCTTTGTTACGGCTACTGTCTGCGTAATAATTAATCATGTAGCGGATGTTCCTAGCACCAGTGCTAATGAAAGCTACAAAACGTGTAGTTTGGAAGACTTCAACGAAGTGTAGGCCTATGTCTATGTCGGTCATGGGGCAGTGAACAGGACAAACTTTCTGTCCCAAGGTACTGTAGTATGGCGCCGTGTGTAGGGCGTGGTCAATTCTTCGACTTTGACGTGGCTGCAGCTATATCCACCTGAACTTTTTTGGCGCATTCTCAAATAGCGATTGGATCTTCTATGTAGGAAGCCCAGGGTAGGAAGAATGTCGTGTAACAACGGATTTAATGGAATTCCTCACCATGTTTTGAATGTACATTGTGGATATCGCGTGTAGAATTGGCATTGCAACTGCACATTTCGGAATCCTATGTTTCGAAATGTGGAATTGCGTTTACATCGTCAGACAACTATGCGCATTTTCGTCAAAACGTGTGTAGGAACTCTGGCGCCGGGAATGACATTCAAAGGCATTCCTGCCGTTTACTCCAAGGGAAGTTCGCGATCACAAAGCACGCGGATCCATTCGGTTTTGCGCAGTTTGTGAGGGAGCTTCAGCTGCTGGCTGTGGGCCGTGGAGCGTTCCAGGATGTACTTCCGCAGGTCGTTGACTCCTTCCGGTTGAAGGAAGATCACCTTCACAGGATCGATCGCATTGTTCGCCCGATAGTAGTTGTATCGATGGGCAGACACCCGGAGGTTAGCCTCAAGATCAGCAGCAAACTGCAAAGGGCGGATACAGAATTCATTTCTTTTGTTAAAATGACTAGTCGGCCGCAGCCGTGTCTATAGCAAGCGCTGAGAAGTCGATAGCCCCAATGTGTATTATCATCACCATCATTATTGTAACCTTTGTAGCATCAGATGTTAATTCATTGTTTTCATGTTTGAGAACATTTACATTTTACTCATTTTTTATAACAAACGGGAAGCTGTTCCCCAACCATACATACAGAACGTATCTCACGTTTTGTGGAGACTTCCTTGAGTATAGCAACAACTACCTTTAAATGTGTATTTCTTTCCCTAGGAGTGAAATGAGCGAAAAGTGAAAAGACATTTAAATCAGTGTTCAGGAGACAATGGCTACTGAGGTATCAGTTACCAAAGTTACTTTTATGAGAGAGGTTGTGGATTAAAAGTCTTACAGATGACAGATAAATACCTGTTCTCGTTTCTTCATGCCTTTTCCAAACTTAACGAAAGGGTCTTCCACTTCAATGAAGATTACGTAGTACCCAAAGGAGCTCCACTTCGTAATATCTATAACGAAGACAAAGATAGACATCATTTTATGATCGAAAACCTTAGGTCAACATCTAGGGAGGCCATCTTAAACGTAAGGTATGAAACGAGGAGCATGCATCAACTTATTTCTGAACATGTGAAGCGACAAAGTAGAGGGTCCTATCACGTGCATAGGTGCTAGCATTGCCATATTAATATTTTCCCTTTGGTAGAAATTGAGGTCTGTGGAAAATGTTTTGCAACGGTTTTAATCGATTCATCTTCCTTCTCAGCGTATATCACAGCAAAGACTGAAAAGCACCAACCAATTATATGATAGTTGATAACCCAGTCCGAGCATATGTTTTGTTTTAAACAGACTAAAACAAACAAACAAGCAAACAAGCAAACAAACAAACAAACAAACAAACAAAAACAGTTTTCCAAATGCAGGGGGGGGGGGGGGGGGCGGGGTTGAGATCACTTAATTATTACCGAGGGCCTCCTCGTAGATGGGACTTTCAGCAGCCGAGAAGTCAACGAGACTGAGGTCACCCCATGCCTGGATCGTCGCGTGGATTGCACTCGCTATTGATGCTTCCGGCGTCTTCTCGCACCGGACGTTGAGCACCTCACCAGTTCTGAAATTAAGGGGTTTATCGCATTATTTAAAGCAAACGTGAATTCAAAGTTTCATGTACGATTACTATCCGGATGTCATCTCCTGCCTCCTCGAAAGCTTTCCGATCCAGTTTACCGTCTTAACGTCGTCCTACCATGAATTACGTCAGTTAAAAAATAAAATACCTTGGTATATGAATGAAGGTATATGAATGAATGAAAAGAAGGTCTCCTTGCACTTCTGCAATAGATGACAATGTACCTGTACTGGAATTCGAAGATTGGCGTTTTGTTGTGGAATTTGGTGATCCTGATGACGTCACCATTTCTGTACCGATAGAGGGCATCCACTGTAGTCATGACGAGTTCGTAGCATTGTCCCACCTCGACCTCTTCGGCAAGCAGTGTTTCGGGCTGGTCTTCGTGGCTGTTCGGAAGAAAAACCGAGTCGAGTGTTACAAATGAGTGGATATCCACCAGCCATATTATTATGCTGCCTTTACGTCATTCTGAACTCAATCCTCGCTTACGTCGACAGTGCACAGATGGGATCAAGGGAATAATATGTCTCCTCTTTAAATAGTACATACATCGACAGTACTTGCTTATACATTGTGTGATGTTTGTGTTAAATTATATTTGATAGGGTTTTCTCTGGTATCAATAGTCGGAACTCTATAGCCAGAATTCACGAGGGTGGTACAATCTTTGTCCATGGCTTAAGCTATGGACAAAAACCGTAGTTTTGTACATGGACCTACTACACATAATGGACTATGAACGGAGGTCTTTCTTTGATCCCATCATCACCACCGCTACCTGATTATGTGCATCTTAATGAGTACATTCAGACGTTGGGCCAATGACGATTGTGTAATTGTGCATCACCGCTGACAAAAGAACCGTACCTTTTCAGACCCAACTGCCTTTGAATAAACACCAATGATTGGGAGCAGCAAACCTCGAACAAGGACAAATTTTTGTGTCATAAAATTGGTAATTACTGAAGCGGACACGTGCGGCCACGCATGTAACGTCCCTGAATAGTGAGACAAGTATGTCGTCTGTTGTGACTGTCCATGTTTACTCTGAAACAATGTGCGATAGATTGTGAAAACTAGATTACAAAGCACAGTCAACCTACCGAATTATCTTTTTTTTTTCTTGTAAAGTACTTGTATTTCGCAAATCTAATTGCTTTACAGCGATGATTTCGCAATATACACAGTCTACAAGTACACACGCATTTTCTTGATTTAAGAGAGTTATTATCTTCTGCGCATGTAGTTTTTAGATTTCTGAAAGCGCCGTCTTGGTTTTTATCCAGGCTGGTTGTCGGTGGACAAGACTGGATCTAAGCAGGAAAACATGTTCAAAACGTTTTTGTGACGCTTTTGACAGAAACAGGTGCACGAATTAATTAACGAGCGATGAATGTCCATATGTGTAGTAGGTCCATGTTTTGTATTGGACGCCAAGTGTGGCATGGCCTAATTCGTAACGAAATGTTAACATTTCGTCGACGAAATGACTGATTTCGTAGCGAAATAGGCCATGCGACATTATAGTCTTGGCGCCCCATACAAAACTAAGGTCTTTGACACGGGCGGATCCAGGGAGGACCGCAACCGCCGCACGCCCCCCCCCCCCTTTATTTTTTGTTGAAACAAAAGAAATAAAAAGAAAAAAATAGGGGAGGGGTGCGTGCGCCCCCCCCCCCCCCTTTAATTTTGTAAACGCGCCCCCTTTTTACGGAATTCCTGGATCCGCCCCTTTTTAACCATGGACAAAGATTGTACTACCTTCGTGAATTCGGGCCTATAATGCATTGTAGATATTGTATGTAGCTGGTTCGAATTTTGAATCTCATCTTTAATATTGTTTGCAAAATGGTACATGCAGCCAAATTTCATAAAGTGAGGAAAGGACAAGGAGCGATGAGAGATAGAAGTGGGGATGGTATATAAGGAAGATGACAGTGTGAAGGGGAAAGAGTGGAAGAGGACGACATATTGCCCCACCTGTGCTCGACTGGAATAAATTCGCAGAAGATGTCTGACGGCAGCATCATGTAGGTAGAGTGGAGTCCTTGGGCCTGGTAGAGAACGGCCACGGTTGCCTCCGTCGAACTGTACGCACTTGATATGATTTGAATGCCTGTCAAATGGGAAATAGGAATCCCAAGAACCTGTGACTTCTGTGTGTTATTGGTCCTCAATTTGCCTTGCAGTAATGGATTTGATGTTACAAGCGTCAGACCCTCAAGCACATCAAAGGTATTTGGCCGTCGACGTGATAAGTATTGTCAACTTTAACAGTTGCCCAACTAAAGGAGAGGCAGTCTTGAGGTTGCTATGATAGTAATGTGAGAAAAAATACGGTGATAAACAGCTTAATTAAAAGACTCCCTGATGATTATTTTAGGAGACCTACTGGGATTACAATGAAGATAAACCTTGTGAGGGTGTTGATGACTAATTAGATCTACCTTTGGTATATTTTGCCTCCAGTCGCCGAGCGTACACAACCATGGCGCCCGTGGCGACGGCCCAGACAGCGTGCAGGTGAGGCCAGATGCGACGAGCGATTCCCTCGAACCCCTTCCTGAATTCCCTCTCCAATTCGTCAGCCCTCTCCGGCTCAGGATCCAACTCCGATTCCAGTTGGGCTTGCACGTCGTCATCGAGGCCGATGTGCGAGGCTATGCGTCCGTGTCTGAGGTCATTGACCAGGCTGCACCAGTCCGCTTCAAGGCTCTGGAAGAAGGTGAACATCGTGGAGCAGAAGATGCCACCAAGGTTGCCTATGCAACGGTCTCGAAGCGCGAAAAGGGCGTGGATGTACAGCGCCTGGCGCTCGTTGGTAAGCCGCATCCCTGCAGGTGGCGTACTGAATTGTATCCTGTGGAGAATGTCTGGAAGCACGAGCATCGTGGTAGGTCCTATGGGGATACCTCCTTCTGACTTGGGAGCGTCGTGGTGAACGTAGAGCAGACACTTCTTTTGGACTGGACTCAAGAGGGGCGTGAGCTCGCGGTAGACCATCCGAAATATTGAAGGCATAATCTTAAACAAGAAGGCGACGTTCCGCTCCTTCGAGATGGCTATCAACTTCGGCTTCCCTGTCGTGCCGGAAGTGATTCCCAGTCTCGAAGGAACTCCCGGAATCACTACGTTCGGCTCTCCGGCAGCTGCGCGTGCCATGTACTTCTCGTAGTGTGCGAAGCCCGTCAGCGGATGTCGCGATCTGAAGTCCGCTACGGATTTGACGGAGTTGAAGTGGTGGTCTCTTCCGTACTCGCACTGGCCGCGCAACTTCATCTGCCGCAGGAGGAATCGTTCTTGGCTCCCCGCGCAATCCCTGCTGTCTTGCTCCATCCTCATGCGGTAGTAGAGCCCCATCATGTTATTGATTTGGTAGAAGATGTACTGGATCACCATGATGTGGGCTGGGGTGCAGTGTGGCGCCACTGATATGGAGATGTGGAGTGAAATAACCACGCCCAGCAGCGATACCATTACACCGACCGCTAGGAGAGTAATAAAGAAACATCGGGAGAATTAGTCAATGACACATATGTATTCCTCTAAGACTGAGCTTATAGCATGCAGTGTACCAGTCATTTGTCGGGATTTTGATGTTGATTAGTTTTTACGCATCTGTGCGGATGGGTGTACGCTAAACCGCCAATGATACATTCTTTCATCTCTTTTTAAGGTATCATGTACCTATACGTAAAGGACAGGATAATTAAATGACAGGATAAGTCCGTAGATGATGGGACCGAAACAGAACTCTTACTTGTAGAACCGGCATATTTCACAGACCTGTCATTGAAACACATGTCTTGTGCTATATACATAATTAATGAATTAATGAAGTATAATGTTATAACTAGTTAAATGAAAGAAAGATATAATTTGTTGCTGGGTTTTTGTTTTTGTTTTTGATTTTGTTTTGTTTTGTTTTGTTTCTAGAATGGGAGAAAGAGAGACGGGGGGGGGGGGTAATAAGAGGCAGATGCACAGAAATACTTTCGGCCTTTCAACAGTGTTGAAAAAAAAAAAGATGCTGAATTTAATACCTCGACTGAAAAGGAGTAAGTACGTCGTCGTTTCGCCGAAGAACAGCTGTCCATTAAAGTAGGCCAGAACTCCAGCAAAAAACAGACCCAGAAGTTGAATTTTGTTTTTCTCTGATAGGCGCCATCGCTTCAGATCTAAAAGGAGAAGAAAAAGAAATAGGAAACTCCATTATTATCATTCGATTAGCGAAGATGTACGTCTTCTTCGGAAAAAAAAAAATCACACCAATAATTCCTCTTTGATTAGAATCGTCAAATCTTAATCATTGCAACATTCAACATGCTTATCACGTTCATCACTACTACACAAACACTATTGCAGATTGTAAGATTTAACAGGTTTCCTGCGAGATTCTACATTGTCGATAGTACACTTCTTTACACATGGTTCCAAGCTCTCACTGTAGGCAATTTTAATCATGTTTACTTGTAAAGCTGGACCCTACACAGATGCTCAAATCAAATGAATCGAAACCTCAGTGTAGAGTAATTATTATCACCATAGAAAAAGGAAACAAAGTGAGCTGCAACATCAGCTCATTACTGAAACATCAACGTCTGAAACTTCATTTAAAATGTTGTAGGATATTGTTTATTATCAGGGGCCGGATGGAGGTCCTCATATGCTTTAAACAATTTTGTATGGTATCATTATGTTACATGTGTCAGCAACAATTAAGTTGGCTGTTAAAGAGATAGTGTAGTATTGATGGAGATGAGGATTGGGCTTTTCTCTTTTTGTGAGATACCAAAAAACCACTTATGAAATAGTGTATAGAACATACCATTGTAAGAGGACTTCAACGTTTAAATGATGGAAATCGGTTTTGGAAGGGCTGAAACATCCCAAAACAATGTAAAACAAAGCGATCGTAATAAAAGGTGGGTCCCACCTTTTAGTACGATCGCTCTTTTTGGTTATCTCAGCCATTTCCATCAAATAAAATATTGTTGAATTCCACTTGAAATTACATGTCCTTTCATATTTTATAAGAGATTTCCAATCATCTCACCCCAAAATGACTAGAACCTGAAGTTAGGTCTCAACCAAAACTACACGATCCCTTTAAGTATGTATCGCTCGTTGATGTCGGGGACCAAAGTGATTTGTGCCGCGTTTGTGTGCTTGTGTGCGAATTTAGGTTTGTGCGTATGTGTGTACAGGGGGTTTTTGAGGAGCGCAAAAGGTTTCGAGGGCGATAGGGCTTCCCTTTTCAGTCAACATTTTGTCTGTTCCTATATGTGAAGGACAAAAAGGGGTATTAGCGAAAGTGGAAAGAATAGCACGTTCACTCTTCGTCCTACGAAGTGGATCATGTTAAAGATTCTTCTCTACACTTGTCTTGTCTTTCGTATATGGAGGAAGAAAAGTTCAGTGCATTAAGGAGTGATCCTTTTCCCACGGTGATTTTTGTTCGTCCACGCAGGGACGTTATTGAACCTATGATACCTGCAGTGAGTCCATTACGTTGACAAACAGACGACCGCACAATAAGTACTATTTTTTTTTCTTTGGGTCTGTCTCCATAACTTTGAATTCTCCCCTACCCTCCTCCTCTCTCTTTTATTTTCTGGGCTTTTTTTTTTTCATTCTTTTATGAGGTGGTATCAGATAAAAGCTATGTGCACTGTACTGGAAAATGTGGCAGCGTGAATAGTGACAGAATAAAATATATTTTGACATCGAAGTTCGCTCTCGCAATAGAATTGGGGGCCCTGACTTTGTAAACACCCCTGTATCAGACAGTTTTACATGAAATTTCCTGAAAATATCACATAGTGTAATGAGAGCATGAGTCGCGTATTTTTTTTTCGCATGTCCTCGCTAATTTCAAGGGTATAGAGTTAAATACATAGGCTCCTGGTTTTGTTTGTTTCATTTATAAGCATTATTGTTTCATTCAATTTGTAACGTCATTCGGTTGCGTGTTGCTAAATAACATCTAAAACGGTTTCTTTAAGAGATCCAAATTGATGATAAACGTTATCTTTTATTGAGTTACGTTTGCATCTACATTTATTATTTAATTCTTCGTACCCAACAATCCGGTCTGTGTATATGTACTGTTATACAATGCTGCTTATAGGCCCATACCTTGAAGGGGAATTCACTGTTAGGTCATGTAATCGTGGAGCTGCAGCTCCATAGTTCCATGCTGTAACACACGAAGGACACGTGTCCTCCTATAGTATAACTGATTGTATGACTGGGAGACAAGTGTGCTGAACTTAAAAAAGGGTAAAGCAAACTGCAAAGGTGATTGTTTGTCTTCAGGATATACCGCATTCCTAAGCTCTGAGGAGGATAGATCCTGTACAGATACCACAGGCCAGCAGAAGATGAGTTTCAAAGAGGGGAAAATAGGAAAATATGGGGATATTGATGAATCCAATCCTACTGGTGGTAACGTAATTTCCATGTTCCCACGCCCCTCTCTCTCTCATTCTAAAACAAAAACCACAAACAAACAATCGAAAATATTGGGACAAAAATTATTAGCGCATAAAAGGTCATGCCCATGGTATTTGCAATACTTTTCATTCTTGGAGATATAAAACTAGGCCGTGACTAGCAAATAGAGAACAAACTAGTTAATACATAGATAAATCAATAGCCTGATTAATAGGAGGATGGCAATGATAAAAAAAAAAATACTGTTAATTTCAGCCCATGCGTGCGACGAAGAATTCGGGTTTTTTTCAACACGCTAATAACATGTTTTCTAAGTCACCACTAACGTGACATCATACTTTGGAAAATATTGCAGTTCAGATTTGATGAAGTTAAGAATTTTGATATACCTGGACCCTGTTTCATCAAGCTGTTCGCGCGGTTACACACGACTTTACGAACGACTTAAATATGCCAAGCCAAGTGGGCTTTCTATAGTCATTGTTAATTTCAATTTCTGAAGTTGAAATTTGCAGATGATAATGATAATTCTTCCATGTTAGCATACGTTTTTAGCTGAAAATATGTTTGCCCCAATGTAAATTAGATATTGACATATACAGTCGTACTAAAGAAAACAAATGGACACGCATATTGGTACTTCATATTCCAGTCTTTCGTAAAGTCATGCTAAACTGTCTTTACGAACAGCTGTATGAAACAGGGCCCTGAACAGTAAGTTAAAAAGCAGTCGAACATAATATTCAAATATGTGTGTGTGTGTTCTCTATGATACTGATGTAAAAACGTTACAATAAAGCAACACGCCCAACATTACATCAATCCCTCCCCCCTATCCCGCGTTCGTCTGTGACGTCACACTTAAATGATTACAATCGCACGGTTTTGGTTCTAATGTGTCTCTCAATACAACGTATGAAAAAAAACGCCCTTACACAATCTTTATGCACAGTAATATACAGCAGACAAACGATGTTACTCTTGTATAGATACGCGACATTTTTCTTCTTATCGGCAAGTGTATAAGAAAACTATATCACACAGCCGTTTGCACTAAAACGAAAAGTAGTCTGGGGTTTGCTCTTCAGCCGTTATTATCATTTAGCTAATTAGCTCGTGGTGATCACATGTCCACACTGACCTTTTGTCGTTAACTCACATATAGTTCCCTCCCTTTCTTTAGACGTCATAGAGTTACTCCAAAGAGGTATAACTCCATCATGAGCTATAACCTTAAAATATAGTTTATGCATGAAGAAAGAATGTTGTTCAATGCGATCGTCACCGTTGAAGAGAATTAGACGAAGCAACTATCAAAGCAGACAATGAATCGGATTTCTGAAGCAATGTCGCGCCATCGCAGCATAAATAATCCCCCATCATCTATCTTTCACTTATCGTGCTCGGAAGCGATGTCGTTCACGTTATCGCTGTGCTTCATACGTAATGGGCAGGAAGAGACAGTTACGCTAGTATTAATATGCCACCATGATAACTTTTTTTTATCCATCACCAAATCAGGGTCAAACTTATGTGGAGGTATAAAGTGGGACCAAGAAGTAAACAGAGAAAGATAATTCAATGATCAGATATCTCAGACACAACTTTGCAGTCGCACCTGACGATGACTGTAACGTGGGTAAATTTGCCATTGAAAATCCCCTTCAGGTTGGTTTCTTGTGCAAAGGTAAGGAATGTTGCCCTTGCTTGTGAGCGTTGCGTAACTCCCCCGCCTTGCTCTGAGTAACCCGGCGTGTACGCCGTAAGGTGCGCCACGACCTTGTCGCATCCGCCTTCCGCAAACCTCTTTTACGTAATATTTTACGCGAAAAATGCTTCAAGTTCGACCATGAGAGGGGCACGAGATGTTTATCGAGTTCAATGTTTGCCCAACTACGTTCTCAATCAGAGCTCTAGTACAACTGCCCAGAAAATCAATAAGGACCAACAGTCACTCCATTCACTTAATCGAGTTTGCATTAAGTGTGCTAAGTGTGTAACCCGTGTAAAATGACTTCCGGCCAAAGAAGTTGTCTCATTTTGTTTTGTTTGTTTTCCCGTTATACGTCATTTATTCTTTTGCAAAGAAGTTAAGGTGGCGTGGCATAATACCAACAACCAAGTATCACACCTCCTTAGTCGAACACAATGTCAATAAATTTTCAATCGTCGCATATATATATATTTGCAATGTGCAGAGCGCCATTACAATTATTAATCGTATAGCTCTACAAGTCACGAACGCGTAGAAAGAAATTTTTATTTTTCTGAATTTATCCGGAACATTAGAGGAGAACAATGAAAATTTGTTTCGGGAATACAGATTCCCTAGGTGAACTACCTAAAAAAAAGAAAAGAAAAGAAAAGTGTCATAAACGTCTCGCCAGAGATATCGAACCACAGAATTAACGGTGTTAGAAAAGTATAGTGACACGACATTTGCTCCTGCGACAATTGCTCCGGTCTTATTTTCTCCAAGGACCTAGGGTAATTGTGATATAATACCCCTCTTACTCAAGTTCTTACCACACGTAGAGTGATTAAAATATGTTTTTATAAATTTGAAGATACCAATAGATAATCAATGCATTTTTTGTGCCATTCCTTCTATTTATCTAAGAATTCGAGCTCCATCTATCTATCTATCTATCTATCTATCTATCTATCTATCTATCTATCATTCTATCTATCTATCTATCTATCTATCTATCTATCTATCTATCTATCATTCTATCTATCTATGATCTGATCTATATACCTATCTGTCTATCTATCTATCTACCTATCTATCTATCTATCTATCTATCTATCTATCGATTTTATCTGCCTATCTTGCCTGTTTATCTAAGCCTATTATGTAGTATAGTCTCTCTTCAGTATTAGCTACAAACGGCTGCAAAGAAGAAACAAAATAGTATAACCTTCTATTTGAGGGCAAAGTAGGTTATTGTGTGATTCCAAGGTTTTGTTTCCCTGTGGAACGCGGAAAGAAATCAATATACTACATGGAATAATGTTTCCCACTGTGATTTCACGCTTTGCTAGTAAAGTATCATTCGAAACTGTAACAAAAAGCGAAAAGAACCTTTCTTAAAAGCACTGGTATCATAAGATTTTCATGTATCAAATAAGTGGATTATTGCGTCCTCTCGCTATTTTGTCGAGACCGCGACAATTACAACATCGCATTTAGTTTAGCAGGTACAACCCGATCTATTCATCCCTGCAGCTAATGGGGACCCTCCGAAATGATTTCCGTATGTTGTAACAGAAATTAGTTTCAATTTTTCACAGAATCTATGAGTGAGCATGTCAGTTTTAGTCATACCACCTAAGAAATACTAGTAAAAAGTATGATGGTAGCTTCCACGTAGCTCGCATTCTGTTCATTAATCTTAAACCTTGTGCATACCTTGACAAAAGCTTTAGGTCACAACGTAGGTCAATCTATTTGAGTTTTGCTCATTTTTTGCCACACTGCTATGAAAACTGCAAGTCATGTAGTTACATCACTGTTTCATTCTCTCTCTCCCTCTCTCCTTCTCCCCCCCCCCCCTGAGTCTATTTCTATCATACTAAAGGAAAGTGTTTCCGTTAAGTAAATTCCAATTATGTCAACCTAAACACAGAAATTAGCATTTGAATGTCCCCTTTTGCTTATTTTGAGGGCTTTCTTTATTTTGTGGGTTTGTGAGCAAGCCTCGCTGGGACCTTCTCTTTAAGAAGGCGGGCACATAGCAACAAGGCAAATAATGTACCTTGTCCTTCGTTGCCTCTTCCGCATCTATGGAATTCGTGTAGACACCAGCCAGGAACGCAGACGAAGGTATGTGACGTCATTTCTTGATTTCCTGTCTCGGTTGGAATATTCCATTATTCATTTGGAATGTTTCAAGAGATGTCTGTAATCACATATATAGATCGAAAAATAATGTACTGTCGCGCTCTTTCCCTGCTTTTAGACTACGTCCCTAATAGGGATTCGGAGATCGAAGAACAAGAGGAAAGCGACTAAGTTCTGACTTTCCACCCTTGGGCTACAGAAACGCGAAGTAAACGGCGCGATGCCGTCTCTAAAGGACACCTTTTTCCGATTGGACAATGGACGCGTGACGTCATTCTAGCCCTGTGTTGTAATCTCTTGAACAAACTAGGAGGGGGGGGGGGGGTGATATGGGCCATGAGATTGACGTATCAGAAAGCTTTTCTGCTGGAATCACGTGTAACACACGCGGTTTCATGAGGTATGCTATAGATGTCCAGTCGTCATGCATGTTTTAGCACTGATGATTTAGGCGTGACAGTATCATGTTCGTAGACAGACAATGTGTCAATCTTGCCACTTAGTAACGGGCAAGTCGGCAACTACAAACCTTCTCCTTTGTAGTACGATAATCAGATGAAACTACAGTATTGAAGACTATAATTATGTTGCAACTGATTGACAAATTGCCCTACATCGACGTCGATGTAGGGCAATTTGTCAATCAGTTGCAATGAAAACATCTCGACGGAAGAAATTCATGAATTTGTATAATTATGTTGTTATTCTTTTATTCAGTTTAGCGGAATATTGATTAAGAATTGAAACTCAAAGTTGTGATGTTGGTGATCATCCCAAGAAGAGACAATTTCGAGGTGGGGGCACGTTTCCGAGTACATTCCTTTAACTTTTGTTTATCAAACCGAAGAGTATAAGCAATAGCATGTGTGGAAACGTCAGATTTTGGTACAGTCAGCTACTTATCTATCGTCATCGGCATCATCATCATCATCATCACCATTAGTAGCAGTTTCTTCTTCCTCATCACATTTCCCCTCTTTCTTCTTCTTCTTGTTTTCCTTTTCCTTCCTTCATTTTTCATTCATCGTGTTCTCGTACTATACTTTTTAGTCGCCTATTTTGCTTGTCATCATTGATGGCCGTGACTAGGTCGTCATTGCTATCTTTGTCGGTACATCATGGATTATCAAATTTTAGTTTCGTCAACCTTATTGTCTCGTATTCATCCATTTCTGAGTGAAGTATTTCTGTTTCTGATCAAATCTTAGTCGTCCTACTACCAATAGGAATTGTAGAAAAAGATTATTAGAACTGTTTGTTTTTAAAGGGGATGGCTAGTAACTGATCAGTGAGAATCAGTGGGAATGCTGGGGGATGATTGTTCCAATCCTTGTGGGATTCATTTAAGAGTACATTATATATATATTGTTGTGTGAAAATTATTTGCTTCAGAATGGTCTCATATTCAAGTAATGTGCAGTTCAATGTTTCCATGCCTGTACAGTGTCGCGGCGGTCATTAACGGGCCGTTAACGAACGCCATGACACTGTACAGGCATGCTAACCTGGACACATTGAAATTAATAATTTATTGAAAAAGAAAGTCATCGAAACCTCTTGAGACAGCAATAAATGGAGGTGACAGGAAATGCATCTAGGTCTTAAAGGCATATGTTACCATTTGCAGATGAAACAAAAACCCAGCTTCAGTGCTTCAAAATAGTTCTCAAATGTGAGTTAGGGATAGAAACAACCACTGTAAAAATTTGAATCCGTATAACCGATGTTAAGTATTTTTAAATGCACAAAATGGGAGCAATAGTTGTAATAAAAATGTTCCCAGACTAAACTGTCTACAGTTATGGTTTATTGAGAAAAAAACCACCCTGATATTTCTTTGTATTCTAGGTTTTATTGCGAATTTTTTTTTTCGGTAGGATGTTTTATGGTACAACAGACCGGCACATATGCATCAAATGTGATATCTTGAACATTTTTTTAAATCACTGCTCCCAAAGGTTAACAGGACCTTTAAAGAGTTATTTCAACGCTTACTCAGCATGCTCAGTGAGTTTGGTTATGGTGGTGGTGGTGGTGGTGGTTAGTGGGAACACAGGGCACGCGGGATGAATAGGGCAGCATTTGTATAGCGAAATAGAGCATGAATACGTTCTAAAGAGCTCGTTCCGGATTGCATGCGACAACAGAACACGAAATTGGATTGGTGCATCAGTGCGTTATTCTGATTATTCTAAAAGTATTTTCCATTTGAAGGACATTTTTACAGCTACTAGGTGATACACCTCATCAGTCATTGACTCTGTGCAATTGCCTTCGATTTTCGTCCTCCACCTTATCTCGTGACGATGACTATGACAATGATAATGATGATGTTAACGATGATATTGTTAATGATTATGATAATCATATAATCATAAATACGGTAGGTAAATACTGATTGTCAATACAATCAACCGTCAACAATATGTTCAGCGTGGAGTTTACTATGATAACGTCATCATTCTATTCCTAGAACAAGAATGCATTCTCAGCGTATAAAGATGTAATTGCATAGTCGAAACAAAACTCGGGACAAAGAATTTTCTCGTCTCCTCCTCCTCCTCCTCCTCCTCCTTCTTTTTCTTTTTCTTCTTCTTCTTCTTCTTCTTCTTCTTCTTCTTCTTCTTCTTCTTCTATCATATGCACTCTAAAGTAGATATCAATATGCATTAAGCTGCATCGCGGGCAACGTGAAAATGTACTTGTGATGGTGTAAATTATAGTTTTCTATGGTTTAGGATCTATGGAAATAAATGCATTGATATTTGTACAAGATTAACCACTGCATAATGAGTGTTATCTTTCACTGCAAGACGAGTAGATGTCTTGCAGCAAGGGTAAGCTGGACAAAATTCGCAGAACTTATGTTTCCTTCTCTCGTCATGCAGCGCAATATTTAGAGGCTTACCCGTTTATAATTATACACCAACTTTAAAACATGTTATTCGGATATTCACTGCCTTCCAAAAAAAAAAAAAAAAATATATATATATATACAGTCTATATATATATATATATATATATATATATATATATAATGAAAATGAATCCTAGTGGACACTGGTGTATGTACTGCTGAAATAAGCTTCTATTTACACTCAACCCCGGTACGCCTGAGGGCAAGAATACCACTAAAGGTTTCAGTAGCAGCCGAATTCAGATACTACTATGTCGCTGAAAGGTTTCACCGCAGTTTCGGGCTCGCATTTGCAGGTGTTAACAGGACCGGTTGTGCAAAAGCAATGGGGTGATGGAACATTTTGCTGATAGAGAGACGAATTTGAATTCTGTTCATAAAGACAACATACTTTCAACTGTTTTTCAGTGATACCGCTCACCAAAGTTTTTTTTTTTTAAGTTGCAGTCATGTCTAAGGAAGTGGCCTAGTTACAAGACCAACTTCAAATTGGCTTTGACAAATGATAACAATCAATCAGAACTTAAAGGGTTATATCATGTTTCTCAATTATCGGCTCAAAACTGAAAACATGAAATGTCATCAAAACATTAATGTGTTATTTTAATAGAATACGAGTATTATGTTCCTTTTATTTCACTTTCCCTAATGTTTTAAGTCAACGTCACCATGTTGTGGAATAGCGCGTTAATGGTAAAGACTTACCTCGGCGAGAGAGTCTAGACGGTGTGACAGACGATTTGGAGGTGTGAGCCTGCCCCCCATTGAGGATATAGGAGACTTCGATGGTAGATATACTGTCTGATGACATATTGTACTTGAGGTTTATAGAGACAGTTGTCCCTCGTTGGAAAAGATGAAGTAATGAGCCAAGAAATGGAATGAATGAAGGAGTCTGAGTAAGATTACTCCAAGATGGGCACCTCTGACGACGACAGCTCCGACTGCCCTGCCTCCGGTTACTCCGACGAACCACGGACGAAGTGATGCCCTAACCTCATTCTTTTAACCCTAACTTCAGTCCATTCATTCTGTTGAGGTCTATGCTCGCGGTTCTCAATAGTTTGTCTGCGCAGTCTCATTAGCATGGGGTGGGGGTGGGGGGGGGGGGGGTTGGGGAGTCATAATACCGACGCCCGGCTGTGGGCGGGGCACTTGTGTGATACCACGCCGTTCTGGTCAAGGCCCTGAGCCAATACGGTCCCCGATCACTCAGTGATGTCGTGACCACGGTTTGTCGCGAGCAAACACGCCGAATATTTGCTCGTCTTTGATTCAGCGTGTGAGATTGTATTCGTCCCCCCGTGTTGTAGCTCCATAACCTCACTCGTGCGTGAGGAGGGTGATGAGTCTATTAGCAATTCTGATTACCGATCGTCCTGATCTCACTCCAGTTTTGTTGTTTTCGGTGTGAATCTCTTTGATAGCATTTTTTTTTTCACAATAACTGTGAAGACGAATGGCATGGAAAGAGGGAGACGGATATTTCCAGAAAGAGTTACAACGCCATTTTTTTCCGTAATTTTGTTAATAACTACACTGCGTTTATTAGTCACACTACATTTTTGACTGTTAGATAAGGCGGAGAATTTGTGAACTATGGTCTTGTTTCAGGTAATTGGTAGCATGTTTTGAAGAGCAGCAGTTGGACGAATGGATACGAATATAGGTTTTCCCATCCATTTTCGCACTTTTGTCATTCAATTTCGAAGATTTATTATTCATTTTCGTCCCGAGAAGCAGGTGGAACGCAAATTCTAACTTCAATTTTGTCAATTGTCATTGTAATTCGTTTTTCGTCAAACATTTTCGAAGACATAGCATTCAAAATCGTCAGTTGTCACTGATTCAAATTCGTCCCTCCCGCTGACGGATCGCAGAATGTGAAGATCAAATTCGTCTTTGTTCACACAATTTCATGAATTTTTCATTCAAATTAGTCAGATGTTGTCGATTTTTTATTTTGATGGTGAACCAACTTTAAGCCGACATATTTTTATTTTCTCTCGTACACTGTATCGTTACACATTATTCCCTAATTTTGCTTTAACAATACACAAAAAAACAAGACAACCAACGAAAATGATTGAAGGATAAACGACAGTCAAACGTCATAACCGAGGACAGTTACCATGTCAGTGTCACATTTTGAACTTTAACTCGTAATGTTCAGGTTTTTGCATCATAGGCCTAATGCATGAAGCAAAGTTTAAACTTTATACCCTGGAAAGCAGCAAACATAATTATGTTATCCATTCTTTGACATTAAACAGGCGACAATTCTACACTTAAATTTTGTCTTTAATCATGTTTGTCTAGAAATTGTTTGTCAGTGTTTTCGTTTACGAGACGGTATACGTACACATGGTACATGTATGTTTGTTTCAGTGTGTACTCGGATTGCTTGTGCTGTTGTGTGTGTCTGTATCTGTAGTTCTGTGTGTGTGTGTGGGGGGGGGGGCACTTAGGTGTAACTCCTGAATGTAAAATGTGAACGGTTACAGGAAAAAAAATCCATGAATGACTGGAAAATCACGCTGGGTAGAGATATGAGACGAATATGAATGAAAAATTAACGAAAATGATTGACAAAAGACGAAATCGATCCTGCTGTTTTGAGTGCTGCGAGTGAGACTGACGAATTTGAACTGTAAATGACGCAAATGTATGCCAAATGACTAAATTGAATGGACTTTATTTGAAAATGAACGACGAAAGACGAATTTGAAAGTAAGATTGGCCTACTCTCGACATTCCGCGACGAAATTGAAGTAAAAATTTGTGAAATTCAATGAAAAAAAGTTTGAAAATGAATGGGAAAACCTATATTATAACCGCAGCATAAGTTCATATCATTTCAAGAAGCTCAACTATATTTTGAGAATGAATCATGCCAATTACATGAGTAAAAATTAAATTGCAAAATTGTGTTAGAATCCATGCTTTCATGGCAGATTATCGTCAGATCTCCAACTCTCTCGCTTCCTTTCATTTATGTTATGTATTAGTTATTTTCATTTGAATTTAAGTATTTATCTATATAGCGTACTCATGTATGTTTTGATATATGTTTGTATGTATATGTTTTCTTAGCATATTTACACGTCTCAATGAAGTGTCTATTCCGTAACATTGTTGTTATTTTCAGTTTACATTTTCTTGGACTTTAAAAAAGAACTGTCTAGGATTTTTTTTTTAAATCATTAGCATCAAATAATATATCAATTATCAAGCGCCTTAACCGTACTTTCTTAGATTATTTTGTATGTTATTGGGATATTTTGTGAAGTATAATCGAATTGATTTGAATTGAAATACATATCCTATAAATACGGGGTATATATCATTAGATAGATAGATAGATAGATAGATACATAGATAGATAGATAGATAGATAGATAGATAGATAATGCTATGTTAAAAGATAAACTTATGCTAATTTTGGAATCAAACACAAAAGCGATATTGAAACGTACTTTCTACACAATATTAAACAACTTCTTTTCTTCTTATTAATTTCTGTAATGTTTAATTGAAAACTCAAGCGGTCACTTATATATCTGCCTAGATTTTGTGCCCTGTTGTCTATAACTTACGTGTATTGTTTGCAGTTAGAAGAGCTAAGATTTTGCGTATGATGATTTAGTAAGATGGTCACAAAGAAAATTATATTTCTCCCGGAAAACGCCATTCATGAAACTTACATTGACAGTTGTAGTTACTAAAGTTCTCACTGAACAGTGAAAAGACTCACTCCATTATCCTGTCAGTCCCCATTAACCTTTAAAGACGTAAGGACATCAAACATTTTATGATATGAGAAATGGCATAATGATGACGTACAAGGAAGAAGCATTATTCGCGATGCGCAGTCGATCATGACGGAATCGATCATGTCTTTATCTCTCTCTCTCTCTCTCTCTCTCTCTCTCTCTTAAAGAATAAACTTCAATCAATGGATATTGATACTTAAGGTTGGTTTGAATAAATGTTGAAAAGAATGTATATTTGAGTTAGTGATTTAGATAATAAATTAGTAATGTAATGAAGGAATAAAATTAAAAAGAGAATGAGGGGTTAGTAGTGTAAAAATAGTAAAAAGAGATATGTATATTGATTGTGAAATAAAATGTATTTACAGAGTGTATCAAAATGTATCAAATTGATGTGAAGTTTCGGTTTGAATTTTGTTTCCTTGGATGAAAATGATTATGAAGTTGATGTAAAGTGTTGTGTATAAATTTGTTTGTACATTGAGTTTCCCATTGATGAAGAATAAGATATTCTTTAAAACAACAAAAAATGTCTCAATTTCTGATCTAGTTTGTTAAACCTTCTCGAAACATCTCATAACTCCACCCCTCAACCCGAAAACAGTTATGTTCACTCAAAGTCGCTATAAGCCACCAGACAAACAAGCATTTTTTTCCATAGGTTTTCAACAATGGACCCTACAGATCGCTGTTACATGCATAAGATTTCCTGTTCATTATTCTGTTTCGTCTCACCGCCCTGTTGGGACATAGACATGTGCGAAGAGGCCGTCCGCTGCTTATATCTGTGATGTCACTCATATACTGATGCCATCGCTATTTCAGGGAGCCCTTTGACTGTGGTAGAAAAGCGAAAATTAAAGGGGACGGGAGGGAGTGAATTGTCGCGATAGCTCGAGAGATGTTTCACTTTGAGATTCCATACGTCCACAGAATGTGGAGGAAACATAAAAGCGACGTGCAGAGAGGGAGAAGGGAATGGAATTAGAGAAATGAGAGATGGTAAAAAGAGAGAACAGAGTTCAGAGATTAGAAGAGAGGAGAGAGAAGGGGTGAGGAACGGAGTGGTACCATTTTGGAGAGGGAAGGAGGTGGGGAAAGCAGGGCAAACAGGGGGAATGCATACGTCGGCCTCAATAACATCTCAACCTTTCAAAGGTTTACAAATCTCCAAATATGACCTGTTTGAATTCAATTTTATAATCCCGTATTAGTGACGCAGCGGTACATTATCATTGTTTGTAAAACGCTCTGAAATTCTTTTCAAGTCTGAAATGCGTTGTATGTGAATTTGCTGTTATTATTATCGCAGGAAGAAGACCACTACATAACCACGATTACAAACTAATCCGATCCCTAACCCCACCATCAGTGGAGTCTAACCTTAACACCACTTCAACGCTGCAGGTGGCTCTTTCGGAAAAACACGAGGAGAGTGACACCTCCGGTTCCTAAGCCTACGTTTCTATGGTTGCAAAGAAGAAAACAGTCTGCCTATGAAAGAGCTGCTGGGCTCTTATGTAATTTGTCTTTATCAACTTAGTTATTCATTATAATTCCATATATATATATACATATATATACATATCGAGATCGAGAGCTACGTCCGCCTCAGTCCAATTTCTTCCAGTATATATATATATATATATATATATATATATGTATACATATATATATATATATATATACACATATATATACATTATATCTATATCTATATCTATATCTATATATATATATATATATATATATAGATATATATATATATATATATATATATATATATATATATATATATATCAGGGCTACACACTAACTTTTATTTGAGGTGCCCGATCGGGCCACCAGAATCATAGATTTTTATTTTTTGATGGCCCGAAAGTAAAATCTGGTGGACAAAAAAAAAAAAAGAAATCAAGAAAAGCATAAGAAAAACTAAGTCTGTCGTACTAAACATAGAAAATTAAATATTAAGCATTATTGAAGTAATGCAGGTACCCATGTCTGAAATAAATGAACAGAAAATTCAACCATCTTACCGTTATACTGAGTCCTAAGATTGAGCAAATATGCTTATAGATTATCATAAAAGTTAATGCTTATTTAGATGGTCAAAACTTACGTTTGAAATGAGAAATTGGGAGCATTTGCAGACATTTGTAAACATCCGACATTTGTTTTTAGCATTGTAAAGAGCCGAAAGTTACCGTTATTCATTTCTGATTGTAAAAGCAATCATCCTACATTTACTAGTATTTTAGCACCTTACGGTGCCGAATGTTACCGTTAATCATTTTCAAATTCAAAAGCAAACAGCCGACATTCATTTTAGCATCTTACGGAGATGAATGTTATCCTTATTCATTTTCAAACGTGAAAGCAAACATCCGCTATTTATTTTAGTATCTAACTGAGCCAATTGATACCATTAATCATTTCCAAATGTAAAAGCAACAATCTGTTATTCATTTTAGCATCGTACGGAGCAGAATATTACCGTACTTCATTTCCAAATTTAAAAGTAAACATCAGACATTTGTTTTATTATCGTACGTAGCCGAATGTTACTGCTTTTCATATTTGAACGTCAAGGCAGACATCAGATATTCATTTTACCTTCAAACGCAGCAAAATGTTACTGTTATTCATTTCGAAATGTATAATAGCAAATATCCGACATTTATTTTAGCATCGTACGGAGTTGAATATAATTGTTATTCATTTCCGGACGTCAAAGCAAATATCAACCATTAATTTTACCATCGAACGCAGCTGAATGTTCTGTTATTCATTTCGAAATTTAAAAGCAAACCTCCGACAGTTATTTCAATATCGTACATGGAGCAGATTGTTACTGTTATTCACTTCCGAACGTAAAAGTAATCATCTGACATTTATTCTAGCATCTTCCGGAGCCGAATGTTGTTGCTATTTACTTTCGAAAGTAATAGCAAACATCGACATTTGTTTAATCATCGTAAGGAGCTAAATGTTATTGTTATTCATTTCCGAACGTCAAAGGGATCATTCGACATTTACTTTAGCATCTTCCGGAGCTGAATGTTATTGCTATTTACTTTCGAACGTAAAAGCAAACATCCGGCATCTATTTTATCATCGTACGGAGTGGAATATTAGGCCTATTATTATTCATTTCCGAACGTCAAAGCAAACATTCGTCATTTATTTCAGCATCTTCCAGAGCCGAATGTAATCCTTATTCATTTCCAAACGCAAAATCAAATATCTGTCTTTAATTTTAGCACCGTACGGAGCTGAATCTTACCGTTATTCATTTCCAAAAGTATAAGCAAGCATCCGACATTTATTTTAGTATCATACGGAGTCGAATATTACTGTTATTCATTTCAAAAATTAAAAGCAAACAGTGACATCTGACATTTATTTTAGCATTTTATGGAGCCGATTGTTACCGCTGTTCCATTTCCAAAAGAACAAAGGCAAACATCCGACTTTTTGGTGGCCCGATCGGGCCACTAAATCTTCAGTTCTGAAATTTTGGTGGCTCGACGTGCGTTTTTGGTGGCCCCGGGCCACCAGGCCGCCGTTAATGTCGAGCCCTGGATCACTTATTTATCTATTTATTCATTCGCTCATTAATCTATTCATTTATTAATCTATTTACTGAGCAATTAACTTCTTTGCAGAAGATTTGGTACGTCAAGTACACAAGCAGAAATAATGTCTGTAAAGTTTGATTGTTGTTGTCGCTGTCTTCCTGTGTTTCTGTGTGTGTGTGTGTGTGTGTGTGTTGTGTGTATGCGCGCGCGCTCATTTTTGCGTATTATTGAAAGTTAAATTAAGGCATTAAGGGGCTTATCAGGAATGGATATGGCATCGGCGTGGATGTGGGTGCGCGCGCGCGCGCGCGCGCGTGTGTGTGTGTGTGTATTGGTGAATATGTGCTTTTGGCTTTGTGTAAATCGGAGTGGGTTGGTGGGACTGGAATTATTTTGATTTGAAGTGGAGGATACTTTTACTTTGTAAGATTTATTTGGTATAAGGAATCATTAGAATAATGAGAGATTATTTATTTTGGTTGGGAGGGGGAGGGTTGATTGGGCTTATACATGTATGGACGATTTCATTCTTAATTTGTATAATGCATTCTTTATATGTTACGTCTCTTAAAGAAGGACTATGATTTAGACCATGCGATCCAATATTTCAAAGGGCAATATGTAATCATGCCAATATTTTTTCGTTAGTTTTGACCAGTGGGATTGATTTAGAATTGCTTTACTTTATTTTCGACGTGGAAGAGATATATTTTTGCTGCATATATTCAAAATTCTTTTTTTTTTTTTTGGATGTATTTGTATTGTCTTTTTTCCTGTTATACCCTGAATGGGTTAATCCATGGATGATGCGAATGAAAAAAAAAAAGTGTGCGTGCGTGCGTTTGATTGTGAACGTAGGACTGGTCTTGAAAAGTCGAGAGAAAATATTTGTTGTGTGGCTTGAATTGTTCGATCGTTTGTCCTTAAAAGCGCTGCAGAAGGTAATAAAGTTTATTATGACGGAGAAAAATCCAGGCCGGATAAGCTCTCGGCTTCTCAACGCGTGCAAGCCGCAATTAAGATAATCACGAGACAAAAAGTAGCAATGATTGTGTCTTATTTTCTGAACGTGAAATGATTTATTTTTACTCCACTCTGTCACGAAAACAGCTGACAGACATGGATTGTAAATCCAACCTACAATAATCGATGAAAATAACTGTTGATTAACGCATGCATTTTCTTCTACGGCGATTTTCATAGTTTTCATCTTCAGGTTGACTTGAAAAAAAAAAAGACACAGAGTGGAATAAGCGACAGTATCGTAGAACTTTTAACAAATTCAGACAAAAAATAATGAAGCGGCAGGTTAGCAGCTTTGCGTGTTTCAGCAGTATGCTTTGTATAGTTATAATTGGTCGTAGCGACCGAGTTAAGCTAATTACAAGAGATGTCATCATCTCATGCTTTTTATGTTGTTTTGTACACATAAACATCATTTAATGTTTAGTTTTTCGTCAATGATCTAGCTAATTCATATTCATTCGAGAGTTCAACATTAATCTACATGTCATTGGCCGTGTTTTCTTTTTCTTTTCAAACGCTCAATAAGAGTAGAGCCTATTCAGTTGCATGAGTTATTATGTGTCTCCATTAGAGAAATATGAATATAAATGAATAAATGAAATTAGATCAAAGGAAATTAAACATCAACTACTAGTATAAACCTCAACAATATTTGAAGTGAAGTGCATGTACAAACATTTCGTGTTGATTTCATGTAAATAAACAAACGAATTTAGATAAGAATTATATATGACAATGGTAGAAGATCATTTAACATCATCTGAAATTGTTTCTTCGGGAAGGGAAGGCTTTCAAAACATACACCACAGGTAAGAATAGTTAAAAGACATAATGCAATCTTTTACACAAACAAATATGAAAACATACATGCTTCGCATTGTAAAGGAACGTGAATAATGTCATAGCATATAAAAGTATAAGTATAAACATAATAGTATATTCCTGCATAATTGTAACATCATACATCAATGACTTTTGTAAGGCACATACACTTCATAATCTGAAAAAAACCACCGTAGTTATTTATGGGCCTATTATTGCAAAGGCAAAAGGGGAAATGCTTGAGACAAATGCCTTGAGCTTTCTCTTTATTCCCGCTGAAGGCCCCAAATGCAACATCTACTAAATGCCCGAGCAAGATCTCAGTTAGCAGATGTGATGCGACGGTTCTAATACATTGAATACAACCAGGTTTTTGGTTTTCTCTCTGAACTACCTGACAAACAGATTAGATCTGCTACCATATCATAATCCGTCAGAACCCATCATCTATTTCCTTCAATACAAAAAAAAACTTGTCTTAAGTCGTCAAGCAAACACAGACGAATGGTACTTGTCAAAGGCTAGACAGTTCAGTGAGAGGAAGAACGTCGCTATAAGAGTTCCACTCATCTGTTACTTCATGCAGCGGCTGGGATTTCCACAAGGATGTAGGCCCATTTTGTCTCCCATATCATACGATGTAATCTTTTCCCGCGAATAACTCAATATGCGTCTGGCTATTATAATACTTGCGATTGATATGCATTACTTAAATATCTACTCTATATACATAAAACACTTACAATCTATCAGTTCCAAAACTCCATAATACGCAGTGACGATTACGTGCTATTGTCTGAACACAGGAAAAGACTCCAAAAGGAAAGGGAAGATACTGTATACTGAGAAATAGAGAGGGGGGGGGAGGAGATATGGGAGATGTCGATAGGAGTATAATATGTAGTTCATAGATGGATAAATAGATAGATAGATAGATAGATAGATAGATAGATAGATAGGCAGATATATAGGGCCGAGATAGACACCAACAGGTAATCAGATGATGATATATAACCCGATTTTCGGCCAACTTTTTGCTAAGATCACATGCAGTAGAAGACTATATTCCCAAAGTTGCATACGCAAGGTTTATAAGTTTTGTTAACTACACTACACGAACAAACGCACTCCCTTGTCACATATATAGTACAGAAGTGGGATTCATAGTTGGATACAAAATCATACAATTATACAAAATTACTGTTTTTACCCTGAATGATAAAATAATTATACGCATGAGAGAAACTTGTGATAATTCAAGTACATGTACGGAAATCCAGCGTTGTTTGCTTGTTTTCTCAAGCAAGAAATGAAACAGGCTAATCAGAAGAAAAAAAAAACACATTGTCAGAGAGGTTCTTCAGAAGATTTGAAGAAGTCTTCACTGCACCTCCCTGTCCGCAAGAAGCCGAATCCATTCGCCTTTGAGAAGTTTCTTCGGGATTTTGACCTGCTGTGCGGTCGCCGAGGAATTCGCAAGCACGTATGCGCGCAGGGCCTCGAAAGAACCCGGCTGCAAGCAGATCAGCTTGAGTGGAGGGATTGCGTTCCGGCTGCGCTGAAACTCGTAACCAGATGCTATAGCGCGTAGGGTTTCATCCAGTTTCGACGCCACCTGTATCGAAAAAAACAAACAAACAAATAGTGACCATGATGGTGTAGTCATACTATGCATAATGTATCTGCCGAAGAATTCACTAGCGGGGGCACAACTGAATATGGCACGAAAATTAACAAGAATGGTTATTGCGGAAACTGAAAACACAACGTATATGACCGGAAAAGGTTTGAAACTTAAAAAGAAAAGAGAAATAAGTGCTGCCGAGGTTGAGGTGAACTCTCAGATATCAAAGATAGATTGATAGTTAAAGCTATAGCTAGCGAGGTAGATAGATAGATAAAATCATGTGCAGAAATATCGTCTTCGTGGTTGGTAGGTTTAACCGACATCGAAAGGGAGTCCAACTTCTAAACTCCAACGAAAAATGTGGGCCTAAACAATATTATATCGGAAGGAAATATCAAGTGATGTGCCAGTAACAGTCAAGCCGTGAGGTTGTTTTGTCTGTTGTTAAACAGTGAATATGCTGCCTTATTTCCATCTCTGTACATGTAAATTCGACCTACCCGGTGAGATTTTTCGTAGAAACAAAAATTGCAACAGCATTTTCGCTCTTTATCCGCGTTAATCGCAGTGTTATCGTTCGTGAAAGTATGCGGCGTTTTGATAATAAATATTGGCCGATTCGGTGACGTTTGGATTCTCATTTCATCTCCTATATACCCCACTTGTAAATCGATGTCCTGTTGATATTACGAGAAGTCCCGTTCACGTTCGCTTTGATATAAATCAAGTAATAGTTTCACGTCAGTATGGGACGCAAAATCCGAGAGTTATGACAGTTTAAAGCACCTCTAATGTTTAGCAGTAACTGTCATTTTCATCATCAGCACACCAACGCAAATTTGATGACTGCTGCTACACGCATTTCCCCACTAACCTGCACATAGATTCTTATTTTCCATCAAGTTAATGTACATAACGTACGGTTATCATTAAGTAGCACTGGAGACTTTTAGGGGACAGAGTTGTAGTTGGTAGGGACAACTACATTTAAGTGACCCAAAAATATCATAATAAAATCAGACATATTTCATAAACATTTTTTCACGAGGTTTTTTTTTGTTTTGTTAGCGGATCAGTGGGAGGATCGTGAGAACGTGACGTCGTTGCCTCTTATAATTCACCAATATTACTCTGTTGTGAATCACGCAAAACTTTTTCATTCCTTAACTTTTCCTATGCAATTTGAAGTAATCGCAACCGCCATTAGTTTCGTTTCATTTCGAGATCGTTTATGAAAGTCAGAGCTAATATGGGGGTGACATTTTCCCATTGCGGTAAGCATTCAAATTCTTATATTCTGTTCCGTCGTTATACATCAATGATAATGTATCATTGTCGTAAATTGCATTTTACACCCTCCACATCATAGTATCGACACATTACACGCAATGATCGAGGCCTGTAATCTGCAGTAGTCGTCATGGATTCACTAGAAAAAAAAAAAACAGTGGGAAAAACACAAACATTAAAACTATTAAGCAAGACAAACGACACACCCACACATTTTCAAGGGAAGATCTAAGGAAAGGACACTTATCATAATAATACATGTTTCTACAGGTGAGGCTGATACCTGCAGCCTCCTCCAATCAAAAACAAGGACCACATAACAAAAGAGACCCCCGACAAAACACGCCGTGAAAAAGGCAAAGCATGTTCTAAAAATAGACATGACGAGATGAACACAATCAAGCAGTCAACTGAGGAATGAGCCTCTTTTGTAACTCCTTTTCAGAAACAAACAAGACACTGCTTTTGAAAAGGGATGAATACAGATTTTTATTTGTGAGTGTGTGTGTGCGTGTGTGCGGAAAATGAACTATTTTCCACATGAAATTCCTGAGGCTGAATGATAGGGAACTGTTTTGATAAGTTACGGAACATTTAGCACTGTCGGTTGTTTCTTTCCCAAGGCTTCGTCACGTGCTTAAAGGGATCGTATAGTTTTGGTTGAGACCTAATTTCAGGTTTCTAACATTCTTTGGTGAGATAATGAGAAACTTCTTATGAAATATGAAAGAGCATTTCTTTCTATGAGGTATTCCACGTTTATTTGATGAAAATCGGTTTTGAAATGGCTGAGATATCCAAAAAAAGAGCGATTGTGTGGGCCCCACGCTTTATTACAATCGCTTTGTTTTACTTTGTTTTTGGATGTTTCAGTCATTCCAAACCCGATTTTCATCAAACAAACTTTGAATTCCTCTTAAAATGGTATGCTCTGTACTATATCATAAGTGTTTTCTTGGTATCTCGCAAAAAGTTAAAAGCCCAATTCTCATCTCCACCAATACTGTACCATCCTTTTTTAACATCAATCATGGATCCGTTGCTTTTCTCAGATTTGGTTCGTAGTGTAGTTTGTCTTGATAGAGTATTTTTTTTGTGCGTGTGTGATTACGCCAACAATGAATTTCCCGATAATTTCATATACTTGCCAAATAATGATATATTCGAAAATATATCACTGATATAGACGGATCCTACCCTTCATTAAATGGCGCGTCTTACCAACTTAACATGCCTTTACATTTTGGAAGCGAAATATCAAATTTCTTTAAACGAAGTGTTAAGAAAGAGTGACATATTGGCCTACATCATCGTCATAATCATACAAAATACTGACTGCAAGTAATTGTTACGATATGTCTTGCCATGATATCACATGATGATTGCACCTACATGACATGCCATCAGAAGCGTTTGGGAAACCTGCGATTCAGTGATGTGAACAAGTTTCGGAGTTGAAAAAATTCCTCGTTTAAAAAAAAAAAATATCACTCGTGCGAAATCAGAAGAAAATAAGAGGAGGTCGACAAGGATTAAAAAGAAGAAGAAGAAGAAGAAGAATATGAATATGAATAAGAAATAGACGAGCAACAGCCACAATAAGAAACTGCATAAATAATCTATTTGCACTTTTCATACGATGACTTCGACACACATGCCGGGGGCATAAGATCCTCCATGTAACATTTTGCTCCTGTTCTGAAATCCGAATGACCTTTCCCATCGATATGCACGCAAATTACTCAATTGACGATCTTACCTCCTCTTTGTTCTTCCCTTTACAGGTGTCAACAATTCGATCCAGCTCAACAAAAATTACGTAGCAGGCATCTCGATCTGTTGCTGATAATCCTATCACAAACAAAATTATAAACATGCATATAACACTATTGTCTGCTAGAGTGGACATTATAATTCTATAAAGTATGGTTATAGCTCTTGTGGATTTGAATTCATTTGCTTCAGATTTTCTCGATTTTTATCTTTAAGGGTGCTAAGTGGAGCTGAAATCAAGCGACTGCTTGGAAAAATTTTTTCTCACATAGAATCAAAGTAAAGATTTAAACACACGTGCGTAATGCAGAGCATTAAGTGTTCTGCGAATTGTCTGATTTTCAGCAAACTCTTCAGCAAGGAGTAAAATCCTTCTCAATTCAGATTCAGAACCTTCAAATTCATGAAAAAAAAAACATCGCAAGTCATTCTGTGCATTTAGACTTTTTTTCTCCGCGACAGCACTTTCACTGCGATGTGTTTACTTCTTGGACCCAGTATAGTGATAGAAAACATCGAAGAGACGCAACGACGTAACATTACTGTCAATACATCGAGGGGGTCATTAGTTCAATAGCTCATGGTACCGCCAGTTTAATCAGACATCAGACTAGTCTTTCGTGTAAACGTCTGGGAGTTGGCTAAACACACAAGATGTGGCGGAAGAAATAATACAAAAAGACCAGATAACTTTTTAAGACTCAATCTCAGCCCAGCTTGAGCGAGCTACGATTGCAATATTTCAATTTCTGAAACAATGATTATGTCTTCATTTCCACATTAGCTTCAAGTTGCAAAACGGACCGTACAAAATATTATTATCTGCCACGGCAACAATGATAGTAATGATAATATTGAAGATGGTGACGATAGCAGCGGTAGGAGTAGCCGTGTAGTAGTAAATAATAGTGGTGATGATGATGATGATAACAACAATAATAATCATAATAATGATGATGATAACAACAATAATAATCATAATAATGATGATGATGAAAATAATAATAATAAAATGATAATAATAATACTTCTTCACAAACAAAATAAATCAGAACGTATCCCACCCCCCCCCCCCCCCCCCCATACACAAATACACACGGGAACAGAGCAATGGCTGTGGTCGATGTCTATGATTTCCTTCACAAACTGCTCGGTATTATAAATCAAACATGGTACCCGTATTAAACAGGAAACATATTTCTTTCGCAATAGGGTCACAAAAATCATGAAGTTTGTGAACGGCCGCTGAAACCGCAGTCTACGCATAGACCTCTTGGTGGAGTTTAAAGGACAAGTTCACCTTCATAGACATGTGGGTTGAGTGAACGCAGCAATATTAGAAGAACACATCAGTGAGAGTTTGAGGAAAATCGGACAATCCGTTAAAAATTTATGAATTTTTGAAGTTTCTGTTCAGTCACGGCTGGATGAAAAGACTACTATAGCTTGTGATGTCACATGAGTACAACGATATAAAGAAAGAATAAAGAAAATTCAACATATTTCCATTTTTCTAGCATAACAAAAGAACACTCGACTTCTCTCTTTCAGAAGGCAGGGGGAATAATAATACCCTTAACATACGTTAGTAGCAAGTCAAAGAACTGTGCACTTTATTCAAAAAGTAAAGTTTTGTGAAATTCTCTTTTTATTTTTCTTATGTAGTTGTACGCATGTGACATCATACACTGTATTAGTCTTCTCTTCCAGCAGTGACTGCGCAGATACTTAAAATATTCGTAACTTTTGAACGGATTGTCCAATTTTCCTCAAACTTTCACTGATGTGTTCTACTAATATTGCTGCATTCTCTCAATCCTTATGTATATGAAGGTGGACGTGTCCTTTAAAAAGAAATCCCAGTTGGAAGAATGTGAAAAATGTAGTGAAAGAAAACACTTTGCTTGGAGAGAAAACAGGAAACATATTACACTTTCTCCTATTTTAGATACATTGTACTTTGGAATAAGAAATATATCTCTTGAGCCCTGTTGAGGACACAGACTGTAAGATGACTTGGTCTGGAGCGAATCGAAATTCTTACCCATTGTTTCGTCGTAGAGGACGCTCTCAACACACGCGTAGTCCACCAGCGAGGCGTCATTGCCCAAAGCCGAGGCGAAGGTTTGAATGACGGCCATTCGAATGTTGATATCCGTGGTTTTCTCCCCTCTCAGATTGAGCAGTTCGCCAGATCTACATGGGTTATAGGTTGAAATAAATTGAAGCTATACCAAAAACCAAACGGACAAACAGACAAACCAACAGAAAGACAAATACACGCACATAGAACGACGCCCACAATATCACACACAATAACAGCTGCAACATTATCAGCTGATCATAGTGTTCAGCAGCATACTACGAAATTATGTTAACTTTTTTTTTAGCTATAGAAATTATCAGTATGCATCAAAACTCTATTAATGCTTAAAAACAAAACAAAACAAAACAAAACACAATTACCTCCAAAATGGCCGCTAAATCTGGGTGAAAGGTTTATAATTATGTATTGTTATCTAAAGTGATTTGGGGAATTATGCCCAACGAGGCGACCAGAGCTTCTTTTTTTTCGCACTTCTTTCAAGCAAAATACATATCAAATTACATCAAACCAGCCAAAATGGTTATCTTGACAAAATATATCTGTAAATATCTATATACATAACAAATATTTATTTTTTTCACGGGCACTGTAAAGTTTGAGATTCATATTCTTTTTAAGCAATGAAAATGTGTCACTTACGAACAGAAAGATATGGCAAATAATTCAAATTTGAGGTAGACGTGACAAACATGGTTTTAAAATGGCCGCTAAGACGACTGCCAAAATCTGAAATTTGGCGACTATGAATTGTATGGGATGTATAATTCATGTGAATGATATTGTTCTGTAGAGGTTGATAACTAGCCACTGACAACGGGACAACTTGTTCGTTTTTTTTTTCACCTGTCTAGTGAGAAGATGGCTGGATAGCCAAAATTCTGCTGCAATTGGTGTGAAGCGGGACCACTTCTTCGGGTTATGTATCCTGCTCTTTGCGATGAATGAATGAAGAGGGATCTTTTACGTGCACGAGTTGTGACTTTCTAATAAACAGGACCTCCATTTTATGTCCTATCCAAGGGACAGACGGTTTCGCCTCTTAAGACGTGAGGGGACGACAGGATTACGCACAACACTGCTCAGTTGGACTAGGGGAATCGAACCCGCGTCCTTTGGTTCTGGAGGCAGACGCGCTGCCGACTGAGCTAAATCACCACCGAATCAGATTTTCTAGCAGTAAAGCAAGGTACACTTTCTGGTGCCCATCAAACTCTTAACTTTCATTCCCATATGCCTTCTCTATATTAGTCGTAGCCTTTTGTCAAGGGCCTCTCGCTGTATGACGGCTATAACGTGCGAGCGAAGCGAATCCAGCCGAGCGCGACGCAGTCCAACTCAGCTGAGCTTCATTCGACCCATCCGCTCACCAGCATACAGCGAGAGGTCCTTGGAAAACGGCTATATCAGTCGGGGTGTCTCAGTCGCCACTGTCTATCTGGTTTTCCGCCATATTCTAGGCAATGTTAGTCTGTCACCGTGCCGAGTTCACCTTTTACCTGTACTGGAAATCAACGATTGGACATTTCTTGTGGAAGCCAGCGATCTTCACGATGTCTCCCATCCGGTACCGAAAGAGGGCGTCCATATTCGTCACCACCAGTTCGTAGGACTCGCCTACCTGCACCTCTTCAGCCAGTAGGGTGTCGGGTTTGTCCTCCTCCCTGATTGGATTGAGTAACAAAGGGGGAATAGAAAAGAAAAACATTAATAAAAAAATTTAAAGTTTCCCCTTTTCTCGGAAATGGATGGCATGGAGAAGTGAACTCTAATGTTGAAGAATATTGACTTTAGTTCAACATCATCACACAAGCAAACAGTAAAAGTAAGGGGTTATAAAAGTATAATATGGAAAGAAATTTTAGAAGAATCAAGTGAGGACTAAACTGTTTTCAGATGTGAAAACAATATTAAAGATAAAAATATTAGTCAAGGTGTTAGTACACTCGAACCTGTCAATAGCGGCCACTCAATCAAAGCTGAAAGGGTGGCCTTTAAAGATAGGTGGCCTCTATTATACAGACAGATTGGAGGCCATTTTAATTTTGCTGCACGACTTGGAAATGCACGGGTACATGCATGTTGTCAACATTAATTGCTGTTAACAGATGTTTAATTTTCATGGAAATACAAACGGGTGATTATGAAATTCAGCAGTTCCTCTTGTTGTTGATATGTTAGGGGCTGATTTTTTTTTTTTTCATCGGATTGGCCCCTGGAAAAGGCGTTGGTGGCCGCCATAAGCAGTTAAAAGCTGAAATGTGGGGCTACTGTTTCTGCTATCCGACATGTCGCCACCATACATAGCTAGGGTATTTGACACGTTATATCTCGGGGGGGGGGGGGGGGGGTTGGGGGTTGGTGACCGCATCATGCAGGTGGTCACTAAGACAGGTTTGAATGTATTTGCTGTTGAATACCGCTTGTCGACTGGGATGAACTCGTAGAAGATATCAGCGACATCGATGAGGTAGTGGTATTCGTCTCCATAATATGTGCCGATGACACCCTCAGTGGCATTGTACACCTGAGAGACAATCGGTAAACCTGTCGAAACATAAGATAAATTAGCAAATGATCCCTATATTGTATAGTGGGTATGGGATTACTGTTTCATTTTCTCCCAAACCATTATTGATGAGAGCAAGTTTATTTTGATCTGTCTTGTAGTTTTAAACTTTTATGATTTAGCATTGTGTACATGCCCTCTTCAAGGAACATGTCGTCTGCAAAGGTGCTCTGTGAGCTTTAAACTATGCTATACGCGGAGTAGAATGTTGATTTTATTGATTTCTAGGGTTAACAAAACATAGCTCAACACGGTAATCCAATGCAAAAGCAAACTGAATACTTTGCCGAACAAGAGATAATCAAAATGTGTGTCATATACCAACCTTTAGCGTAAGTCTTCTCCGTCCTCCTAGCATACGGCACCTGTGGTCCGGAGGAAATTGCGAGGATGTACAGCATGTGGGGCCAGATGCGCTTGGCGATGCCATCGAAGCCTTTCTGAAACTCCCTCTCCAACTCCGCAGCCCGCTCCGGCTCCGGCTCTAGCTCAGCTTCCAGTGCCGCTTTGATCTCCGCGTCGAGACCGACGTCGTCGCTGATGCGACCTCGGCGCAGATCCTCCACCAATTTAGGCCAGTTCTCTTCCAGGTAGTTGAAGAAGGAGAGGAGGGCGCTGGCGAAGATGACCGCGAGGGACTTAATGGTGCGATCACGGAGACCAAAAAGAGAGTGGACATAGATGGCTTGGTGCTCATTGGTCAGTCGCATTCCTGCCGGAGGAGTTACGAACACCAGACGGAAGAGGAGATCGGGAAGGGCTAACGTTGTTATAGGTCCCATCTTGATTCCACCTTCCGATAGCTTGGAGTCGGTGTGGACGTACAGATACAAGAACGTCTGCAGAGGCGATACATCCCGTGCGTGGCGCTGTTCGATGAGATGCGTTACCATGGCACCCATTTTGAAGAGGGAGATCAGCTGCCTCTCCATAGTGACGGCGATGAGCTTGGCCTTCCCCGTCGTCCCCGACGTTCTGCCGATTCGGGTTGTCTTACTGGCTGTCACCACGTTCCTCTCTCCGCGCGCGACGCGCTCCATGTACTCCGCGTAGTGCGCATATTTGGTCAGAGGATGCCGCTGGCGGAATTCGGCGACCGACTTGATGTCAGCGAAGCCGTGATCCTTTCCATAGGCCGTCTTAGCCCGCCTGGAGAGGAGATTCAGGAGGAATTTTTCCTGCGTCTCCTGGCAATGTGCCGACTCGTATTCGCGGCATTTGGCGAAGTAGGCCCCGATGCGGTCGTTTATCACAACATACAGGTATCGCAGTAGAAGAACTTTCGCGTCAGCATACCGTGGCGCAAATAGCAGCGAGACTCGAATGAAGATAAAGGCCGATATCGCCAAAAAGGAGACGAGAAGACCTGCATTAAAAAACAGGATAAACCTTTAATTTAAACCATGAAGTCAAGCGAAACCAACAAGACTCTTATTCCCAACGTACTTCAAAGTTTTACCCGTCTTTTTCGTAACAAAAAAAAAAAAAAAAATCGGATCTGTAAGTTCTGCCTCAATTTATAACTTCCTGATATGCCTCCAAAGCGGAAACCAAATTTGTATGTAATTATTCACCACATAATCTTTGATATACAAATGTTCATTTTAATGTTTATACATTTGATACGCGAATGTGCATGAGTAGGCAATCTATTTTATTTAGAGAATTCAACGTCATGTGTACGAAGTTGTGTATTATAGATGCTGTGATGCAACCATCACAAGCTCCTAACCCATCTCTTTATCTCTCGTCAGTTTATTCACAGGTTGTGTATGCCTTATACTGTTCAGCAAGTTCTACGCCTAGCCGGATGTCTATTATCTTTACTTATTGTTTTCCACTTATTTGGAATGGAAACTGACATCAGGACATATAAAACGTCAAATTTGACAGTCAATTGTCTTCCCTACTTACTAGCATGATTTCATCCCAAAGAGCCACGTTTTCTGCTTCTCCCTATAATAATTCAACTCGTTCTCCCCGGCGGATCAACCACGACTCTATTTCAAATATGATTCTGGTATAAGTGGAAACGTTTCCCTTGTGCCTTGAAGCGAGCATGGTGAATTATATATCAGCCAAAGTGTCGTCTGAATGGTATTCATACTTTGAATCAATATTTGGCCAGACAACCTTTGCGATGATCAGGGGATAACACGCTGCTGCTTTGGATGGCTCGCAGCAAAATCTTCGTAAGTTTTTTTTTTTTCATGGTCAAGGACCGGGCACGGCTTCTTTACTGTAAACTTTGCGCGTCCTTGTATAACATAACAGAAGGCACATTCAAGCTTAGAATATGCATCTCACACACCATTATGTTTATTTATAGTTGATTTCCGCTGCATGGGCGTACTGTACTTTGTGCTATATGCACACATATGCATTGTCACGAATGTGATATTGACTCAAAAGACTTGCATTTATCGGCACATAATGTCTGAGTCTGCTAATTTCTATAAGATGTAGCCCCCTCTTCCTATCTTACTGGTTTTCCCTTGCTTCCTTTCAATATAGAAGGTCTGACGGCAGCTTTCGCTGGGGCAGGTGGAAAGCTGAGTACAATGTGGATTGAATTAAAGGAGACCTCCAGATGATTTTCAGATTTTTACATTTGAACAACTATAAATTAGTTATACTGAGGACAGAGTTTCAAAATCTATGATAATTGGGATGAAGAATAAGAATATTTTCAGAATTTAAAACAAATTGCAATGAACAAGGATGATGACATGGCAGAGTCACCATAAGAATGCATGAAATGGGGCTCAAGGAAGCAGAACAAAAGAAGAAGGTATGCATAGATCATACACAGGTGAACTCGCAAGCAAGTGGTATTGTAATGAAATTACACTGCTACATTTTTGAAATATGTGAGCCTCCTTTGTCATCATCCTTGTTCAGTGTAATTTGTTTGAGGTTTTTCAAAGCATTGTTTCTCTGCTCAAGAACCACAAGAAATTTAAGCGGGGTTCCCACTATCACGATTGGCGCCACAATTGAAATCGTGGTCTTAAGCGTGCAGCAAGCGTGATGGTCTTATCAGATTGTATCAGATCTTAAGGTCAATCGTGGCAATCGCGTTAATCGTAGGAAAATTTTGGACGGTTCAAAAATTTTCTACGATTAACACGATAATTTTTTGATAGTGATCATCGCATCAGATCGTCTAGGATCGTATCCAAACGCAGCAAATCTCTTCTAATCGTGCTTCTTAATCGTGTTAATCGGGATCGACTTTTTCACTTCACTTCCGCTTATTATTATTATTATCTTTTGCCCATTTGCCCTTATTTTACTCATGAATTATATTTACTTTGTATTCTGATAGGTGGAAGCCTGCATCTTTAGATTATTATTTCCAAACGGTAAATTGTATGACGGTGTGGGGATTAATTGTAATTTTTAAGGTACATTATCAAAATCATTTTTTTTTAATGATTTCAAAAAATAACAGTTGTTTTATAGATTGTTAGATGTTTTCATACATTATGTTAATGTTTTCATTTGATTAATGTGTTGTTATTACCATTATACAGACACACAAAACAGGATATGGGATAAATTTTGTTACGAAAACAAAAAATGAGCAAAAATAAAATGGCAATTGTATGTCTGCACTTATTGACTAACCTCAATACAAAGATGATAATAATTTAATGAATCGTGCTTGAATGGGTACATATCAAAGGCAAATGGTTAATTTTTAAAAGTATATTACAGAGTATTTTTTTGGGGTGCAGTATCCTGCTGTTTGTGTATTGTACATAGTAATTAAGAGTTGTTGTTTCATCAGCCATCTTTTGACCCCTTTACATCTATTTTGACACTTTTCAATGTCTTTTTTTTGTATGTTTGGTAGAGCGTAATTTTAGAGGAAAATGGTTATTTTCAACTCTCGTTATTACTGCAAATGTAAAAGTGACCATTGTCGTGGATGTGAGATCACCCCTTTGATTATGACAATGAAGATCACTCTTATTATTTTTCACAGTTAGCTATTCAATAAATGTAGCAATATACCCCTCCGAAATTATTTTGCGTAAAACCTCCTTTTTTGTTAAAAAGTGACATCATGTTTATTAGGGAGTCACTTTTCTGTTATGTGTGTGTATCAGTTATGTTAAACATTGTTAAGTAAAACACTAATTAAGCCGAATAAACCAAACTTTTAATAATCCATGAGATAACGACATTTTGAAATAAAAAAGGCATATGATACATACACTTTACGAATATGAAATTGAACACATAAGCAATACTATCCATTCGGCCAACTTTCATACATCGAGCGTATATAACACATGATACATAACATTCAAAATGATCCGATCCTCTTTCTTAGCTTCCATTTCATCGTATAATTGTTTTCTTCATGTATTGGAGAGAAAGGTCATTTTGTCTTGCTGGGTTTTTTTTTTCTGGAGAAGATAAGCAATCATCTGATCTTATGTATTTGGGTTCGATATTTCATTTTTTTTTTTTTTTTGTGAGAGGGGAGGGTGAGCATGTCGATTTAATAATCTATTAATTCCTTTACGTTTAATATTAGACGAGGGAATATCTGCTGAGGTTATGGCTGGCCTGGGTGCTGCTTTCTCTCTGATAACATAATCGTCATTAGCAATACTGCAAAGGATACGTTGTCATCATCGTCAACCTGTCAAGCCTTGCCATCATCAATGGTTGTGGATGAAATTAATAGGCCTAATCACTCTGCATAATTTAAGGGAAACAATGAAATCCATCGTCAGCCGGACTATAATATTCCCATTCGGGTCCAATCGCGCCTTAAATGGGGGTCGCTTTTGATTCCGATCGTGAAAGATATCGTATCTTATCTCACCAGCCCGTCTTGGTTCGCGGTATTCGTATTGGAAAGTTGCTGCACGTACCAGATCGGGGATCCTGATCGTAATGGTCATGTTAGATCGGTACCAATCGTGAACTCAATCGGGACAATCCTGTCGGATCGTATTTGAACGGCAGACCAGATCGTGACAGATCGTATCGCTTGAAATAGACCAATCGTGACCATATCGCATCCAAGCGTGCCGACACGTATTGACTCGCATAACCTCGTATCCAAACGTGAAATTTCAGACGAGTTCAAGAAATTTTCCACGATCAGTTACGAATGTCCAATCGTGGCGTTAGCAATGGATCGCACGATAGTGGGAACCCCGCTTTAACAAATCTATGCATGAAGTTGTCGATTTATGTACTACATGATGTGAAATTATGAAATTCGTCTGGAATGCCCCTTTAAGATCCCGATGAAACCTAGAATTGTGTTGGTATCCTTAGACAAAATGTATTACGCAAACTATAGGTCTGTCTTGATTGACAGATATAAATTGGTACCTAGATGGTCATTCTTGGTAATTGTGAGAGACTGAGCCCTATATGAGAATAGTGTTAGCAACGAAGATGTCGTTATATCTCCCTCCCTCCCTCCATCTCCCCTCCCCCTCTCTGTTATAATATAATATAATATAATATAATATAATATAATATAATATAATATAATATAATATAATATGATAAAATATATTATATGATAAAATAAAATATAATATAATATAATATGATATAATACAATATAATATAATACATTTCATATATATATATATATAAAAGGAACAGTTGGTTTTTTTCAGTGAAGTTTGAGACCGTGTGTAAGATTATTTACTTAGTGGGTATGTAATTTGACATTTTTTATTGAGTTGTTTTAACCCGTTGAGGACGAGTCCAGAGTATACTCGGGTGTCTACGGGAAATGTATGTTGTAGTAAAGTAAGCCCGTCCTCAGGTGTACACCTAACAAACAGTGAAACAAAAGAACTTAAGGCTTTAGTCAAAATAGATCAACACATAAGAAATATTATGTTGATTCTATCAAGTGGAATATACTATTTTTTTTTTCAATTTATTTCATCAAGTTCCTATCATACATAAAATCTGGTGTAATCTCATCCAAAATAATTTTGCGGTTGTTTAGTGCATGCATGCAACGTCTAAAATGGACGCAGATTGTTATATTCTCAGCACAAGAAATGGAAACATTGAAACCATGGGCAAGCTTTATGTTGGCAAGCTGCATAAAAGTATAATTGGAAGAGAGTAACAGCGAGACGGACAAAGACAGGGAGAAAGGGGGGGGGGATCTTAAAGGGATCGTATAATTTTGGTTGAGATATAACTGCAGATTTTAAAAATTTTTTGGTGATATAATGAAAAACCTCTTATGAAATATGAAAGAGCATGTACTTCCAATAGGGATTCAACGTTTATTTCATGAAAATTGGTTTTGAAATAGCTGAGATATCCGAAATAGATAATATAGTGAAGTATATATAAAAATAATGAGACCCACCTTTTATGAGGATTTTTCGCCTTGTTTTACTCTGTTTTTGGAAGTCTTAGCCATTCAAAACCGATTTTCATGTAATAAACTTTGAGTTTCTCTAAAAATGATATGATCTGTATTATTTCATAAATGGTTTCTTGGTATCTTTGTTTTGTTATCTTAAAAGCCTTATTCTCATCTCCACCAGTACTATACCATCCCTTTAATTGTACAGTCAACGAAATGAGACAAACAACATTACAGATTTCGTTCTTACCCCGTAAGACTGTCGAGGTGAGAGACAAGTCCTGGACTTGTGTCCAGCGATGGATAATGGCCAGTGCCAGGCCAAGACTCACCAGGCCAGCAAAGCGTAATTTCACCTGAGCTCTCGTCATGGTCATGGTCATGGTTATAATACCCCGACACAAGGTTCTGCTTACAGTGTACACGTCTGAACACTTGTCTCTCCGTCTCCAGATCCAGACGAGGCTTAACTCCTTGGAGTTCTTTTCTTCTGTACGGAGGATTATAGAGCGTACGACTGATATATATAACGGACCCCCGAAATTGGAGTTTGCAACAGCGTTCAAGAGACCCTGGAGTTCATTCTTTGCAGAGCGCTTGACACATGAGTGTACGGAACCAAGATCAAAGTCGAGTGACGGCCTGCCATGGCCTATTGACCTTGCATTATACCGGGACGGGTTCAACATGAAGGTTGTTTTTGAAGGTTGTCAAACTATAACAACCAAAGTTCATTTTCTTTCATATTTATGTGTGTTGTATGTTACGTATAACACAGTAAATTAGAGACCATAATAGTCAAGCCACTGTGGCGCTGGGACGTAAAAAAAGAGAAGGGGTATAGAGTACAAGTAATAACAAGGGATTATTTTAGCAGCAACAATAGAAGAGTTCACGGAACATATGACCCGGGGTTTGAGCTTCAGATCTCGAGATGAATTCGAGTGCGTGACGAGGGCCTTAGAAAAAGGCTAAGCCTTTTGAAAAAGGTTTGAGCTGGGACAATGTGGGCGGGGTTGGGGTGGGAAGGCGGAGTGGCAGGTGGAGAGGAAGGGGAAGCCGAGAGGAGGGAATGGAGAGGGGAGGCTACAGACGAAGAAATGATGTATCTGCACACTTTTACATTCTATGTACTTCACAGGGGACAGTTCCTGCACAGACGATATTTTCTTCCCCCTCTCGCTGGGTCTACACTCTCGTTGGTGTCTAGTGTCGCGTTACTATGACAACCGTCTGCTCGCTCCTCCTGGAATTCCTACATTGGGATCGAGGGCCGTTGACCATGTAGCGGGTTGAAAAGAGATCCCCGGCCTTCCATCTCTCTGCCTTGACAAAGGCTTACCTAGCATGGCTTGTCAGCCACCCCGTTCAGATCACTCCACCAAATCTTCTGAAGAATGTAGCTCTCTTTGTGCCTGGATCATGAGTAAGCACAAAAGGGTAATGATATTGTACTAGGATATCAGCGTGTTTTATTTTATTTTATTTATTCATTTATTATTATTATCATTATTATGATTATTTATTTATTTATTTTTTTTTTGGGGGGGGGGGTAGGGAGGTCACTGTTTCCCAAAATGAAGTCACGTTCACGTTTAAAAAGGTTGCGAATGGAGGCGTCGCGTTGCTACGATGACCGTCTGCTCGCTCCTGCTGCAATTACTGCAGTGGGATCGAGGGCCGTTGACCATGTTTGTTTGTTTGTTTGTTTGCTTTTTGTTTGTTTTTTTTTTTGGGGGGGGGGGAATGGGTGATTGAAAAGAGACTTTTCTTCCATCTCCCTGCTTTGACAATTGGCTTATGCCTCGTTTATGTATTTGTGTATACATTTGTGTGTGTGTGTGTGTGTGTGTGTGTGTGAGAGAGAGTGCGTGTGTGTGTGTGTGTGTGTGTGTGTGTGTGTGTGTGTGTGTGTGTGTGTGTGTGTGTTCTAGCATAGTTATAATGTTATGGCGGTTGTGAACCTTGGTTTGGCCTTAGTACACTTTTGCTCTCTCCGAGTGTGACTGGTTTTATATTTTGTCCTTGTTATCCTGTAATCATGTTTATACTCTATGGCCATATAGTATCTATCCTATACAGTATAATAAGGTCAAATGAAATTGCGTGCACGCGGGGGGGGGGGGGGGATGCAATTATCTGCGTGCCAACAGTTACTAGTATTCTATCACCTTCCTGATATCGCTTACAACATTGTGGTGTTGACACTTGACAGATTTGCAGAACTTTGAGGCATACGGTAGGATTACTTTAATTAAAAAAAAAATGTTTTACATGTGAGAGATATTGTCAGCTTGTGAAAGGTAAAATTTCATAAAACAAAGACAAAAACAGAAACATTTTGAGTGGGATGGTTGGGAAAGTTCATGCTCAAATGCATATACACCCCGAGCCAATTTTCTCCTATTGAACAATCAAAGCACAGAAATACTTATCCGTTTTTACATCTACATTTGTAGGGCCTACATCACTCCGAATAAAGTACACAGAAAGCATGGGAACGGATAACAGTCTGTGATTGAAATGCATGTACTTCTCCATTTCCGCTCAAAGCGTCAAAGTGTCAACTGCATCAGGCTAGTGTGAGCAAAGTCCGTTTTTTACTCATTCACATGTGCGGAAAAAAAGTTGCAGAGTCAGTGTTATGACCACCACTAAATCGCTTGTGAGCAAATAGAGTGAGTGTATTTACTTTTTTTTTGGTATGTTTTCCTTCTACAAGCAATTAAGTTGTGCAGGGTTCATACGCTATGAAATTCACATTGACTGAAATCACCGCGCAAAATTGATCGTGGGCCAAAATTTCTCTGGAAGTTATATGCTTACGAAAACGTTTAAACATAAACGTCATGCTGCATTCCTCCCTCGAAGACAGGCATGTAAAGAATTAAATGAAAAGAGAATAATAACCATGGAGATATGCACATTGAAAACGCCACTTGTCTCTGTGTGTGTGTGTGTGTGTCAGTGTTCTGTGTTTATATTGAAAGAAGTACAATTCTCTTTTATTTTTTGTTTTAAAAAAAGAAATTAAAAGAAAAATGAAAGGGGGCGCATGCGCCCCTTTCCTATTTTTTTTTTATTTTGCGCCCCCCCCCCTTTCGGAATTCCTGGATTCGCCCCTGAGTATCTCTAGACAGACAAAAATAAGACATATTTTTAATGATTCGTCAGCACTTTGACTCTCAAGTACATTGGCAGACGATTTCCGATATAGTCTGGGTGCCAAAGGCTGAACCTTGTTTTGCCGTCCACCCATTGTTTTTTGATGGTTTTACACTATTTTGGGGGTGCTGAATCCGAATCTGCATGATGCAACTCTTGCATCCTTGAGGGTTTTGAGATATTCAAGATGGCTGCCAAAATGGCCGCCCAAACCGGAAATTCCCATGTATTCCTTCTAAATGGTGAGAAATTGAAAACAATTCACGGTTTTACCCTATTTCGAGGGTGCTGAATCCAAATAATAATAATAATAATAATGTATACTTTTATAGCGCAACAGTCCATCAAAAGATGCTCATGGCGCTTTTAGTCTTAAGGTTAGGAGAAGAAAGAAGAAAGAAAAGAGAGAAGAAGAAGAAGAAGAAGACGAAGAAGAAAAAAAAAATGAATTATGTGACATCTTCACTTTTTTGTTTTGTTTCCTACAACATATTAAACAGATATGTTTTTAGGGATGTTTTAAATGATTCCACAGAGGATGACTGGCGAACAGTGACAGGGATATCTTTCCAAACTTCTAATCTTTCCAAAATCTAGATGATGCAACTCTTGCATCCTTGAGGATTTTGAGATATTCAAGATGGCCGCCAAAATGGCCGCCAAAATCGGAAATTCCTATGTATTTCCTTCTAAATGGTGAGAAATTGAAAACAATTGATGGTTCTAAGCTATTTCGAGGGTGCTGAACCCGAATCTGGCTGATGTGACTCTTGCATCCTTGAGGATATTGAGACATTCAAGATGGCCGCCAAAATGGCAGCCAAATTACCCGGAAATTCCTATGTATTTCTTTCTAAATGGTGAGAAGTTCAAAACAATTTATGGTTCTAAGCTATTTCGAGGACGCTGAATCCGAATCTTGCTGATGCGACTCTTGCATCATTGAGGATTTTGAGATATTCAAGATGGCCGCCAAAATGGCTGCCAAAATGGCCGCCCAAACCGGAAATTCCTAAGTACTTCCTTCTTAGTGGTGAGTAATTGAAAACAATTGATAGTTCGAAGCTATTTCGACGGTGCTGAATCCGAATCAGTGAGGATGATGCGACTCTTGCATCCTTGAGGATATTGAGAAATTCAAGATGGCCGCCAAAATGGCAGCCAAATTACCCGGAAATTCCTATGTATTTCCTTCTAAATGGTGAGAAGTTCAAAACAATTTATGGTTCTAAGCTATTTCGAGGATGCTGAATCCGAATCTTGCTGATGCGACTCTTGCATCATTGAGGATTTTGAGATCTTCAAGATGGCCGCCAAAATGGCTGCCAAAATGGTCGCCAAAACCGGAAATTCCCCTGTATTTCCTTCTGAATGGTGAGAAATTGAAAAACTATTGATGGTTTTACCCTAGTTCGAGGGTGCTGAATCAGAATCTTGATAAAACTCTTGCATCCTTAAGGGTTTTGAGATAATAAAGATGGCCACCAAAATGACCGCCAAAAATGGAAACTCACATGTAGAGTAGAGACCCCCTGTTTCCTTCTAAATGGTGTAAAATTGAAAACGAACGGATGGTTTTACCCTATTTTGAGTTTGCTGAATTTCAAGCTGCAGGATCCAGCTCTTGCATCCTTAATGGTTTTGAGATGATAAAGATGGCCGCCAAAATGGCCCCAAATGGCCGTCGGTCAAAAACGGAAATTCCCATTTAGGCCCCCTAATTCGGTCTAAATGGTGTAAAATTGAAAACAATTGGTGGTTTTACCCTATTTAGAAGGTGTTGAATCCGAACCTGGTTGATGCAACTCTTGTGTTTTGGGGTTTTTTGAGAATTCCAAGATGACCGCCAAAATAATTGTCACTAATGAAATCTTTGAGACCCTATTCAGCACCCTCGACATTTTGTTGTTGTCATTTTTGCGTTCCTTAGGGTTTTGAGATGTCCAAGATGACCGCCAAGTTAATTGGCAGAAATTGAAATTCCAATGTTAATATTTTTTTCTAAATGGTAAAAATTTGAAAATAAATTGATGGTCTCACCCCATTTCGAGGGTGCTGAAGGTTTTGTGATATTTACAAATGTCCTGTATAAACGGAAATTCCTTGATATTTTCGTATAAATTGTGAAATATTGTGCTATAAAGTGAAGCGAGTGATTAAAAGCAATAATCCATATTCTTAAATTCAACTCGGTTGAGCAAATTTGTCAAATCAGCCAACAATTAATGGCATCCAAAATGAATGTCACAATGGTATTGTAATATACTGAGATATTCCGCTATGTCTCAAACGGAACTTTAACACGTAATGGAAAGAAAATGATATTGACATCATACTGAAACGTACAAACACAAAGATAAGACTGAAAATTTCTTTATGCACAATAAATGTTATAGAGTAATGCCTGTGGTAGCCAATAAGGGCTCCGCAGACTGATGTGAAGTTAATCCTTTTTTATTATAAGAGTAATATTAAATTATGGCCTGCTGGTATTTGGTGTTCAAATGTGTCTTGTATTCTTATGAGTCTCGCCGCGTACTCTTATGAAACTTGTGGCATATTCTGATTACGTCACTAGAAATGGTTGCATCCATGACCACTATAGTAGATATCAATATAAAGGTAGTTTCAAAAGCACTCTGCGTGATTATGATATTCGTAAGTACTGGACTATCAACTATTACCTTACATGTTGTTGTTTGTTTGTTTGTTTGTTTGTTTGTTTTACTGCGCGTCACCTGTGATTTTTCCATCCCCTCGTGTGTATGATATCGTCGCTTGGGCGACAAGACCCTGTGTATCTGAAATTTTAGTGAAAATGACATTTTTGAATAAACAGATAATCAGTTAATGATGTCCTGTCCAAACCTTTGCTGTCTTCACCCAAAAAATGAAGCTACCATGGCATGTCAAAGGAAAGGTTCTCTCATTTGTTATAGAGCTTTGGCTGCCATGTTTGTTTGCTTTTTGTTTTTGTTTTTGTTTTTCTCTCCTGAACAAGTGACATTTTGTAAATGCGAGGCTTGTCGCCCCATATATATATATATATATATATATATATATATATATATATATATAATTATATATATAGATATATAATTGTATATATATATATATATATATATATATATATATATATACATCATATTGAAGAAAAATTTGAAGCAGAACTATAAAAATGTCCAACTCTTGTCTTGGACAATGTCATCAAGACCACCAATATAAACCAATTGACCAATGTGAGTGTTCATGGATGAAACGATTAAAACTGTTCATGGATTAAAACAGGTAATATTGGGAATCTCAGTAAACTTCTCTACATCACTACCACAATATGATCGAGATGGGTACGTCTTGTCCGCTGATTGTTAGTGTTCAAAACATATCCATGATATGTATATGAAACAGTGTAATCTTTCAAATATTCAACCGCATCTATAGTCTTGCAGGATTCATTCCTGGCACAGGTGTATCTTACAAACTCCAAGATATCCGGTAAAGCTGGTTTCACTGTACAGCAAGTTCAAACTGGGATGTAAAATATGCATTCGTTTATCAGCAGAGTATGGTTGGGTTTAGATTTTGCCATTGACGAAAACCTGAAATAGGGTAAAACCATCAAATGTTATCAATTTCTCACCATTCTAGCGAGCATTTTGGCGACTATCTTGAATATCTCCAAACTCTCAATGATGCAAGGGTGGTTTCGTCCAGATTCCCATTCAGCACAGTGATCAAAATAGGGAGGAATCATCAATAAAATTGTTCTCAATTGCGAAATATTAAAATTGAAATACGTGGAAATTTCCGGTTTTGGCGGCCATTTTAAAATCGGAATAGAATAGAACCATCAATTGTTCTCAATTTTGAACCATTGAGAATGAAATACGTGAGAATTTCCGGTTTTGGCGGCCATTTTGGCGGCCATCTTGAATATCTCAAAATCCTCAAGGATGCAAGAGTTGTATCATCCAGATTCGGATTCAGCACCCTCCAAACAGAGTAAAACCATCAATTGTTTTCAATTTCTCACCATTTAAAAGGAAATACGTGAGAATTTCCGGTTTTGGCGACCATTTTGGCGGCCATCTTGAATATCTCAATATCCTCGAGGATGCAGGAGTTGCATCATCCAGATTCGGATTCAGCACCATCCAAACAGGGTAAAACCATGGATCATTTTCAATTTCTCACCATTTAGAAGGAAATACATCGGGATTTCTGGTTTTAATTGGCGGTTATTTCGGCGGCCACTTTGGCGACCATCTTGAATATCTCAAAATCCTCAAGGATGCAAGAGTTGCATCATCCAGATTCGGATTCAGCACCATCGAAATAGGGTAAAACCATCAAGTGTTTTCAATTTTTCACCATTGAGAATGAAATACGTGAGAATTTCCGGTTTGGGCGGCCATTTTGGCGGCCATCTTGAATATCTCAAAACCCTCAAGGATGCAAGAGTTGCATCATCCAGATTCGGATTCAGCACCCTCGAAATAGGGTAAAACCATCAAAAAACATTGGGTGGACGGTAAAGCAAGGTTAGGCCCAAAAAGTGGCTTTGGCACCCAATTGCACCACAACTCTACAGGTTCTGATCATACCATGTCTGACACTATCAATGAATAAACTTCGACAGTCGCGTCATGTTTGTATTTCATTTCTGACGCTCTTATCTAGTCTCAAAGTACCTGTACCTCAAAACAACCAGTGTCGAGACTGTCCACCAGGTTGTCAATGTGATCTTCAAAGTTTAATTCAGGAAATGACAGACGACTGGTATATAGTAATGACCGTCATGTTATCTCTTTCTCACTGAAAGTGCGATAGGAATCAACTTTGGCGTTTGTACTATAAAACAAACACGCACTATTTTGTACGATAAACTTTGTTTGCCAATGCCTAATATTGGTAGTTTGCCCTAGGAGTCACGCGTCTCTATGTAAACCATGTGCAATTACAGATTTGTATACTTACTCGAGATTATATCCATGATTCAATTTTACCAGTGTATAAAGTCGACTATAACAGGGGTATTTCTGTGATCGGGCGATATAACGTGACTCAACTCTTTTGACTTAACATCTTCATCTCTCAGAAGGATGAAAAAGTACGTGAAATTCACTTTCACGCCGTCATTGACTTATGAAGGTCATTTCCATTTCAACATGTTTATAACACTGACATACAAGATACGTAATAAATAACACCAACATTAAGATTATAACTGATCAATAACAATGGCAATTTCATTGATGATTCAATGTCAATTTATTTCCATATTTCACAACGAAAAAAAACAACCCACCTAGATATAACAAAATAGAATGATGCATGACATCAAGCTTGGATGCACAACAAAATAATACTAACATAATGTAGAATCTAGCAGTCATGATTAAAATAAGCTAAAGATAATAACCCGATTACTCGACAACGGTATATGATGACAGAAAGTATTAGGACAATGATAATTTGTAGACCATTATATAACACACCAACTCAGTAGCATTCTGTACTTATAGAGTGATGAGCCCCAGGTGGGCTTACGCTCCACGTCGAGCAATTCAACGTTAGCGCGACCTCTCCTGCAATGTAGCTGGCGCCCTTTGAGAGTATGTTATCAATTAACGTGTGAACACCTCATTAGGGGTCATATGCAAGCACGATTTTTCATTTTACATTTGGGGGTCCAGTGTTTATACATTAAGTACACTTGAAATACATATATATACGACAATAATATATAGTCCCGAAGCACAGAGAAGAATAATTATGATGACTTGAATCTGCCACGGTTTGGTCCTTATTAACCCGTCACGTCGAAGGATAATTTTCCTGCAGAAATTATTAGCTTGTACCCATCAGATTGGCAACTTGGAATAAATTACAACGAAAATGGGGCCTATAAGGTAAGAGATTTTATTGTACCTTAAAGAAATTGGTAGATACCAGCGATCATGAATGGTAAAACTCTTGATAAAAAGATACATCTCCAGACCTCGAAATATCGTCTCCTGTGATGGGTTAATTGCTCGTGGTACCCCATGTGAACCACACCCTACCTTTTGACTACCCCTGCATAACCTATTCCAGAGAATGACTCCTTTAAACTTTGATCAAGCTTTCTGAAATGAAATAACGCAAATCAGGTAAAGTAAAGAAAAAAAACACGAACCATCAAAAGGAATCGCAATAACACGATCTTAGACTGGCCTAGTCGTGTTAGTAGATAATTGAATTCGAAGTTTAGCAGAGGGTAGCGTTAGTAAGAGCAGTAAAGTAGTGGTGGTGGTGGTGGTTAAAGTTGCAAAAGAACAAAAGAGAGCTGAATAATGCAACCAAAATGCCCCTATCATGACTGATGTATGCTTGTGCCTTTATCGCACCTCTCTGCTCAGTCATCTCCTTCATTTAGACGAAGCTTTTAAGAATTTTATATTAAACGTCGACGTGTTCTTTGTTGAGCAAATTGAAAGTAATCCAACCTAATATTTGATATCTTAATTGCTATTAAAGTGCATCTCCGTTAGATCTCGGCCCTCTTCACTTCTCTATCAGCGAGAAAAAGAATCCACTGAGTACGGTCTATTTTCTTCGGGGATTTCACTTGGACCGCGCATGCTTCAGAATGCGCCAGGATGTAAGAGCGCAGGGCGGAGAAAGAGCCCGGATGCACGAAGACCAGCCTCAGCTGCGCTATTCCGTTGCGCTTCCGCTGATAGTCGTAGCCCGCCGCAACTTGACGTAACTTGGCGTCGACACTGGCTGTTATCTGTATTAAGACACATCGGACAAATAAGCACAAAGAATTTTTTATTGTCTCAAACAAAATGATACTGTATTTGAATTTAAAGGTCATTCATTTACAGGAATTAAGGCGTGATTTCGGTATCGATCGTTATTCAATCAAACAGAGATAATTGTTGATAAGATTGCAATTGGGTTCTATAGCGCGTTCCAAACAAATGTTCCCTAAGCGCTTTACAATTATCCATTCAAAACGTACATTACGAATATATATTATGTGACCTCTCTTCCGGGAGAGTTAGGAAAAAACAACAACACATTTCTCAAAGCTAAAAACGCGTACATTCCAATTACTCTCTTACCTCCTCCAAATCGTCGATGACACTGAAGTTGTCCATTGTGTCCACTTCAATGAAGATGACGTAATAAGCATCTTGCCCTAGTTTGGTCGGATCTGTACACAGTTATGTTTCACATGAGTAAAAACAGTCATACAACTGTAAAATGAGTGAGTTGTGCAATACGTGAATGCATGCACACTATACCATCGATGTCTGGCTGGCAAATCAATGGGATCGAAGCATACTGCAGTTTCTGTAAATGTACCATTAGATCATTCACCAACCAGTCCAGAACGCTTCGAATATATATCTTGCATGTTTATCATTTTGCCTCTGACGAAGATTCTGCTAGGATGGAAAGTTCACACCAGGCTCGTTTGACTCTATAATCATCTTCATCACAAGTTAATGATATCACTCCCCGTTGCACGGTAAACAAAAATATGTATGTCCTTCTACCGTTTCTACGACGTGCGATTAATACGCTTATCAACATAATTCACTGACTTAAAATAAAAGTTTGCACCAACATTAAATTCTAATCACATCACATGAAATATTGTATGTACTTTTACTTCATAAACGTGTTTTGCAGTAAAACTAAGTGCTATTCGAAAAAGTAGACACGTATCTACGTAAAATACTTATAAAAAGGAAAAGAATACCATGCAAGCAGCGAATATAATCTGAGCAACGCATTCACCTGTGGCTTCTTCGAAAAGGACGCTTTCTACGCATGCGTAGTCGACGAGTGTAGCACTCTGAAAGTCATCACAGAACGTTTCCATGACAACTGTGCGTACGCTGACTTCCGGAGTCTTCTCTCCTTTCAAGTTGAGAAACTCTCCGGATCTGAGTTATCAAAAGTAACGATAATCAAAAGTTGACAAGACAACGACAAGGATTAAGATAAATCAACGCCATCGCAGCCATCGAAGAAAGGGACATCAAAACTCTCGATTTAGAACAAAATTAATATAATCCCTTGATAAATATTGCACAGAGGAAGGGATTCGTGTGTAATCATGTTACCTTTGTATTGACCTTCATGTTATCCTTGACTTCAGTCTGTCAAACAACAGTTTTTGTAGCTGGGAGACTGGGTCTAGTTGTTACAATTTTCACATTTTTAGGTCTGCACAAAAAACGAATAGAGGAATCGGCTTCATTTTTGCTTTGAGGATACCTTATTTCCTCCTTTAATTAAAAACAGTACAAACTTTGAAAGTCCAGATAATATAAACAAGATATTACGTAATCAATAAACACAAAATTTTGTAACAACTTTCCCCGATGTTGGGGTAAGTTGTTACAGCACATGGGGTACTTTGTTACACGGTAGAAAGTCAACTCAAATCGGGTAATGCAGATCTGACGTGTTAGGTAATTTTTAATATTAACCTGTCTGGGTGTGCATGTTAGCCTATGCTGGGGTGTATGAGTGTGTTGGGTGTGTGTGTGTGTGTGTGTGTGTGTTTGTGTGTGTGTGTGTGTGTGTGTGTGTGTGTGTGTGTGTGTATAACCATAAATTCAATTGAAAGTGCATTGGGGTAAGTTGTTACACCACTCGATTCTCCAGACGGGTCAAGTTGTTGTAACAACTTGACCCAGTGCGTTTTCAAAAACTTTTCACACGTGTGGCCAATAAACAATCAAACATCACGTGTTGCTACTTTCACCAAAAGACAGCCAAAACACGCTTCTTTCAACCACATACTCATCACTTACTGGAGAAGAATGGATTTGGTGTAATAAAGAAAAATCGAATTTTTCAAAATTTTACTCGGAGAGGTAAAAAAGTGTTTTTTGGACCTGCCTTCTACATGTGACGTCCAGGCAACGCCAGATTTCGCATGCAGAGATCGTTGGCTATATGTTTTGATTAGTGATATTACTTGTAACGCCCTCTTTTGATCAAAATAGAGAAAATGACAGTGTAACAACTTGCCCGTGTAACAACTAGACCCAGTCTCCCCTACTTCATTTTCAACCTGCACATCACCAAAGCAAAGGCCATTTCGTCTCATGTTCTATCGCATGCAGGGGCGGATCCAAGAATTCCGTAAAGGGGAGGCGCCTTTACAAAATCAAAGGGCGCGCACGCCCCCCCCCTTTTTTTTTATTTCTCTCGTTTTAACAAAAATAAAAAATAAAAAGGGGGCGCTCGCCCGGTGCGCCCCCTCTGGATCCGCCACTGGCATGGTATATCATTATGATGTCATAGGATAATAGTAACATACTGTTATGATTTATCCCGTGTCATCGCAGTCTTTGCTGCTATTGATGAGCATGAACAAAGTGACTTCCAACGCACTACTCGCTCAGAATCCAGCACGTTGCAGCGTATAAAACATTAATTCATCTCAGATGCTTACAGTGTATTCTACCCATACTCATCATAAAACAGCATATAAGTCACTGATTAAGGTGGAAATGTTGATGATTCTGATTTGTCAGACTGTCTGCAGAGTATTCTAGTACATTAGAAGAAATTAGTTTCATGGATTGTCTACCACTCTAATACCTGTATTGGAAGTCGACGATGGGGCATGTTCCGTAGAACCCTGTCACCTTCACGACGTCGCCGATACGGTACCGATAGAGGGCGTCCATAGTCGTGATGACGACTTCGTAGGTTTCCCCGACTTCCACTTCCTCCGCCAGCAAGGTGTCCGGCTGATCCTCGTCACTGGGGTCAAGAATTTACACCGTTCAGGGCAATAAAATACAACAACAGCAACAACAAAAGGTACATGGGTACTCATGGATGTTTTTGTCCCTCGGTTTCACACCATGATTTATGCGAAAGTGATTGTCGAACAATATTGCAAAGGCGATTGTTCAAATTAATCAAAATGCTTGCATCGAGTTGTTTTTATCGCAACTGATTGACAAATTGCCCTCCATCAATATAAGGCAATTTGTCACTCAGTTGCAATAAAAAAGTACTCGACGCAAGAATTTCCCCAATTTGAATAAATTTGCATTAACCTCTGCACACTATAAGGACAAAACCAGCACAGTGGCTGTCGGGCGTAAGCCCGGTGGTTTGGTGGATAAGACGGCTGTCCGGTTATCAGGAGGTGGTTGGTTCGGATTCGGCCCTAGGTTGCATGTCCATGATTTTATTGTCACAATAACTATTAATAAACACTGTTTGACTCGGCACTTAATTACGTCGATGCAGGGTAATTTATCAATTACCTGGTTTTCATGACGCATTTTGGGTTACGGTCAAAAAGGGTTCATTGAGTGATGCATAAAATCACCGATGTCGGTAATCTCAGCGTTTATCACCGCAAAACAAGCGGAGGTAATTATATTATTGTTCTTGCAATGGCAATTTAAAATGGGAAGGAGAGGAGGCAGATGATGTTCAGACCGAGTGTAAGCTACAACACATTGTGCAGAGCTTCAGTCGCAAATTCAATCAGACCACCATCTCGAAATGCCTTCGATATTTTACGTATAATGAGGTTGCTAATAGCAATAACAGAGTTGATGACAATGATGCCACTTCTATCAGAATTTATCTGCCACTTCTGCCACTTCTGCCTATATATGACAATAACAACTACACTGTATGAAAATTAATTATGATAGTGATGAGACAATAATGAGAGTTAGGTGTTAGTAATGATGACGGCAATGATAGAATAACTACAACATTATCAATAGTATGAAATGGTCTTAATCACGAAGGCAAGCCTCTTCCATGTTGGCGCCCTGCTCCTTTTCGTGTCCTACATGCTAACCTGACTACACATCAGGATTGTCAATGGGGACAGGATTGCCAATTCCCCATTTATACACCAAAGTATAAAAAATGGGATAAAGCATTTCATTTAGTTATGATCACAACAAGAATGATTTGAGGTCAGGATCGCCTGAGTAAGTTACATGTATTACATCATTAATCAAGCAAGACTTGCCTCAGAATTCTGATGGTATACAAGGTATACGTATACTATAATCGCTAGGACCGCGTCCTCATAGCGATAATTATTCTAATGCAAACTTCCAATGCAAACAGGAAAGTGGTTTAAAGTTATGAAATAATATTATAATAGTCAACTTTGACAATCGGAGAATCAAAAACAGATTATCTCGCGAATCTATAGCTGATTGTTTATACTTATAATCATGCGTACCAACGGTCAATTGGAATGAACTCGTAGAACATGTTGCCTGCGTCGAGCACGTATTGATGGTCATCGCCGTAGAGGGTGCCAAGCACGCCTTCCGTTGACGTATACATCGTGGAAACAATAGGTATACCTGAGAGAGAGAAAGAATTAGGGTCGAAAGGGGGGAAAACAATTCAAGTGACTGACATATAGAAATTATTCACTTTAAGCTATATATGAGCGTGGATTCCATAAAATTCAACGGGTTCAAAAGCTGGAATGCTTTCATGCAACACTCGTTTCGAGAGCAACTGTGCGTGCTTACTATTGACACTCAAGTACTTTAAAATATCTCAAACACTTCAGTACACATTGATCAGTCACATGGTATAAGGGTAGGTTCAACATCAGATCAAAGAGACAGGCTTATATATTTCTACCCTCCACGTCTTCCCCTTTCAAAATGGAGTAAACTTCGTCGTGGATGAAAAATAGCAATAACGATCTAAAACAAAAATAACAAAGGGGCGGTTGATGCCAAAAGATCTCTCAATTTTTTCCCTTACGAGCACCTCTCTAAAACAAAATAAGCACATAGTCCCCTTTCTAAATGGTAAATTCATGTCCGAATCACACAACAGAATAAAAAACCCAGACAAATAAGAGCTTGGGGATGCATTTAGGCGTGACTGACTGTAATCACATTCGCGTTATCTTGTCTCAGATTATGTGAAATAAAAGTGCTGCTTAGGTTCGACAGTTGGTAGGAATCATGTTCTACCTTGTGTATACGTCTTCTCTAGCCGCCTGGCGTACACAGATGCCGCACCAGAAGATATGCCGTACATGCAAAACATGTGAGGCCAGATGCGCTTCGCAATCCCCACGAAACCTTTCCGAAATTCCTCCTCCAGCTCTTCGGCTCTCTTCGGCTCTGGTCGCAGCTCAGCCTCCAACGCGGACTTGATGTCGTCGGGAAGTCGTCCAGCGTGATCACTGATCCGACCATTGCGGAGATCTTCGACGTACGTCGGCCAGTGCTCTTCGAGCAGGGAAAAGAAGCGGTAGATGTTGGCGGAGAAAAAGCCGGAGATACATTTGATTGTCGGGTCGCGGAGGGCAAACAAGAGATGGACGTACATCGCTTGACGCTCGTCTTTGAGTTTCATCCCAGCCGGAGGAGTACTGAATAGCAGACGACACACGTTATCCGATATCGTCATCATTGAAATTGGGCCCATTGTTATACCGCCTTTGGAAGTCTTCGGCTCGGAATGCACGTAAAGGAGGCAGATCGTCTGCAAACTTTTTCTCTCGCGAGCGAATCGCTTGCTCACGAGATGCGTCACAAGGGCGCCGATTTTGAAGAGAAACACCAGCTGTCTCTCTTTTGAGACGGGGATGAGTTTCTGGTTCCCGGTGGTTCCTGACGTAAGGCTTATCCTACTCAGCTTTCCCACAACCAGCACATTCTCTTCTCCGCGCGCCACGCGCTCCACGTAATTCGCGTAATGCGCGTATTTCGTGAGTGGATGCTGCAGACGAAAATCTGCCACTGATTTTATAGCGCTAAAACGATGATCTTCTCCGTAGCTCGTCTTTGCTGTTTTCGACAAGAGCTTAATGAGGAATGTCTCTTGCGCTTTCTGAAAATTCTCAGAATCATGTTTCCTTCGGCGGGCGAAGTAGGCTCCCACGACTTCATAGAGGCTGTTGGACAGGTATAGTTTGACGAGAAGCTTTGTATTTGCGTAGGGAGTGGCGGTAAGATGAGAAATATCCAGGAAGATTACCGCCAGCACAGCTAACCAGACGACCAATATTCCTACATACAACATAGGGGGAAAACATAGTGAGCATTACTGCCAGTGTCTCTTAACCATTACTATATATATATATATATATATATATATATATATATATATATATACACATACATATCTATAAGTAACAAAACTGCAACAAAGTTCATGCTGTATTCACCAACGGTTTATTTCTTCACACAAATTTTCGAGTGTCTCGCCGCCCTTTCTCAAGTGTTGATACAGCAAAGACGAGCTACGGAGAAGATCATCGCAAAAGAAAGGGCGGCGAGACGCTCGAAAATTTGTGTGAAGAAATAAACCGTTGGTGAATACAGCATGAACTTTGTTGCAGTTTTGTTACTTATCTTTTTATCTTGCCAACACGTGACTACCTTATCAACATCATATATATATATATATATATATATATATATATATATATATCCTTACACACTCGCAAACTTGTATATATATATATATATATATATATATATAGATAGATATCCTTACACACACTCGCAAACTTGTTTTAAAAATTACAATTTGCCATCTATCGACTCTTTTCCAGTGCCCGTGATGATAAAATCCCAGTATGAACACCATAAGATTCCCCTTTCTAACCCGCAACACACGCACACGTTCAGACAGAAATGTTATACACACAGATACAGACACACAGACACACGCACGCACACATACATAACAAAAAGAGAGAAAGATGGGGAAATATACTTTGCAGAGAATATAACGATTTGACCACTGCTTGCGTTCGTCGCCTTTGATCGTTGACTGCGATCGCCAACAGGAATCTTTAGTTTCGTTGGTTCGTTTCTTGGAGATGCAAATGAAATAAAAACCAGAAAGCTAAAGTCTTATTCCTATCCATACCAGAAAGAGGAAGAGTGAGTTCAGACGTATGATTTTCAAATGAAAAGATTATCAAAGTGACACTTTTTTCTTCCAAATATTTCATCGATCCTGAAGTGAGTTTACAGACAGCTCACACTGACATGGAGCAGGTGAGAATCATGGACTATGCAGGAAGTTACAGTGTGTACATCGCTCCTTTTTGTGCGATATTATGCCGCAGCTCCGATTTGCCTTGTACATTTATCCTTTCCATCCATACATTCCTCACGGAAACTCTCCCCTCAAATACTATCTGCTGAATAGATTCCATGTTGGGCCTAACCCCTCCCCCCCCCCCCCCCCCGCCCCTATTATAGGAACTTTACTTTTATCACATTCCAAAAGACTCTGAAACGCGAATCCTTCATAATAATGGTAAAAACGGACTGTATCAGTTATCGATTTTATTTAGCGCAAGCAAATACAAGCCAATACCAATATGAGACTTAGATATCATAGCAGCCTGCACACAGTAACGCAATCTGTGTAGATTAATTAACATTCACAAACAATTAAGGCATTCATCACTTTACAGATGTAAAGGGGAGATATTGATGAATGATAGTAGGCTCTAAGAATTGTACATGCTTGCTTGTTCAAGCGTCCTATACCGTATGTATAAACTTTGTATTTGCCACATGTTCGACTATATCGCGTTTTCGTCTTTTTGACCGGTGCAATGTGCAAATATATCACAGAAAATAAACATTGCGTCGTACGCATATTATGTCATGATTTGATTTGTATCATTATCATTAATAATACATTAATTATCGGCATATACTGTATAGGCATACATTGCAAGGGTCGCATAATACATGTACTCATGTCCCTTTGAGGAAAGAATATGCATGCGACCTAAATTCTCACATGCATAGTATAGTAGTCTCTTCATTTTATGATTGCGAGATATTTTTAAAAATATTACTCACCCCAACATAGCACTGGAAAAAGGGGCAGCTCCCCTGTCGATATCGCACGGTGTAATATCATCACCAACAACAATACGCATGACACTCCTATAACTCGTAGCTTGCTTTGAGGCCTCATCGTGCGTGTGTGTGTGTATGTCACTATACTATAATGCGGGACAGTGTGTTCGTACTTACGAGCATAACTTAATGTCCAAATTATTATCGAGAGGCTGAGATGTGTTTAGTTGTGAATATTCGAAGCGCAAATACTGTATAATACTGATTGAATTTCCGGTAGTGCTTTAGACATTGTTAGAGTGCGGCAAACGCTGACGTCCGAGGAGCCGAGATTGAGGAGCGACACTTTCCAAAGTGATGAGCTTAATGAAGGTCAAAGTTGACTCACGACAAGAAGCGAACACTGTTCCCATATGCGCACAAGTCTGACTTCCTGACACTCGGCAACATCAAAATGTGGATATGGACTCAATACAGATGATTTCATACTTGTACCATCGCCGAATTACGCTAGCTGCCAGTTGATTTTTGCGATCCTTATTCCCTTTCCGACTATCACAAGCTGTGACATCCTATGCCTTTGACAAAAAGTAGGCCGCGTGATGCACCAAACATGTCCTGAGATCCCCCTGTATAGCTAAGAGTAAATAAATGTCGCAGTAGAGTCTTTCATATCAGCATTGATGATACGACATGTATGATATTGTGGGCAGGTGGTGCTGGACAGCGCGCGTCCGGCTAAAAACATTACGGAGACAGACCTTCACTGCACAGGGATCGAATCAGCGGTCGAGTATACAGAAGTATACAACTATGTATATAGGCTATAACATGCCTTTGTGAAAATGATGTTCACGATCGTCTGTCGAAGCGAGTATATCTACCGAGTTCGTAGCCTCAGTGACTTTGCCTATACATGTATTTAACTGAACCCGACTAATAACCCAGTTCGCCGGGAGGACACAAAGAGGCTACCTTTTGACCTCCGTAAACAACGTCAAAAATGCTTCGCCTCCGCATTCGGAAACACCAACCATGAAGCTACAACGCACCAACTCTGCTACATCAATATAACCATTGCCACGAACACAGACAATAATCTTAGCGCCTGGTGCATTATGACGAAAATATGGAAATAATTTGGCAGCGATGAGGCAGAAAGCCCCGGCGAATCTGCAGTATTAGCCATAAAGGGAAAACACATGCACAGTGATATCATGGAACACAAGAAATCACTGACATGCTTTTGAAAGGAAATGTAAACAAATACCCTCGGAATAGAGCTGACATACCTCGTCTGCTCTTTAAAAATATCCAGTCGAAGCGTTATAATGCGGATTGTGTTATCCCATAGTATTCACGCAGATGTTTGGTATCATCATGATATTGATGATATGTCACTATTCTATAAACTCAGGGATGCCAAGTTCAAAAAATTTGTATGAGTGAGATTTTCATGACTCGGCATCTCGGCGAGCGAATGTGCGCGCAAGCGAGGGTGTGGGAGGGATTTCCCCCCTGTTGCCAGGTATACGGTAGGGCACTTTTTCAATTTTTAGCTCTTAATGGTGCGATCAGGTGCATACTTAAGTGACTATTTTTTACTTATTTTGAAAGACAAAAGGAAAATATACCTTCAATTGCAACTACTACTTTAATCTTTTGAGCTATGCTCCTTATTATAGGCCCAAGTTGCAGACTTTGCCCGATGCGTGAGAAAAATGGGTGCCATGCGTGAGATCGTGAGACAGACCCTAAATGCTTGAGTCTCACTCAGAATGCGTGAGACTTGGTAGCTCTGTAAACTAAAATTGAGCACGAGAGACACATGAGAAAGGGGAGGAGTGGTACAAAATAAGGAAATTGAGATCGTATTAAGTTGTGATCATTATAGAATCCCTTTTTAGGACTGTTTTTCTTTTTTCATTTTCCCTGTGGTATATACAGGTATTACAGGTACCATTTTTTTCTTTTTTTAAAGAATGATGTCTCTTTTTCCTAAAAGTGCTGTGGCCTTCATATCCACGACCTTACCGGACTATTCTATACGACAGGTAAGGGAACGTGAAATACATGTATACGCAGGAAAGCCACTAGTGCGTCCTAGCAGTAATCGAGTCCTAGCAAATCGGGCGTGAAGAAAGGGGGGGGGGGGGGGGGAGGAGGTGAGGAAGAGCGTATGCTATATATACATACAATTTTAATCATGTTTTGCGGGATATTTCTCATTCATAATGTATTCTTCCTGACCTGGCATGCCGATCCCTTTACAACCCAACCCCCACCCCCTAAAAAAAGTATTAAAAAAACAACAAACAAACAAAACAAAAGCGCGAACAAACAAAGAAAACAAAGCAAGAGACTATGCCTCCGGCGCCACTTTGTGGCGGAGGCATTATAGAAACATATACATGTACATAAGTATAAGAGGCATAATAACATGCATGTCATTATCGCCCTCATAACACAAATACATGAAGTGCTCATATAGAAATGGACGGAGAGACATAATCATTCCATATTCTGAGACAGGACTATAGTTGACGGACACCACCTTCTGGATGTAATTAATTAAAAAGATTTCACTCACACAGACAGGTGATAGAAGTCTGTGCGACTGACCACACTGATATAATTCAATCTCATACTCCGCAAAATATTGACATAAACGAATAACACGCCATATTAAGCACAAATGTAAGAAAATATGTTAGGAAAATATGCAAAAGTATATTTGATTCATAAAAGGTTAACTTAACATTGTACCAGGAACATTTTTTTTGGTCAACCTTCATACAAAACAGAAGTACTGTATATGTTGACACGACATGGTAGGTTACATTGTCCATGTGAAAGTCCTACTGATAATCTCATCAGCCCTTTTACATCAAATTTATGTTTATGTGCAAGGCATCCATTAAAATGAGTTTACACTGCACAGGAAGCACGAGGGCAGTAACCCCTCAGCCCTTCATTACGTCAGGGGCACGAGTGTAATAACGCGTAACATAGAGGGAGAGGGTGACTCACACCAAGTGGAGACCGCTACCAGAAGCGAGGGTCATAAACCTGCCAAATGTCCACCAGTGGGAGGACAGCCCAAAAGAGGCATAGGTTAAGAAATTGATAGGCACACCCAGCTGTAGAGGTCAGCTCACGTCAGAGGAATATCCTCCTTCTTTGGAAATCATGTTCAAAAATCATTCTTTGAAATTAGGAAAAGTCACTCATAGGGGTGTGTCCATTCTGACCAACTAGTAGAAAGTTTTCTGAACCATCTCACCCCTCCTCCAATAAGATAACTTGTTTAATAAACCAATATACAGTGATTGGTCCTACATAGACAAGTGTAGTTAAGAAGGAAATTTTGAAGAACAAAACCGGGATGCAAAACCCAAAATTCTTCAGACCAGAGCACAAAATTGTTTGTGAAATCACTACGTGTGTATCCAGTTCGTCGGGAGGGTTCGGTGAACATCAGTGTCGCCGACATACTGGTCTGCCCTTTGGTAGATAAATTTGGAACAAGGAGAAAGAGGTTGTGGTGGCAAAAGGCTACATTCAGTGTACGTTTGAAAGTCTGAGCAGAGGAAATCTCTCATCAACCCGAAGGAGGTTGCGGCAGGGGCCAGGGAGAAAGTAACTTGCACAGAAAGGGGAGAAACGCCAACGAAAGTTGGCGGTTAATGTCGGAGCAAGGATCCGAGTTTAATGTTGGAGCAAGGAGTTTTAGGCTGGAGTAAACTCCAACTGTATTGGACTGAAGAGTCTACTAGAGAGGGATCGAGGGGACTCCGTCTAAGGGGGTACTCAAGTTTGATGAAACTAGGACCCATGGGCGAGGACAGATGATCTCATCCCGAGAACAAGAACCAACTGGCTTTAGCGATAACATTAACTAAATGTATCTCTTAATTGGCAACAGTTTTTGTCAATGATTGTTAATCGCCATTTTTATTTCAATGTTGTAAATACGTTTCAAAATTCAGTACAATAAACCACGCAATTATTGAACTGAAGAAGCATTTGTTTCGCCTACTTTGTAGACTCTCAGAAGAGAAAGCCTTTGATCCAGTTACGGGGCGGTGCGGCGGTAGCGCCCTTTGACATATTTTGGTGGAGAACCCGGGCATGTGAAATTTCCTGCCCATAAGTAAAGAGGGAAATTTTAAGGCTTGAATCTGATAGGAAACAAATGTGTTTTTTGTAATTGTAATAGCTATACGTGTTAAACTGGTAAAGCTATCCTACTGGCTGCAGCTCGTGTTTATAACGCTTTGGTATTTTCGGCCCGATATTTTCAAAATGGATTTGAAACCATATCTGGAAATGGGTAACGAAGTAGGCCTTTCGGGAGAGAATTTGTTGGCATTCGCTCGGGAGGAGCGGCAAAAGGTAGTTGACACAAAAGATAGAGAAAGAGATGAGCGACAAAAAGAAAGAGAGCACCAACAGACTCTCAAAGAGATCGAATTGAAGATCGCTACCGAAGGCAAAACACGAGCAGAGAGACCAAGCGCAGTAGGAATGCAAAGGTTACCCATGTTTAATGACAAGCATGACAACATGGATTCATTTTGTGTCGGTTTGAGCGCTATGCCCAGAGCTCGGGGTGGGATAGAGAAGAGTGGTCACTTCCACTTAGTACTCTCCTGACAGGGAAAGCTCTGGAAGTGTACACACGTTTGCCAAGCGAGGATGCCCATGACTATGATAAACTTAAAAGTGCACTGCTCCATAGATATGAACTCACAGAAGAGGGGTTTAGGGAGAAATTTCGTGGTTCTCAGCCTGAAGAGGGCGAGACCTGCAGCCAGTTTTCGGAACGACTGAGGAGGTATTTGTTAAGATGGGTGGAGTTCGCTGGAGTTGAACAGAGCTTTGAGGGACTTTGTGAATTGTTCATCATTGAGCAGATGTATAAGGTCTGCCCGAAGGAAATGAAACTCTTCATCTAAGAGAGAAAGCCAAATGGACTGGAGGGTCTTATCACACTGGCCCAACAGTACCACGAGGCTCATCCCAAAATGAAACACGACTCAAAGCGAAGCTCACCAATGCCCAACTCCCAGCAAAGACAAAACACTCAGACCCAAAACAAAAATGGGGTCAGTGTAGTAGCATCCCCAAGATGTTACAATTGTGGAAAGCTAGGGCATATCTCAAAAGACTGCCGAGCAAAAGGCAATACAGGCAAATTCAACCGAGCAGCTGGGCTACAGCAAAAGCAAACCGACACAAAGGCAGAGGTAGATAACACTAAGAGTGCTGAGTCGGGGGCTGCATGCCTACATGCATCCCTCGTCAAATATGATGTACCACGTAACCCTGGCACATAATAAGTTAGCATCAGGGGGTGAGCTGCCAGTAGTGAATGCAGCTCACTCAAGTGCCAGTGGGAACATGCCTGCAGTTAAGGGAGTGGTTTCGGGGCGTGAAGCCTCAGTGTTACGTGATAGTGGCTGTAGCACAGTGGTGGTCAAAGAAAGTTTGACATCACCAGGACAACTGCTGGGCAAGATACAGAGGTGTGTGTTGCTCGACGGGACAGTGCGCGAGGTGCCGGTCGCACGCGTAGCGATATAGATACCCCTTATTACAAAGGGGAGGTGGATGCGCTAGTTATGCGTAAGCCGCTATAAGACCTCACTCTGGGAAAAATAGCGCGGGTCAGAGCACCCGGAGACCCCGATCCAAATTGGGATTTTCCTAAGGAGGGAGGGGACGAGTCCGTTATGGACAGTGAGAGGGGTGTGGCAGTAGAAACCCGAGGGCAGAAAGCCAGGAGGGAAAAACCTCTGAAGCCCCTCACAGTATCTGAAGCGATGCTCCTGGCATCCAACAAGGAGGAGTTTAGCGATGCCCAAAGGGGGGATGAAACACTTGCTAAATTGTGGGAGGATGCAAGGCAGGGGCGGAGTAAGACAACGAGTAAGGTGAGTGAGACCCACTACACTGCAGTGCAAGGGTTGCTATACAGAGAGTATGAATCTCCCAAAGTTGATCATGGGCAAGCTGTTAGGCAGTTGGTGGTACCCAAGAAGTATCGAAATGGGCTGATGGCCCTAGCTCATGATGGGGGTAATGGCAGGGCACCTCAAACTCAAAAGACCCTAGACAGATTACAAGCCAAGTTTCATTGGCCAGGGATGATGGGTGAGGTCAGGCGTTACTGCATCTCTTGCGACATTTGCCAGCGCACGGTAAAGAAGGGCAGCATGCCGAGGGTACCGCTGGGGGAGATGCCTCTCATCGACACCCCCTTCAAGCGAGTGGCGATCGACTTGATAGGGCCCATAGATCCAACTACGGAGCGCGGTAACAGATACATTCTCACCCTGGTAGACTATGCGACGCGCTATCCCGAGGCGGTCGCGCTGCGAAGCATAGAAACAGAGCGCATTGCGGAGGCCCTGCTAGAGATATTTAGCAGACTCGGGTTGCCGGAGAAATCCTCAGCGATAGGGGAGCACAATTCACGTCGGAATTAATGAAGGAAATTGCGCGGTTGCTTTCCGTAAAACAACGCATGACGACCCCTTATCACCTCATGTGCAACGGCATGGTGGAGAGATTCAACGGCACGATCAAAGCAGTGCTGCGGAGAATGTGTAGCGAGCGTCCGAAGGACTGGGATAGATACCCCGCGGCAGTCCTTTTCGTGTATAGAGAGGTGCCGCAAGCTAGCCTCGGATTCAGCTCCTTTGAGCTGCTGTATGGGAGGACGGTGCGTGGGCCCTCTCTCTCGTACAGACAATGTGGGAAGGGACTGATGTAAACGAGGAAGTAAAGACCACCTATGAGTATGTACAGGCATGTAGTTGATCTTCGAGAACGGTTCGAACAGACATGCGAACTCGCGCAAAATGAACTGCTGCGAAACCAGAAGCGCTACAAGAAGTACTATGACACGAAGGCGCGCGATAGGCATTTCAGTGTCGGAGAGAAGGTACTTCTACTTAGGCCAAGCAGCAGCAGCAAGCTACTCATGCAGTGGCAAGGGCCATACGAGATCAAACAAAAGGTGGGGAAATGCGATTTTCGCATTGATGTTGAAGGGAAGTTGAAAACCTACCACGCAAACCTACTAAAAGGTTACGTGGAGCGCGAAGCCACTGGCTCAAGCAAGCGCCGCGACTGTCTTCGAAGACAGAAATGAGGAGCCCGACATAGTAAAGGCGCGAATAGATATGCCGACGCTCTCTCAGACAGAGAATATCGAAGATGTCTGCCTCGACACAAATTTGAGCGACGCACAACGCGAGCAAGCACTCGAGGTGCTGAAACGCTATGAGCAACAGCTAAGCGACATCCCTGGGAGGACAAACATGGCGGAATACGGTCTGAAACTGACAACTACTAGTCCCATTGTCAGCAAACCGTATCCCATGCCACAGGCTGTGCGCGAGACCATTCGAAAAGAAGTGGACGACATGCTGAAAATGGGAGTAATAGAGAACTCAGTTTCAGAATATGCATCTCCCATTGTGCGTCTGTGTAAGAAGGATGGCACAAATCGGTTCTGTGTCAATTACAGAAAGATTAATGTCATCACAGTGTTCGATCCGGAGCCCATCCCAAATGCTGATGATCTCTTGTCATCACTCTCCAAGGGGAGATATTTCTCTAAATTTGATCTGAGCAAGGGATATTGGCAGATCCCTATGCGTGAAGAAGATAAAGGGAAAACTGCATTTGTGACGAACGATGGACTGTACTAATTCACGGTGTGGCCTTTTGGGATGGTAAACGCCCCAGCCGTCTTCTCGAGGCTCATGCGCACCGTGCTAGAGGGACTGACAACTGTTGTCAATTATATTGATGACATTCTCGTGTACTCCGAGACATGAGAGGAGCACCTCCATGCTTTGGAAAGCGTGATGCGGCGGCTCGCGGAAGCAGGCTTGACCTTGCAGGCATGACTTTGCTGTCAACTTTGAGTGAAGGTTTATCCAGCTTTGTGGACATAAAGTAAAGCTGTATGCAGACTCTGATGGGATCCTGGTCGAACAATTCATTGAAGGGATAGAGGACCCAGTCCTTTGAATTGCTTGTAGGGACAGATACGAGCAGGAGGAATGGTGCACACGGGATCATGAGGGTGCAAGTCAGGCTGACGTGCGCGCTCGACAGGATGAACATCCAGCTCAATTGTCAGATCTTCTAACGACTATTCAGGAGATGGGCGATAAGATTGTCCAAGCTGTCCGAGATGTGATGCCCGTGGCTCCCTCAGCACCACCAGCTGCTCAAACAGGGAACCCTCATGGTTGAGGTAGCAGAGGAGTGCCTGCCTTTCATGTGGGAATTTAAAGCATTTTGCTAGAGACTGCCCAAGTAAGGATTATTGTGGGACACAGTTTCGGCCTGCTGACCAGAGTTGGCAGCACAGGACTGGTTTCCACAGCATGGTGCACCTCAGTACGAGATGCATACGAACAGGAACTATTCACCACATCCACATTGGACTAATGGCAGAGACAGTAGACGGCAGGATTTTCACCCACGAACAGGAATGAGCTACCTCCAGGGAGGACCAGACAGGTACCGGGGTCATCCTGATTTTGCAGAGCAGATTGGAAGTCCAGAAAGGCAAGACATGCCCAGAGGACAACCTGATTCCAGTGGACAGGAAGCTCCTAAGGCATCCGATACCCCAAGTACCCAGAGGAATGTGAGTCCATCAGATCATGCAGGTGGTGGATCCATATCAGATGAGGGGATCCCTCTGCAAGGCCGGATGACTTTGGAGCTCCAATTGGACATGTGTCAGAGATGGAGGTCGTCCCCAGTTACCAGAGTGGAGCACGGGTTCATGTCCAGGGCCACTGGAGAGTATTCTGCAGACGTCAAGTTTGGAGGTGTCACCGTGCCCTGTCTCCTGGACCCCAGCTCTCAAGGAACCACCATACAAGAGACATACTTCAATGACGAGTTAGAACTGGCATGGCGGGCATTCGGATGAAGGATGTACCAGTGTCCTTTTCCTTGGTCTCAGCAAGTGGGGATATCCCATATGTGGGATGTTTTGAGGTTGATGTCAATGTCTTGGGATATCGAATCTCTGCCAGGATTGTCTTGGTTTTGAAAGATGACATGGCCATGAGGCGTGGCCAGAATTCCATTTAAAGGACACTGGGGATGAACATACTGCAGGAGGTTTGGGGTCAGTTAGTAGGTGTTGAGCAGGAACACGTGAATAAGATACTTTGGCCCACCCTGGGTCCAGTATGGCAAAAGGCACTTCCGGCTATTCATACCCATCAGAGAAGAGATGCAGTGGGGAAGGCGTATCTGAGACGGGATCCCCCCCCCCCCCATGTACTATGGCCAAGCAGATGGCAGTTGTAGAATTTCAGAGTCGTGGAGTCAGCGGATCCTATGAGGCAGTCCTTGAGCCTGAGCACTGCGGTAATGTTTTCCCTGGAATGTCTGTTGCTCTGTGCTTGGTAGATGCACAGAATGGGACTTTCTCCATAGCCCTGTGTAACAAAGCAACTGTTTACTGGCCGGCCAGTGTGTGCTGTCCACAATTACCTTCAAAGGGAGAGGGTCCTACATCATAAGAAGATCAAACACCATCACTGGCCTCCAGAGAGGACCCAGGACACTCTAAGCAATACTAGAGGAAAGCATGTCTTTATTTGGAAGACATAATAGCACTGTAGGAGATCTAGAAAGGCAGACTATCAATAAATCCATGTGCTCTGAGAAATTCGGAGTTACAGGGTCTGAATTCTGTGAGAAACACACATGGAGACAAGCAAAATCAGAGGGGTATTGGTAACAATCTGTTGGCAGTGCGTTCTCACTGCTCACCACAAACGGAGATATTTTCTACCTACTGTAACGGTTCTTGGTAAGGCTGACTCGTAAATGAAGAAGGTGCACGTAGGACAGATGACCTTCCCATTCTATGTGGTCGAGCAATATGTAACAGGTTTACAATTTGTGATACAAAATTATGTTTTGAATTTCAGGACACAGAGAAAATTATTCAGTTGATGTTATTTTGGCTCATGAAAACGATTCACAGACATAAGCAGTCAAATCTTATTACCTTGTACACTAAGATGCTATGAGATTGTAAGGCAGGTGGTTAAATCCCATTTTATTGAGTAGGAAAGTGTAAGCGTCCATGACGACTTGTTTATGTTTAGGTTATAGCACCATATGGTTTCGTTGGTGGTGGTATTTGTGCAAGTAGAAGAAAAATTGGTTTTTGTACTGACAAGGTTATGTATTGTGTTTGTTGCTGCACTAGGTCTCTACGATTTGGGGAGAATTTAAGGGTTTTACAGAAGGAATATTTATGTGGTGCACATGGCATAGTTTCCGATTATAAATTGGTGTAATAAACTGTATTGTTTCTACACCATTTCTTTTTAGGTTTTTGATGCCTGGCCTGATCTGTTGAAATGCCACTAGTCTGTACTATAATTCAACCTCACGACCCATGGCATCCACCTACCATGCTACCCCAATAACACAACTTGCTCTCTCCCACCAACCAATACCCCTATCTCCATCCACACCCCTTTAAAAAATAGTCAAACTGCTGAGGTATTTGGCACATTTTCATCAAAGTTTCAAACATTACAAAATCTTAATACAGGAAAATGGTAAAAAGTGCACATGATACATTCAATACATTACACTTGTGCGGTCTACCATTGACATCAATCACAAATTATTACATGTACAATGGAAACTTTATTTACAGAGATCTGATGCAATAAAACCTCCCAACACAACCATGAAAAAAACTCTTTTCTATGGTCTTCATACAGTCAACCTCCCCTAAGTCAAATTGAAAGGGACCACAGAAAATCTTACAACTTACAGGAATATCGACTTACATAGCACCATTAACACATGTTTACATCTACCTGGTTAAAAATTTTCATCCACTCGGCCAATGCGATGGCAACTCAAGTGAAGTTAACTGCAGAATGATTTTTTTTGTTTGTCTATGTGCTACTGATCTAATAAAATGCCTGATGTAATGACCAAATTACCTTGCCTGAAGGACCTCCTTATCCAAAGTTTCCACATATTTACTCATACTGTTTGTTTTCTCAATTACTTAGCAGCTTCGTCTTTCAGGACAGTGCAAATACGAGATGACCATGAAGCCACCCAAAAGCTGTGTACCTAACATAACATGAATACACATACTGTACTACTATAGATCTTTTAACAGAGGTAGACAGACAAAGACTCTACAATGTTATACTATGTTAGATGGAAGACATACTAGAACAAACAATCATACAATGGTTATGGGTACATTGTTTTTTTTTTCTTTTCGAAATATTCCACACAGACGAGCCAATTTCCATCACTATGACAACTTAACCAATGCTGCACACTGACACTGGTCTGACAGTCCCTGACCAGTAAAAATCACTGTCAGACCAGTAACTTTTTCAGGATGGACCAGCAAAAAATGGCAAAACTAGGTACGGCTGTACCTACAGGGAGGTGTTTCAGAAAGCTGTTCGTAAAGTTAAGAACAACTTACGAGTGACCGGTGATCAGTTCTTGTGCTGAATTATGGAAATTCTTATAAGTATAGCACATCAGAACTAATATCAGTCTCTCTTAAGTTGTTCGTAACTTTACAAACTGCTTAAAGACAAGTTGGACCAGTAGAAAAAAATGGGTTAGTGTGCAGCCCTGACTTAACATAGACAAATTTGACAGTCCACAACCATATGAGGGAAAATGCATAAAGCAGAACCATCTGAGTACTTCTACCAATTCGAGCCCTGAGATTTGACACTGGAATATAAAATCTAACAATATGCATTTTCATCATTTACCAACCACCAACAACACTTTTTAAGTGCAGTCCCACTACAACTGAACCTAGTGGTGATTCACAGTTTAGGTGGTTGAGGATATTGGCTGAGGTCATTGTGCTTTGTGACGATCATTGCAAATATTGACACCAATTCAATATTCATTTCTTGGAGAAGAATGACTCCAGTTTTCTCTGTTTTGACACCTTTCCTCCTTCTTTCCCAACTGGCCTGCACCTCTTGCTCTGATTCTGGAATGACAAGAAAACAGAGATAAAGAAAGATAAATTGAAGAAATTGTGCACAAGTATACATTTGGAAATAAATGCAGCACATAAGCATGCTGTAAAACCTAATCTCTCAAGAGCAATATCAAACAAACATAACGTATATTTAAATTTAGCCTATTGGCTAATCTGAAAAGTACCCTAAGAGATATACAAGTGTAGTTGGACTTACATTAACACAACAGTAGATTTTATTCTCTAGTCAATGCCTGGATAGAATTGGACATATTTTCTTGTTATGAATTGTCAAAAATATGCACATGTTTTCTAGGTCACCTTGCTTTTGGTGTCGAACGCGTTGAACACTTTTTTCATAGCTGTAGATACAGCCATGTCTTTCATGGTGGCCTTGGATACCCACTGGTAGTTTGGCACATCATGTGACTTGTCACATGGTTCCCTGATGTCACATGACTTGGCTTGGAAGCTCTCAACCTCATAGGTTTGATGTATGTGAGAGAATATGTGGATGACCTGCCAACAAAAAGAGGATGAAAATGATGATGTAAAATACGAAATTTGGAATCTTTGATGTCCTCCCACTTCCTAGGGTGCAAGAGCATCCTACTCATACAGACTCCAACTCTCCCGCTTTCGACGGGAGATCTCCCGCCGAAAGCCCATTTTTGTAAAACCTCCTGTTCTCCCGAGATTGAGATTGAGATTTAATTTCTCCTGCCCTGGCTCTGTGTCTCCTGCTTGAAATGATTCCTTACTAAGTGTCATTGTATGTTGAAAACTAAGCCTGAGATAGCACGAGAGAGAGCATCTAGAACCCTAGATCTTCCAGGGCCCTGAACCCCGGCCGCAAGGATCTTCGCGCTTCACGCTCGTGATGTGCACTTTGCGCACATCAAGTTGGAGTCTCCTGTTTGCTGGGGGTTTCAGGCGGGAGAATCTCCAGATCAGAAGGTGCTTGGGGTTGGAGTCTCTGCTCATAGTTCTTTATAGGAGTCGACCCAGAATGGACGATGTATAATCCTTCCTAGGACTGACATACACAGTGTACCCGAAAAAAAAAGTCCATGTCTATCTGTGTGTTGGGAGCGACGACTACACCTAACCTAACCTATCATCCATTTCTGCACACCAGCAGCCTTGCGCTGACATCCCATGCATGAACATGTAGAAACATGCTATCATGTGCACATGACTGGTGTGCAATTCAATATCACGAAGTGTCAGTGGAGTTCATGATGATGATGAAGACAATAGTATCAATGACAATCATAATGGGATAACAAGATGATTTCATTAATAATAATGGTTATAATAATAATAACAATAATAATTATAATAACGATAATCATCATCATCATCACCATCGTCGTCATCATCATCACCATCAGCATCATCATATTTATGATAGTAATAAAAAAATAAAAATAGAGAAATAGTATTAATTTGACCAGTGAGTTACCTGATCCACATGCCTCCTAGCAGTGATGCTTTCAAAAGTCACATGGAGGTTATCGGTGAAGTAGGCATCCATCTTGTTTCTCCTCTTTTGGATTGGAGTGTCATCTGTGACAGCCACACTGGGGAATTCCCACATGCCAGCCAGCAGTCCTATGGTGGGGGACAACCACAAATCAAATATCTGAGAGTCCAGACTTTCTTGCAAGGTTATAATATTTCTGGTCACTGAAAGATGTTGTTCACAGGTTTTCTGGTGAGATGAGTATTGCTACTTATTCATTTGCATGTTCTTAAAAGAGACACGAACCCCAAATATATATGTGGACTAAATGAACGCTGAAATATTCATCAAACACGTTAGTGAAGATTGAGGTAAATTGGATAATTCTTTCAGAAGTTATGACCTTCTAAAGTTTTGCTATTGCCATCATTGGATAAGAAGACTACAGCAAACTCTAAAGGTTTTTAAACGTCACTAATGTGTTCTATCAATAATTCTGTATTTCCTCTACATATATTTGGGGTTCATTACTCTTTAGACTTGATGCTATAAAGGGTTACTATTTTACAGATCATGTTTATTCATAGATTTATAGATCGTTTATTCATTTTTCATTCATTGATTGATATGACTATTTATATATTTATTGATCTATGAATCATAATGATCTATTCTCTTATCGTGGAGGAATCAAATGAATAATGGCTAACCTGTTTCTGGACGTTGAACCATGAGGAATTCCGTTCCCTTGCCGCCTAGTCTCTCCACAATGCACACGGCATGCTGTACCAAGAAAACCACAACAGAAAAAAAATATTTCGGACAGAGAGTTACATCTCACAATCAAAGCTGTCGATCATTGATAAATAGAAATGTCACTACGGCGACTGGTATGCCTCCGCCATAATGCATGGTTCTCCTAATAGGGTCTATAATACATCTTGACAATGTGCGCTGACAGTTTACCATAATTGGTAAAATATAAAAATGACAGGTTTGTCTCAAATGTGTTGAATTTTCACTTTCCTTTCATTGGATGAATGGCTATATTATCTATGAGTGCAGGTATTAGGGAATTTGAGAATTTTTACTTGACTTTTGACCCTTTCATAAGTTTATGCATTGAGTAATTTTCAAGGTATGGAGAAAAAAAAATAATGTCAGTATTAAATATCTTACAACTTGTTGCTTGGGTGGCTTCTTCTTTGGTTTCCTTGGGTAGTTCATTACTCCAGCAGTGTCATCCCATGGATCCACCAAACAAAGAGAACATTTCTCAGCAACTGTGTAGATGCAGAAATACAACCACAGAAAAATTTGAAATTCTAAATAAAAAAATCAAACAGCAACAACAACAACAACAAAAAAATACTGAGGACATGGGCATAACCCAGTAGAACATGTACTAGGTAAATCAGAGGAATGTGACTATTCCATGGAGATTTGCATACTCTTACATCCCTTGACTTTCTTCACTTCATTGCTTATGATTCTTTGACATGTTTTTTTTTTTTGTGTAAATTCATTAGTAACATCTTCTGCTAATTGTGGCTATGAGATGCCTGACTCCAACATTAATTGCTTTGAAAGTAAAATTAAGACTTACTGAATGATTCTAAGAGGTATAGGTAAGCAAAATTAAGACCTGAATGTTATATTTTGGGCTGACAACCTCTAAAAAAGCAGATTGAACCCCCCCCAAACAAGACAAACAAACACTCCAAAAAAACTTGCTGGTGCACAATACGAAATAAAACACAGTGAATGTATTTTTTTGTGTGTGTCATTTTGTCATACTTCCAAAAAAAGCACTCTGCTGCTTGGAAAAGCAGCAAAGACATCACAAAGTAGCTAGGGTAAAGTTTGAACAGTCAGATGCACGGTCCATGCCAGGGTCACTTACGACACTCAATGTCCCTGATCTCATCTTCTCTTGACCCGTTCTGACATTTGACCTTTGAACCACCGAGCCTGGATTGGCACTCTCTCTTTCTCTGTTCGACCTGTTGTAAGGCCCTGCAGTGGGTCCTGATGGGACAGGAAGCACACTGGGGGTTCTTTGGGAGGCACACGGTGGCTCCCAGCTCCATCAGCGACTGGTTGAAATCCCCGGGGCGGTCTGGGTCCACGAGGGCATTGGCCAGCTCCCTGTCATAAATGTTGGAATAGCAGGCAGCATGCAGATTTATCAGCTTTAGCCACAATCCATTCCTGAAATTCTTGCAAAGAAGGTGCAAGATGGTTCGTTTGTGGGAACATGTCACAGTCAAGACCAAGAGCACAGGTGACAAAGTCCAAGGATAAATTATAAATCCCAAAGTGGCTGTGTGCTACAATTAGTGGACAGGGAGAGGGTTCACATGTCAATATTAAAGCAGAGACTCCCCCCCCCCCCCCCTTTACACACACAACACACACAACACACACACACACACACACACACACACACACACACACATCAAGGCTTGCCACGAGTTGCTTCACCCAGGTATTTACTACTTTGAATGTATTAAGTTAAAAATGGAAATTTGAGGTGACTAAGCCTTTAATATGTATGGGGCAAAGTGTATGGAAAATGACAAATTTCTTTGAAACAAAGTTGTTAGCTATCTGCTCCACAAAGAAATAATATTATTCATCATAAAAGATTCCATATCCATGAGAATGATATACCATACTTGACACACATTTTGTGAATGTGATATTTCATGAACTGGATCTTGTAAGACAATTCTGGGAGCGCTTAAATTCACAATCAAGAACTACCCTGAGAGAATGGAAAATAAGCAGTATTCCTTTTCAGGAAAAAAGCTAGAGATTTCCCTCCTTGGAGATAATTTACAACACATTTGCGAGTTGCTAATTTCATGAATATTGGTTGACTTGCGAGCTGCATGAAAATCAAAATCAGCAAACTATAGTGCACATAAAATATAGAATAATCAACTGGTTCACATAAGAAACTAGAGATATCTAATGATACGGTCACTATAAGGCTACGATTGGGCACAGTGCTCCCATGTGGGATTTTGGTGGACATGGACAGATGTTTAACTCCACATGAGAAAGTAAAGTGTTTTCATCCTTAAAGGGAAGAACACAATATGAACATTCTTTCTATACCCTCACACTACAAAAGTTGTTAATAAATAGGTGACATGGGATGTAGTCCACTGACCATATAGCTGCCATGACAACCTGACTGGTTGAGTCTGCACCGATCCTCCTCAGCCTAGACAAAACTCTGATCACATTCCCATCCACAACTCCTGTAGGCTGAAAGTATTAAATAGGACCATTTCCACAAACAGATAAATTTAACAAAAAGCTGTATGTTCCCAAGAAGTATGGCATACATACTAATGAAATAAATTTCAATCTATAGTAGAATCACTGTATGCTGGAAATATAGAAAAGGCCACATATGGGTGCATTTAGCAAAAACTGCATTTTTGATTTAACAAAACGCCATGCTCACTAATGAAACATGAGTCTGTCTAATTAAGTAAGAAGGGAAGTGATGTTTAACTCCTAGACATTACTATGCAATATACAATGTTTGCTGGGTATTAGACATTATAACTCACAGGGCATCAGATTCCTCCTCCTAGAAAGCATTACTTTCCACGTACACAATGTGTTATGCTCTTCAGAATCTTACATAAGCAAATGGTCACTACTTTGCATGACTGTGACCATGCAATACTGTAACACAGTAATAACTTTTTTTTTTAAACTGATTGACAAACTGCACTTCATTAACATTTTAATAAGCACCAACTATTCAGTGTTTCAGTAGTAGCATGATAACCATAGATATATATATATATAGCCATGATACATACTCGGTTTGGATTTATTTACATTAATGAAGGGGAATTTGTTGATCAGTTGCAATAAAGTCAACTCAATGCAAGAAATAATTAATTTGAATAATTAGTTTTTGTTGGCAACACATTAGCCTCTGTCTTCCTGGAGCATTGTAATTTGATAAGTTTTGTTTTTTGATTCCAAGTATTACAAAATGTCTTTACCTCAAATCATCTTCCAGATGACACATGATTCACCTACATTATGAAACTTGTTACAAGTATATTCCCTGAAATGCCTTTCAGACACAAGTTTCAGATGCCAATTCTATTTTGTGGCTATTCCACTATCCTCCATCAAACACCATAATCATAGCAGAATAGACCTACAACGAATTCAAAATAGGCATCTACCTCATCAAAGGCAATGGAAGCTATGGCGCCTGCTGTGTAGCGACCAACACCTGGAAGCTTCTTTTGCAGCTGTTCAGCATTCTCTGGTATCCTCCCTCCGAGTTCATTCTGGACCTTGAAGGCGCCCTCCAACAGACGTTGACCTCTGGAGTAGTATCCAAGCCCCGACCACATTTCTCTCACCTCCTGAACCAGGGAGTTCGGGGGAAAAGGGAGAATAAAGAGAATGAGTACAAGCCAGGAGTTGCTGATAGGTAGATACTTCCATCAAGAATTTCGTTTTTGACCCGTTGAGGATGAGTCCCGAGTATACTTGGGCAAGGGTCTATGGGAAATGTGTGCTTTAGCAAAATCAGCTCAACCTCAATGGGTGAACTCTTTATGTGCCACAGTATAAACCCTGTGTGTGCCACATTATTCTGAGACTGCAATACTGGCATGCTTTGGGAAAACATTTTGTGTTTAATCTCCATCTAACTTTTAAGAGATTTTTGTTATGCTGGACATGCAATGAGCAAATTTGTAGAGAAATTTCCAAGCGAGGCTTTGATGTGAGTGTTATGACAAGTCTATGTTTATTTTCCTTTCAAATGACCAGTAAGTACAATACATGTATTGTCCAGGCATGACTTTTGCTCATAAAACAGTGACAGAAACTTAGGATTCACTCGAAAATCCAACAGGGAATACTGCTTGATATTCAATCACAACACATGCAATATACATGTGAGAGGAATGGGATCACAAGTGAAGCTTTCATTGTATTGTGGCATTTGGCGCTTCTCCGATCGGTTTGGACTGGTCTGTGCGTTTGAGCAAATATGCGAAGTTGGCACGCCGTTGACTGAGCTGGGCGTGCGAACGTGGCACATGAAAGTACCTCTAAAGAGTAAACTTAATGTTTTGACATGAAGCAGATCATTGACCATTTGAGAATACATTGCTTTTTAACCAGTCCTGTGACAACCAGCTCTTTAATATATCAATCTATCTTCTCTTTTGTTGGTAGTGTTTGTGTGCCAAATATGCACAACATGTCAGGTGTGAAACATAAAATTTGAGTTTTGTAAGTTATGAAATTTGAAGCTTGAGTTCTTCATTGAAAAGAATCCCTCAAAGACTGTCAAATATAAGCACACTGCATCAAATTGTATGTTATCACAAAATGTTTGCATAGGCATACTGACCTCTAGTGTAGCCTTGGACAGCGATGGAAGTGTGGGCCATTTCTGTCCAGTTAAAATGAAAAAATAAGACCAAGCATAAACCAGCTGAAACAGAACAAGCTAGAAAATGAATATTGAGTCTTATTTCCCCTTCATTGTGATGGAAAAGAATCATTTACTAGTCAGAGTTGACGGGGGCATATCAAAACACATTTTATAGTAAAATTTGCAGTTCAGCAGTTGCCACTACCCAGTGTAAACACATGGTTTATTTTTACCAAACACAGAAAAATGTCCCTTCTTTGATTGCTTGGACTGGGTGGGATGTTTTCCTGTACAAACTGAGTTTTTTCCTGCTTGTGTCTTTGATATTTCATCCACTTTCCATTAAATACACCCACATTTTATTATTCCATTTCAATAAATGTACCATTAAGGTTGTTTTTTTAACATTGATTTTTTTTTCTCCAATTTTTCCATTTTTGATAATCATCCCTCTATTTCTTCTCCCTTAGCATGGTATATAATCATGTATATTTGCAAACATGCAGATACTGATCGATTCATTACTATTCAACCTACATGAAAATAAAGATTTGGCTTACTAGACACCAGAAGAGGAAACAACTGTCATGGAAAAATAAACTCTTGGTTGGTTAGTGTTATGTTGTTCTTTATGGCGGCTTCACATTGATACTTCAACTATCTGCTCTACTGATAAACTGTAAATATTTTGGGCAAAACTGAGGCACGATATTTTGACAAATTATTTTTTGATAGAGTGATTGATTAATGAATGAATTTATGCTTTAATCAAGAATATGTTAAAGTACAGGAATATTAAGAAGGGTGCACTCTAAATAATACATTGTAATGCAGTGCAGTGTTGCATTGCCTAATGGTCTTTTCAAAGATAGTCTTGTCGGAGACTAAGTCCCTTATCAACAAAGTTGAGACTACTGAACTTGTAGACTCTTACAGAGGTGGTGGGAAAATAATATATGTACAGATAGTATGTGTTACGAAAAAAAGAAAGAAAAGAAAAGGAGAAGAGCTGGATAAATGCAGGAAGGAAGGCATGACTGCATCTTTTTTTGAAAAAGAGAGAGAAAAAGAGGATTTTGTGTTTTTAAAAAATGCACAAGAGGCATACCTTCATCCATCTGTTATAGTAATCTATCACCGTGGCAACCTGTGTCTGCTGGAGCATGATTTCTGAGACCCAGACAGCATAGGCATGTTGGTTGGAATCATCCTTTTTCATCTATTTACGAGGATTCAAATGGTAAATGTGTCAAAACAAATTACGATATATAAAGTCACTACAACATGACATTTAAAAAGAGTAAATTATTCAATCATTCTACTTGCAATAATGTGTGCATGCACATCTAGATAGTCAATTCTTCATGACTTTCATACCAAATCTAAGACCACATTTGTTCAGATTAATTAGAGTGATTTGATAACTTGCTCTACCTTTTCATTTTCTGTTGTTTCTGTGATCCTAAATGTGTATACACTATTGCACTTCTCTGATATCATTTGTTTCTTGTAATTCTACACTGCACTATATACTAGTAGAACTGCATATTGAGCATCCTGTAAAAAATTGATACAGCATCTTATAAACATCTATTATGATTTCTGATATAGGCCTACATAAGACAAATTAAGAAAATCAATGCATTTGCTTTGTGTAGAACATATACCCAGTATTTGAAATAAAACAATATTTAACGTACCAGTACCTTTATATTTAGTGGATGTTTCAATAGAAGAGATTGAGTTATAAGAATGAAGATTATACAGTTGTAGCCGAATCTTCTACCTAGGGGATTATGTATGCCATGTATAAACACCACGAAAGAAAATAGGCCATAAATCTTATCAAAAACACAAATTTCTTGTCAACATCTTGGCAATAATTATTTGCACTCTGGGGTACCTTACAAAGACAATTAAATTATACAAAGAGTGCACATTGAGAGTGTATGAAAAGCTAACTTAGAATGTAAACTCAATATTACAACAGGATCACTGTTGGAGCAACTGTTTTGTCAATGATGGGTGAGACTTTACTCTACTTACATTTCTCCATGGCAGATCCCTTTTGTTTTCATCATACCATTCCAACATAGCCTTCCTCAGGTGATGGATTTCATCATTGTCAAGACTGTGGATGCTTCCCTCTTCATTCACTGTGAAAAACAACAACAAAAATACATACAGTACACAAGATTCATGGATGGGTCCCACAACTGAAATATTTAAAAAAAAAAAGTGTACAGTGTGCTATGTAAGTAATTCAAAACCTTGACACCTTCCTCACTTTGAAGATCACTAAGAAAAGAGGTGTGGGGATTGCTTATTACATCTGCAAGCGATTCTACTTGATGACACTTTGTAAATATTCAAATACAGGATTTCTCTCTTTTTTTTTGGGGGGGGGGGGGGGGAGGGGGGAGGGGAGGGGTGGGGGAAGGGAGGGTAGTGGGAGAGACAAAGATTACTTACCACTATATCCAGACAATCAGGTACAGTCTATCAGATGTTCATTCAAAATGTACAATTTTATAAGATACACTTTTACTTGATGAAGAAGAATATTCAATAAAAAAAAAAAAAATCAAATGACCGGGTCTGTGTGTTTGACAGTGTGTCCAGTAGCTGCTTAGGAGTAACTCCTGCACAATGCATTGTGTAGCTGCAAGCAGATCTACTGTAAAAGTGATTTCTATCGCATACAGTTACTTTCATGGTTTCCATCAGTGCCAACTTTTTCACGGTCGGCAAAATCTGTGAATTCACAGTCAGCAAACACTGCTTTATTTTGCACATGAAAACCCAAACTATAATCCAATTATTCTTTTATCTATCAAATAGAAATCAAAATTAAATGCAGGCTTACCTGAAATTCCGTCTCTCAAGTACTTTATAACATGCTTATAAAGATGTAATATCCATAATGCACGGAATCTTTGTGTGCGCATGTGCGCAATAGTGTTGTAACAAGCGGCGAGTTCAAAACATTTCCTTGCTTAGTTAATTTTGTGCGACTTTTCAAAACATTTTTGCGTGATGTTAAATTCGTGGATTGACCTCAAAGCGCAAAAATAAAACCACTGCGAAAGAGACCACTTTTACAGTGTACTTAAAAGCATATGGATCCATCATATCAATGGCCCCATCACTTCTCCCAAACCTGATTACCCAGAGGAATCATACTCATTAAAAGCTGTACAGTGTATTAACTCTTTATGTGCCATGGTGGAAACCCCCTGTGTGTCATGTTATTCTGAGACACAAATGTAGTCATGCGTTGGGAAAGAATTCTGTTTTTTCCAATTCGTATAACTTCTACAAATTTCTGTTAAGCAGGACATAATAGCGAGCAAAGTTAAAGAAGAATGCCAGATTTTGCTTCCATATACAATATATAACAATTCTATTTTCAATTTTTCTTTTGAATTACCAGTTGCTACATTTCTCTAAAGGCATGACTTGGCAAGACTTCCATATGTACCCCCCGCTATGTGTCATGTACATGATGTAAGTAACATGAATAAGTTTAGGTGGCGTAGGGATTAGGATTAGAGTTTACTCAGTTTTAGGACTACATTAGGGTTAGGGTTAGGGTTAGAGATAGGGTAACATTGATCTCGGTGTCCTAGGGAAATGCGGACTTCAGAGGAAGCTCATACAACAATGTACAATGTAGGTGTATAATAGTGGGGTACATATGGAAGTCTTTAAGAGTTAAAATACAAAAAACAAAAACAAAACAAAAACAAAAACAAAAACAAAAACAAAACAAAAACTGGCAGAGTAATACCGAGTAATGCACCCAAGGTATAGAGTGTTGTGAACATTTATAACCATGCAGGAAGCTTATTCTTGGGGTTTTATATCAAGGTCTAAGGAGGAATACCTCCTGCCAGCCTAGCTCCTTGACTATACAAGCCACTTTCCTCTGATTTCAAATCACAACTTGCAAGCCTCCTAGTCCTCTGATCTCACAGCACATGATCTGTTCTGTTGCTGAGCTTCTTTATTACCAACTGAGCTTCTTTACCATTACCAACTGAGCTTCTTTACCATTACCAACTGAGCTATCCGGCTTGTCGTTCTGAAGTACATGTAGACATGTAGAGCCTATTATACGTTAGTTGTTGACTGGATAGTAGTAGGGTCTCCAGATCTTGCAGTCGATAGACCTACGTCTTTCATGATGAGTATTCTCGCGATTGATACAGTCACAGGATTTATACACTTACTTTACAGCTGAATAGTATCACAATTGACTCACCTGACCTAATGCTGAAGGTCTGCTTTTTGTTCTTCTTCATTGTACAAGCGAAATTACGCTGCAATACCACAAGGCGCCTCGAAAATACGAAAACCATTTATTTAATCCAAGCTGAAATCACAATTATCCACCGGCGCCATTCTCTCGGATACACATCCATGCCATGGGACTGGTTGTGTTGGTGTACATGTACTCACCTCCCTGGCCTGGTGCACGGTGTAGCTAGCGAGGCAGGGAGCACGCTCGCATGGGTTGTGTTATGCAATTTTAGACGAGCGCGCGCTTTCTTCGAGGGAAAATCCCGGTATATACCAATATTATTTTGGGTAATGTGAGGGACTCAATTATCTTTGTGGATATTATTAACACGTACAAAGGGATGATGGGACCATTAATCAAATAACCTGTATCAAACCAATACTATCCATAATAAATGTAATCCTATCATATATAAAAAGTTGGAAATTAGATGGACAAATATTTTTATAAACCTACTGCTATCCCTCATTGTTACTGACTTTCCCGTGTGGTGATACTATCTGGGTACCAACGTTGATAATACGACGTACGACAGCGCAGCGCAGGTAGGATTCGTCCGGTTACTTTGTCATGATGTGGGTTCTTCAGTTCGCCTCACTGAACGTGCGGAAGCGCTAAAAAGCAAAGCAAAATGACGTTAAATGTACCAATTATTGACATTCATCGAGACAACTTCACTGATTTTTGGCCTGCGATCAATTTAGCTATCCAGACAGCCTCATTCATCGCCATTGATGCAGAACTGAGTGGCTTAGGATGTCGTCGAAATCTGATGGCCAAGTAAGCTGTTCAATCACCAGTGATCACTCAGTCCGAGGTGTTGATATTGATGTCTGAGATGGATGAGGACAGTGCAATGAGGATGAGATGGATGCCGTTGCTTTTGTTTTCTTTTGTATGTACCTAGATTAACATGGTCATGGAGTATGGTAGAAATGTTATGTTTGTGTGATAAGAAAAAGTGATTTCATGAGGTTAGACATGAGAAAATTTGACTGGGCCTACAACCCGAGATTGATTGGTATTTGAATGTGGAGACTTGTGAGTGTTTATTCGGCTAAGCAAGTGGCTTATTTTCCGTTTTTCGATCGCCCGAATTGCATGTAAACCACAGCCTCACAGGAGCAACCAGAGATTATCAGATTAAGCTGTAATTGAGCCTGCTCTATTTTCACATTCTGTCCATGATTAATGCCAACTTTCAAAACAGTAGCAATCATTATCCTTTCAAAATATGATTAGAGTTAAAAGTGAAGAATGTGCCATTTTCAAGAAATGAGAAGGGACCTGTGTCCTGATCTCACTAAATTTTCGTTACGAAAAAAGAGAAATGTAGAAAAACTGCTTAAAACACACTTTCCCATTCATTCCATGATCCCAAACTTAGGAATGATGTAGATGATTTTAGAAGATAGGCTCTTTCAGATGATATGAAAAACTCAAGTTTAACTTGGTTGTTTTACCAGCAGTTGAAATGTCACATATTTACTCTCTTTTGTTAACTATTCTAGGTCTATAGAGGACAGATACAGATTCATTTCTGAGGTGGCCAAAACCAGGTCAATTTTGTCCATCGGGATTTCATGCTTCAGGCTGCTAGAAGATCAAGGGAATGAGAATACAACAGTCAATCCACCAAATCAGCTGAAGTTTGTGGCCCAGACCTTCAACATCTTGACCTTGTGTAATGAGGATTACATGGTAGAGCCCGGCGCCTTGCAGTTCCTGGTTGGTCATGGCTTTGACTTTAACAAGCAGTACTCCAGTGGTGTGTTGTACTACAGGGGTCCTGACAAGGTGAGTATTTGTGTGTTTGAAAATATCTACATGGTAATCATGGTGTCTCTTCCATGCTTGTGAGCAAGTAACTACGACCAGCAGCCCCATACGCATAGCGTAATGGGGCTACGCATTGTAGCATTCACGATCATGACAGATTAGTATAGCGGACAAATATCAACTTAAAATCGAAAAATTTCTTCAATTTAAAGACTTACCAGTAAATTTGAAGTATTGACAACAGGGTTCGTGCAACATTTAGTTCTGCCAATAGTCCCTTTCTGTTCAAATTGATGACTTAATGTGACTCGATCCAGAGGAACCTGGGAGAACTACACTGAATTGACGGCCAGCGCATGCGCACACAGACATCTTATCCAGTCAATGGATTTGGGTTTGTGCGCATGTGATGTGTGCGCATGCGCTGGCAGTCAATTCAGTGTAGCTCTCTCAGGTTCCTCTGGACCGAGTCATATTAAGTCATCAATTCGAACAGAAAGGGACTATCGGCAGAACTAAACGTTGCACGAACCCTGTTGTCAATACTTCGTATTCAAATTTCAATGGTAAGTCTTCAAATTGAAGAAATTTTTCGATTTTAAGTTGATATTTGTCCGCTATACTAATCTGTCATGATCGTGAATGCTACAATGCGTAGCCCCATTACGCTATGCGTATGGGGCTGCTGGTCGTAGTTAGTGAGCAAGCTACTTACCACAGGACTGGCAGTTTGAAGTCCTGTCGAATGAGAATCAAGTGCTATGGCAAAGTCCAAGGGGACTTGAACAAGAGACCTTATGATTAAGAGATTATGGCCTTTTCCACTGGGCCACATAATGGCTCCTAAGTCTGTTCATCTAGTACGTGGGGTTTCAACAAGCCTGCCAACCTTAGCAAGTGGCCTTGGTCTTATTTTTAGGCTAAAATCACTGATGTACAGTCTGAATTTCGGCTCATTTATGTTCAGATGGCAAATGGTTGCAAATCTTTCCAAAAATTGTATATGATGTGACTTTTGCATGAAGACAACCAAATTAATGAATGGCTTGTCTTACAATAGATTTCTGAGAAATGTAATGTTCATGCCTGTTTGCTTTTGTTGTTTTTTTCGTCAAACTATACCTTCCAATTCTGTTGTAATTTGCCTAAGTAGGCCTCACTAATGGCTCCACAAGTTCACTTGCTTCTATGTTTGTTTGTGTTTGTGTTTTGTTTTGTTTTATTTTTGCTTACAGTTTGCTGGTCTTGGCAAACAAATAATTGATAGGAATATGTGACTTCATAGCAAAACACATTTTCTTTTAAAAGTTATAATTTCAATCAGCTTTGCTTAAGATATAATGCCCATTGCTTCCTCTATTTGTGTACGATTACTGTGATGAATATTGTCTCTGAATGTAACCTTCATAATTGTAATTTCCATAAAACACAGAAACCATGACGGTATGCTTGCCCACAATGTACAACATCACTTTCACTTCTTTTACATGTTTCCATTACTTTCAGCCAGAGGATAAATCTTGGCCATCTGTCAGGCTTGTTTTCAATCAAGTTTTGGCTTCGAAGAAGCCACTGGCTCTCCACAATGGGCTCGTCGACCTGGTCTTTCTCTACCAGAACCTTTATACCAACCTGCCTCCGACCAGCGCCCAGTTTGTAGCGGACCTCAGTGAGATGTATGCAGGGGGCATTTTTGACACAAAGTATGTGGCTGAATATGAGGCTAGAATGACAGCATCCTACCTGGAATTTGTCTTCCGAAAAAGGTAACTTCTATTGACTTTGCTGATGTATAATGGAAGGAGGTTACATGTGATAATCTTTCCTGAATCTTTTTGATTGAAAGAAGATAAATAGAGACATTTCTATTTAATGATGGGCATTGATATTTATTAAAGAATTGCTTTTGCAAGCTTCACTTGACTTCACAGCTTTTGTCACATAATTGTAATGATTGATATGTCATGCCCAAATAATTTTACTCATGCTCTTCTTCCAATTGTCAATTGGTATAGATCTGACTATGGATTTCTGAAATTAGAAGAGGGAAATTAGAGAATTAAACAGAATCAGTATTTTTTTTCCTCCATACTTGTATCCATTATGCCAGCAAATGATATACCTGATTGAATTTTCTTCATCAAGTTCCATTGTTTTGTTAAATTTCTATTGTCATGCACAACTAAAGATAGCCATCAAAGATTGTTTGTGTTTGTGTGTTTTGACTTGGGTAACTTCTATGGAACCATAGGTTATAGGCCTATGGAGATCATAACAGAAGTCTGGAATATGTTGTCAAATCCACCAATCAATGAAAAACAACAACAGCGACCAAGATTTAAAGTCATTCCAAACATAAAATAATGTAATGCAGCATACTGAGGAAGGTACATGTAAAAGGAATTGGTGGAGTTTCCACACTTTTAGTGTTTGTAAGTGTGTATGAATGTACATGTATGTTTGTATAATCTTTTATATGTACATGTATGAAATTGTATGTATGAACAATGCATACAATATAATCCAATGATGTTTATATTCTGTTGATGTGTGCATATACATGTGTATCATGAATGTATGAAAACATTAATGTTCAGTACTGCTGGTCTTCTCTATCTCCAAATAGTCAACGAGAGAATGCACTGAGAGGGCAGGATGGGTCCTGCCACACCCACATAGACTTCCCCCAGTATTCTGATGGCATTTCTGCTGTGTGCTACCAGAGTTATGTACTGCCTGCAGACTTCCTGGCCAGACACAGAGAGGGAAAGCCTGGATCCAAGTCTACACTGGTCTGCGAAGTTTATGCCGTAAGTTGTCTCCATTCACAAGTTCATTGTGAAAATTAGGTCCAGGATATCATTGAACATTACACTGTTGAGTGTAGATAACATTGATTAGCAAGTTGTTTGATGGAAAATCATTTGTACTTCATCATTATGAGGGAAATTATCAGTAATTAATGTTTTGAACATAAAATAAGAAGTGAATTTTGTGAGCAAGTTTTAATAAGAAGTATAAAGTGTTTTGTCAGAATATCGCTGTTGTTTATTCATTATGGAGGATTGAACATCTGCCCTGACTGAACAGTCAATTGGCACTTGATCCTCAACAGAGTGGGCACAAATATGAAATCATTTCTCTTTCGGTTTCTATGTCCTTCTACTTTCTATATATGTCCTTCTAACCTAAAGTAACTTGGTGTTAGAGGCAAAAGCCTCTGATTATGAAAATCTCTGTTTCAGACCTTAAGTAAGAAAATCAGGGAAAGAACAGCAAGGCATGATATTGAGGCCATGTCATTTGCAAATTAATATGTTTCCTTTATGCAATACTTTGGTAACAAAATAAAGGAAAATATGATTTTACTCATTAAACTCAGCATTTCACATCTGTCATGATTGCCTTGAAAACTTTTTGTTCCGGACAATATATGATCTAGCTTCTTTGATGACTTTTGTGTGCTGTGCTTGCAACCATTCAGATGTATGGATGAATAAACCACAGAATTTTTGTATGTGGCTTTGTGAAATGAAGCTAGTTAATATTTCTTATCTTTAACATGTCAGTAATATGTGAACAGATACAAACTTCATGCATATTTAAATCCAAAGGGGAATTTCATATTTTCTGTAGTTTAAACTAAATATTACATTTGGCAACTTTTGTCTTTGTATTATCTATCTTTGGAATGTCTACAAAACATGTAATCTTCTATAAAGTGATGATCTTTTCAGTTATAAATCATTTTGCTGATTTCTTACTACACCAGGCCCACGGCTATTGTAATAAAGGAATGAAGTGTCCCAAGTCACATGATCCGGATGCCATCCTTGATGCAGAGGAAGTCATTGCAGAGGAGAAGAAGAAGCGTAAGAGGAGGAGGAGGAACAAGAGAAATCGCAACAGGGAGGTGGAGGTGTTTGACGGAGAGCAGGATGAGAAGAAGACCAAAGAGGGTGGTGAGGAAGAGCAGAAGGAGGAGGAGGAGATGGAGGGAAGTAGGGATGTAGCCATGGAAACCGCATCAACCAGCAATGCTTGTATAGGAGACAAAGATCAAATGGAAGAGACTGGTGATAGTAACCACACAGTGTTGGCAGTGGATGGAAGTGAAGCTGGAAGCACACAGAATGGCATGGATGAAGGGAGAAAGAAAGAGACAATGAAGGTGGATCCTCTGGTCCCCAAGCAGAGTGGCAGCCATCGAGCCGGATTTGACGCATTCATGACTGGCTTCGCCACTGCTGCTTTCCTGGCGAGGTTCGGGAAGAAGGAAAGCAAGCCTGCTAGAGACCAGGACTCCTCTTCAAATGCAGGCATTGGTGATGCAGCCACGCGAGGAAGCCAGGGCCAGAAGACCGTGTCGATAATGGAACATTTTGGAGTTGGTCGTATGATCAACAAGCTGTACCTCAGCGGAAAGGAATACCCACTGGCGATAGCCAAAAGTTCCTTCACAAAGACATCTGCAAACCATAGAGAAAAGATGATTGCCATTGAGAAACTTGTGAGGTGATTAATAACTGCCAGTAGAACTGCAGAATATACAGCAGCATTTTGGCTGTTGGATGAAAGTGCCTTTGGAAGTGACTGGTGATCCATGGTACATTCCTCTGTTTTCAAGGAATGTGGAAGTTATGCCCATGGTAGAGACTGGGTTTGGTATGTAGGTATCACAGAAACCTACCTCTCACCACTCTTTTTCATGCTTTAACCCTTTACACTCTGAACTATCCAGGGCTGCCCCACCTGATAATTAAATTGATATACTGAAATGGTAATGGCTGCCCTTGCACACTTGTATGTGTGCATGTGGGATGCAATGTGTTAAGATGTGTGGTATGTGTCTCTGTCCTATTCATGTCATCTCTGTGTCATTGTAATTTACCATTTTGAAGGGATGGTATAACTTTGGTTGAGATGGGGCTTCAAGTTTCCACTTTTTTATGAGATAATGAGAAACCTCTCATGAAATGTGAAAGAGCAAACAATTCTAGGAGGAATCAAAGTTAATTTGATGAAAATTGTATTTGAAATGGCTGAGATATCCTAAAAACAAAGCAGTCCAAATGAAAGGTGGGGTCCACCTTTTATTGTATCACCTTGTTTTATCGTACTTTGTTTTTGGATTTCTCAGCCACTTCAAAACCGATTTTCATCAAATAACCCTTGAATTCCTCTTAGAATTGTATGCTTTTTAATATTCTATATGTGGTGTCTAATCATATTGCACAAACTTAAATCTGAATCCCCTATCTAAACCAAAACTGTACCATCTATTTCATTCCATAGATACACGATCAGTGTGTTTCAACCCATATGAATGTATGTGACATTTAATGCCTTATTCAGGGAGGTGTTGATATTTCAATAATCCTGTAGCTGCTGAAGGGTTATTCATGTAGTTGCACAAATGTAGCTGAAATGTATGACGCCCTAGTCTATTATACCCTCATTGCTGTGAATGTGGGGAGGTCAGATGAAACCACACGTATTTGCAGATCCTGCAGAATGTTTTATCTACTGTCAAATTGAGTGATTGTTAAGTCTGCTTGGACTCATCTGAACAGCCACCTGCTTGCGATCACAGCGAGACCTCCAGAGATAAGTTATGTTAAAAGGAACGCTGCCTTGAACTGCTGGGTAGATTTACCAATGCAGAAATATTGGTGAAGCGCTCAGGGAAAGCTTTGGAAAATTTAACTTTCCATTAAAAGTTATTTGTTGATGCTTTGTTGAATTCTGTGTGCTGCTGTCACTAGATTAAAAAAAAAGAAAATCTCCCAGATTTTGATAGGAAAATGACAGAGATAATATAAAAGAATTTTTATTTTGTGACACAAATTTAGAGCACAATGTCATTTTTCGCATCAATTTAATCTAATCTAGAAGTGCCAAATTTCTTGAACAAGCACAATTAACAAGCAGAAATTCATTTCAAGCACATATGTAGCTAAAATTTGAGAAAGTGCAAGTTCTTGACTGTATGAACTACCCAACTATGATTGAAATTGTGAACTAAACTCTCTAGATAGCATATTATGCCACGAAGAACAGAGATATTATTACATGTATCAGGGAGGTGATAGAGAAGGCTTTGCTGTTCCATGCTTCAAGCTGCTCTTCCGTCGATTTTTGACATGGAGGCCAAAGAAAAGGTTCTTGATTTTAACATATTAAGCTGTACTGTATTTCAGAGGAATTGTTGAAACATTGTACACAGCTTTCTGGCAAAGTGTATGTCATGGAATAAAATCCTTTCAGTTTGTCCTCAAATCCCCCTATTATCTATACCCCTGGACTAAGAAAAAAAGAATACACTTGAATTAGTATGTTATTAAAAAAGAATAATCATTTAACCATCTTGCGCACATTTGTGCATTATTTTGTTACATTAAGCACCTGATGATAGTAAAATCTTTCTGATTATGTGATTAGCTAATGCGTGTTAATGCATATTTTATAGAATTTTATAGCTAAAGAACTACAATATTTTAAATGATTTTTGTTCCCGTGTCCCGTTCTCTACATACTAAACAATTGCTGCCAAAAATGTTGAAACAGCACAATGCTTCTCGCTTGGTTTGTTGTGATGCATACTTATAACGAAAAATGCTGTCTTTTGATTGTAAATTTAACACCTGCGATAGAGAGCATAACTTCTCAGCGGCCCACAGTATAGGTACAAAGGAGAGACTTTCTTCTCCTCAACACCTCTGTGCATGTACAGAGCACTCCCATCATAATGAACAAGGTTATAACAAAATTTCATTTCAAGGAAGCAAATATCTTGAGTCCCAGAATAATTATCTACATACATGTACATGTATCTTGATGTACTTAAATTGATCAGCTGTAATAAAACTTTGATGTAATGGAAAACAAAAATAGAACTGTAGGCCTCTAGGACTTTGTTATAAATGTAGTGGGAGTGGCCTTGTTTTTGTTATTGTGTATGTTCCACTATGGACCAGTCTGAGTTATTATTTCCTGCATGTGGTGATACTTTGTGGTGATACTGTACAAGCTGTTATTTTCGCATACAGATATTTTCGCAAGTGAGGTCGCAGACTTGTTCGCGAGATGTTGTTTTTGTGAATGCACATCAAGGCCATCTAAAGTGCACCATTACCCTATCGCAGTGACATTTTCGTGTGTTGTTAAATTTGCAGTCCAACAGCGATTTGCAAAAATAACAGCTCATACAGTATACACATATACCACCTCTGGCATAAATTTACATTTTAATTTCAATGTCAAAATGAGTCACTATGTGGTTCACTTACCCTTGTTTTTGTTTTTTTGTTTTTTGTCGAAACTACTTGCACATGTCATATTGTTTTTTTACCGTGGAATAAAAATTGATCTTACTGTATGTTTTCAGTGTTTGCCAAATGAAGTTCCTTATTCTGTGGCGTTTTAGATCATGTTTTCAAACTTCAGATTTGTACTTGTTTATGTGAATACCAATCAGAGCAATGAGTGAGATTATTTCTAGTCACTAAATGTTTCATAAGAGCCTTTTAAATTGGTCTCACTCTAGGCAAATCCCTAAGTCTGCTCACCTTTTATATCAAAATTCATTTTCCCGAGAACCCAAGTACAGTGCACTCCCATTATAACGAACACAGTTGTAACAATCTTCAGGTTAAAACAAATTAAAAATTCATGTCACAACATAATCCGCTTTATGTCATTTATTGTTATTTTGTTCAGATATAAGGAAATTTTGATATAATGAAAGAAAACTGCTGGTCCCAAGGACTTTGTTTTAATGGAGTCCACTGTAGCATGGCATCAAGCTTCGACATCATTTCACTGAAATACAGAGCAGTTGATTATTTCTACTGTAGCTGGATGAAATTACAGCAACAAATGTATTTTTAAACCAAAGTTTATTAACTCTCAACCTTTGGCCTTGAGGATCGTATTTTTTTCCTTGAAAAATAGAAAAACAAAACAAAACAAAACAAAACCGTACAGTAGTATACCTGGACAGTCCCCCCCCCCCAAAAAAATGAAGCCATTGAGTAGTGCTTTGTCTATCACAAACACACACACACACACACACACACACACACACACACACACACACATTGGATGGACGGCTAGACCAAGGAGGTTTAAGAGATTCAACTGGTGTTAATTATTCAATAAGCTGTCAGTTTTCTTTGGATGTACAAAAGAATTTCACAGGTGCATTTGTGCCTTTGATGATCACTGCTTGATGATGCCATCTTGCGGAGCAATCTCAAGATTCATTTTTAAAGTTGACATAATGTTGGCTTTCTTTTGCTTGTTTATTCATTGAATGAAATGAAATCTCACGTAATGTTAAAGCATACAAAACAAGTTGTCCTGTTCAGACCAGTACGTATCATGTGAAAGTGTTCAAAACTGTACCATCCTGCAAAGTTGATTTTGTCCATTTCCACTTACTTCCCACAAATGAAACTGATATGACATAATCTTCAAGCATAATTCTTTGATACAGATACAGTTGAACCTCTCGTATCCGGACAAGTCGGGACCGGGGTTCATCCAGATAAGGGATTTGGCCGGATACGGGAGACTCAATGCTTTAAACATGTACATATACATACACATGTACTGATGTAGCCCATGTAGTACCACAATGTGGTACTACAAAGGGCTGCATCAGTACATGTGTATACTGCAACCTTTTCATTGTTACACTCAGTAACAGACCCCAAAATAGAGGTTCGTGTTTGCAAGAATGAAATCATTTTCTTTTATAAATTCTTGGGATGATTTACCTAAATAATTATTGTCCCCGCCGAACGAGTTCGAGCAGGGGACTATGAAACGGGCTCCGTACGTGTGTGTGTCCGTGTGTCCGTCCGTGTGTCCGTCCGTCCGTCCGTCCGTGTGTCCGTGTGTGCGTCCGTGTGTGATCAAAATCTTCAATTTGCTACTTCTCTGTCATTTATGAGCCAATTTTGATTCTGTTTGCTTTATATGATAGCACTACATGGGAGCTTTGAAACTTCTACACAGAATTTCAGTCGTGACCTTTGACCTTGACCTTTGACCTATATTGTACATTTTGCTACAAAATGCTACTCCTTCGCCATTTCTAACCCGATTTCGATTCCGTCTGCTTTATATGATGGCACTAGGTGAGGGCTTCAAAACTTCTACACAGAATTTTGACCTTTGACTTCTTTGACCTTTGACCTTGATTTTTGACCTATATTGTACATTTTGCTACAAAATGCTACTCCTTCGCCATTTCTAACCCGATTTCGATTCCGTTTGCTTTATGTGATGGCACTAGGTGAGGGCTTCAAAACTTCTACACAGAATGTTGACCTTTGCCTTCTTTGACCTTTGACCTTGATTTTTTACCTATATTGTACATTTTGCTACAAAATGCTACTCCTTCGCCATTTCTAACCCGATTTCGATTCCGTTTGCTTTATGTGATGGCACTAGGTGAGGGCTTCAAAACTTCTACACAGAATTTTGACCTTTGCCTTCTTTGACCTTTGACCTTGATTTTTTACCTATATTGTACATTTTGCTACAAAATGCTACTCCTTCGCCATTTCTAACCCGATTTCGATTCCGTTTGCTTTATGTGATGGCACTAGGTGAGGGCTTCAAAACTTCTACACAGAATGTTGACCTTTGCCTTCTTTGACCTTTGACCTTGATTTTTTACCTATATTGTACATTTTGCTACAAAATGCTACTCCTTCGCCATTTCTAACCCGATTTCGATTCCGTTTGCTTTATGTGATGGCACTAGGTGAGGGCTTCAAAACTTCTACACAGAATTTTGACCTTTGCCTTCTTTGACCTTTGACCTTGATTTTTTACCTATATTGTACATTTTGCTACAAAATGCTACTCCTTCGCCATTTCTAACCCGATTTCGATTCCGTTTGCTTTATGTGATGGCACTAGGTGAGGGCTTCAAAACTTCTACACAGAATTTTGACCTTTGCCTTCTTTGACCTTTGACCTTGATTTTTGACCTATATTGTACATTTTGCTACAAAATGCTACTCCTTCACCATTTCTAACCCGATTTCGATTCCGTTTGCTTTATGTGATGGCACTAGGTGAGGGCTTCAAAACTTTTACACAGAATTTTGACCTTTGCCTTCTTTGACCTTTGACCTTGATTTTTGACCTGTATTGTACATTGGCTACAAAATGCTATTCCTTCACCATTTCTAACCCGATTTCGATTCCGTTTGCTTTATGTGATGGCACTAGGTGAGGGCTTCAAAACTTTTACACAGAATTTTGACCTTTGACTTCTTTGACCTTTGACCTTGATTTTTGACCTATATTGCACATTTTGCTACAAAATGCTACTTCCGGCGGGGACATATATTACGCACCGCGTAATTTCTACTTTTCCTTGTTAAGAAATGTATCAAGTAGATCTTGAAAATAAACAGTACGAGTCGACAATACTACGCTTCAAAATTCGATCATCACGGCTCGGCAAAGTCGACTGTAGGTCGCCATTGTTAGATTGAGTTGGGAATCCCCCTCTCCTCCCGTAATTATTAAAATAAAAGAGAAAAATCACGGCGAGATTGCGTCCGTATAATAGAGAGATCCGGATAAAGGGAGGCCGGATAAGAGAGGTTCAACTGTATGTTGTACACTGTTTATCAGATTCATGCCCAGTCAAGTAGCTTTCATTTTATTTCATCAGTTTTTACTCAATTTCGATTCTAGGATCCCTGTGCCTTTACTGTTATACACATGTATATCACATATCTTTTAGAAGTAGGCATGGCGAAAGGTAATGTACCATCACTAAGACATGTATCTTCCCTAGAAAGTGGCTGGTGATTACGCAATGAGACACCAGTCAATTGTCTTCCTATCTGAGCGGCAGATCCAATTTGGCACATGCTTCAAATATATGTATTTTCGAGTGGTGGCATCAGACACCAAGCAAAGGAAATGAGAGAAAGCAGTGACTCCATTCTCTTAAACCTCCTTATATAGACGTCAAGACAACCAAAAAAAATCATAAAGGCTCCATCGCATATAGTGCGTCCATCACCCTTCATGTCAGATCTGTTTCATTGTTTTCTTTTGATGTGTTCTACACTTTGCACACAATCATTTTCTTAAGACTATACACTGTACAAGAAGACCCGAACGATAACTTGTTCATTCATTATCTTTACAGTTTGTATTTAATGTACAAAGAAACTACTTGACAAAAACGTGACAAAGAATATGATTTGTACACAAAGGGCAATAGATATTTTTTTCCCATTCGTATGAAGCAAATATCACTTTGAGTCAACACAATACATTTATGAGCAATACATTACTCTCATCGGTGGAAATGAAATTTGCATAATCTTGCCTTGGGCATATTAAATGACACTCTTTTTTTCACTTTCAAGACAATATCCATTTTATTTTGCAGAATCCAAGCTATTCATTGCAATGGCAAGGAAAGTAAAACAAATCACATTCTAAAATCTGGACTATTCTGTTAAGAACAGAAAAAACGAGAATCTCTTGAAAAGGTAAAGCATCACTTTATCAAACACAATATTACTGCAAATCTTTATGGTGCAGTCAGTGGAAAGCTATGCATATGTACTATAACTGACCCCTCCCCCTAAAAAAAAAAACAACTAACAAACAAACAAAAACAGAAACAAACATACATTTTCCCCTAGAAGCTTTTCAAGTAGCCTTGACTATTTTTCATGACAAAGTATGAATGATTCCTTTTGAAACAAACTGAAAAAAGTTTTGCAAAAAGTTGAATTACATGATGCTATTAAACTAGAATGTACAAAGTAATTTACAAGTGACATCTTACTATACATTCCTCTCTCCCAAAGAGAATGCACTGTTCCATAAGTGGACAATGCCTCTACAAAATAAAAAACTCAGTATGAAATGGCTTGCAATCTTCTTTTTTTTTTTCCTCCTTCTGCGTGCTTGTGCAGTATTTGCATGAAATTCTCATTTATATCAAAGAAACACGAGTGACATTCCTCTGATGGGAGCACAAACGGAACAAGAATTGGGATACTTCACAAAATCTTATTTCATGACTGCAATGCTCAGGAATTTATAGAATATCACAAATTGAGGTCACTTCTGGCCTCTCTTTCCATTACAAAAATGTCAAGGTGAACTTATTTCAACCCCAAAGTGCACTGCTGAAGACAAAGATATCCATATTCAAGCCTTATAAAGTTTGGGGGAATGTGTCAGTTTTCTCTTCTACAGAATATGTGTTCAACTACCTGTCTCTGAATTACGGAACACCAACAAACCCCTATGGGCAACTCGTCGAATCAACACTTTTTGTGTGTGTACATAAAGCACTGTTGCATCATTTGCATAAGCGGCATTCATTTGCACACTGTTCCTCCAGTGCAAAGTTTCATGGTCCAAAAGCGTGATTTGGAAGTTCACCTATGATAAAAGATGGCAATATATCCTGCACGGATCATTTGCTGGTTTATGATTTTTCTATCTTATCCCAAAGGTTCAAATACTGATGGTGAAATGAAAGTTGCTAGCAAATGCTTAAAGCGTCAGCCATTTTCTGGAGTCACACTGCCCATGCAGCACACTCCATCGCTGTTGAGTTCCAAATTCAAGACAGAGAACAAAAACTTAGGAATGTTAATGCATCTTGGGAACTCTCCAAAAGACCGAGATGACAGAATGGGGCTCTCCTAGGCCGTTTCCATGGCAGCAGCGGAGTCCTCGGTAGGAAGCTTTTTTGTTTTGATCTCCTGTATGGCAACAATGTAACAAAAGACAAAATTGACACAAAAATTAATGAATACTTACGGTCTACAACATCGTACACAAATAACATGCCAATGTTGAAATGGGTGGACAATAACTGTGCGCATCAACAGTTACATAACATCTTTTCAAATCTTATACAAGTTAACTTTTACTATGACAAACTTGAGAAAATATTTCCAGCCATGTGATAAAATGTGACTGCCTAGCTCAACTTGTTGATTAGGACTCTCTGTAATGGACCAAAATATCTCATTTGGGTTGACCGACTCACATTTTTAAAAGTTTGTCATACCTGGGAGCGTATTCTTTCCTCAACTACTGTCAAAATTTAGTGGCTTGAAACAAGCTGAGATATAATTGTAACAGTTTTTCTGGACCATTTTTTTTTTCTTTGGGTGGGGGAGGGGTGGGTGGTCCAGAGAGGTGCTGTTTACACTGGAAAATAGGACACACTTTTCCTTAACTCTCTTATTTCAGTCATCGTTTGAATTGGGTAGGATGCACTCCTCAACCTTTTTTTTAACGCAAGGCCCACTTTGGATACTGCAATTTTTTTTTGAAGCCCATACTTAGATCAAATATGAATCTTTATTAATTTTATATCTGACGAAAATCATGACCTACCATCGACCAGGGAGAGCTTCGCAGCCCAATAGTTGAGAAGGGGGGGGGGGGGGAAGGTGGGGGTTAGATGGTTCAATTTTAACAAGTTGCACATCATTTTAATGCTTAGAGCTTACTCTTAACTATGTAGAAAAGTGGAAATTCAGTTTGGCCTTCTTTTTGTGGGTTTTGAGCTGGGCAGTCAAACATGTCTGCTGTGAACAAGATATTGCTATGACCAGCTTTCAAAACCACAGTCTTGAGAAAAACAATGTAAGATACCCTCGCTCATTTTTGATGGCATTTTTTAGATTTTTTCCCTATTTCAGCACATGTTCAACAAGCACTTGAGAAAGCAGATATGTAAAGTCTCTGTTTTGATGGATTCTGCCAAAACACACTGCAAAAAGAAAAAGAAAAAATCTCTAAGTGGCATAAGATATGAGTTTGAAGTTTTGTATGGCAGCAGAGAGAAATGACAAGAAGTTGGCTCAAAATCTAGAAATTACAGAGGGAAAGCGAGAAAAATATGTCATAGGATAGCCAGAGATGATTAAGTACGTATTTCATTTATACACAGCCACTGGCAGACTGGTGTGAATATGATTGGACCAAAGCACCGACACTGATGAAAGTGAATGGAAAATGCGGATAGGTACACCATGTCATAAGATGCAAGATCCCCAATCTGAATCAACTCAGGAATAAGACATAACACATATATGAATATGAATATGATTTTCAAAGCACACCATGTCTGTGCATAAAAAACATTCACTTGACATGTCATGTAATGGACCAGATAAATGCGAAATCTCTTGATTCAGATCCTACAACAACCCTTTTTTTAAGGTACCAGTACACAAGAAGAGTCAAAAGTAACTGTACATTTGGTGCTCTGATCCTATGCTAAGAAATGCTTCAAGGGTAATCAGAAATCAAGTTCAAATGCACAGGGTAACAGATAACTAGAGATAGATCTTAAAAAGATTTATGCAATGACATTTGCGAATGCGAAGGAAAAGTCCTAGGGTGACGCTATGAGCCCCCTCACCGATGGTTTTTCCGGCGAGAGTTTCCCATCGCCATTGGTCAGGGTTTCGCCGTTGGTGTCGCCGTTCGTTTGACCGTTGCCGTTGGCGATGGCTGCATCTCCTGCGCCATTGACAGCCGCCTTCTCCTTCTCCCCGCTGCTGTCGGCCTTCGTATCCTTGGTAACGTTTTCCTCCTCCTCCTCCTGACGGCTTCTCTTCGTCTCCGCCGACGTTCCTGGCTCCGCATCACCCTCCTCCGGCTTTCTCTGTGATGGTGGTGGTGGTTTGGAACAATTCTGTCATAGGTTGTTTGTTTTTTGTTTAACCCAGGCAGTTTTTAATAAGCGTGGAGACAAATGACAAGAGACTGAATGATAAAAAATAAATGGTGATGAAGGCAAAAAAAAAAAAGAGAAAATAAAATAAAAAACAAAGCAATGACATGTCTGTTATGCAGATATGAAAGGTTATGGAAAAACAATGGAATGCATGCAACCATGTTAAAATCCTTCATACAATGATTCAGATGTTAGAAGGGGATGGGGAAGTAAAAATGACTCATATGAAGCAAAATAATAAAAAAAAAAACCACATCAACAAATCAACATGCTGAGGAAGTCATAATATGCATTAAAAAAAAAAATCAGAAATGCATAAACATAAACAAACACAGACAAAAGAAAATTACATGCAAGCACAAACAACCAATGAACTACCTGCAATCAGGTCATGTGCTATCAAGGAAATACAACTGTATCAGGTCGGATATTTCTCATCCATAGCAAAAAGAAAGGAAGAAGAAAAAAAGGGCCACACATAATATCAAAAGTAGAACACAACAACTTTTTCTAACCTTGCATTCTACACTTGCCAGAACAAAGATCTAGATTTTGGCACCACTTTCCATAGCCTTTTGACAAGGCCTTCTTGGCTGAGGAATGAGACTAACTTGCCATACCAAGCTTTGCGAGTAATGGGTGAACACAAATTCTAGTGGCACAGCCACATGGCCTCATATAACTCAGTTTTGTTTTGTTTTCCGCCACTTTGTGACATAAGCGATAATGAATTATTCATGTACTCATGAGCCAATCAGCAGTTGGTATGCTACGCTGTGTAAGAATAATTTCGCATGTTCTAATTTTGTGGGTGATCATGATGACTCAGCACTTTTACAGTTTACTGCTACTGCTACATGTCAAAAATTTCCACACCATGAAAAATTCCACTTTACAGTGACCCTTTCACAACCACCATTTCAACATACCACTGATGTTGTCCACAGAAAATTTGTCAATGGGAATGAAAGAGTTTACCTACCTTCCTTTTAACGAGATGTGAAGCATCCTGCACCTTTTCTCCGCCAGCCCTTCTCACCGCAATCTGTAGGTGACAAGGAGGTTGAATTAACAAAACAAAAACACTATTTATTAAAAATTAAATGTACATGTATTTAAAAATACATTTTTTTAATTGATCAGTCACTCAAGTGTCATGTTTTTGTAATCAAAAAAATTACGGAGATCTATTAGCGAAAGTGAAGTGTGAATTTGCGTGTGTGAGTCATGCATTTGACTGAAGTTACGTACAGTTTAACCTCTATTAACCAGCCACATCAGGACCAGCGTGCATCCAAAACCCACACACTGTACACAGAAAAGTCATTTAAAATTGCCATTTGCCGTGACACTGGTCACAGAAATCTGCTATACCTCGGCAAGTGTACCCCCAATTTTTTTTTATACAATCTCAAAATGTGTGCAAGATGTAAAAGAAAAGGGTTAAATTTCAGTGAAAAAAATTGTCGAGTTTAAAAAGATTATCACAAATAACGTTGGGGTGGGTGGTGGGAACTAGTGGCTGGAATGTAATACAGTTGCTCATCTCGAATGCACTGCCATGTATTCACGTAATTACGCACCTGTTGAATAGGCGCAGATGATGATGATGATGGAGCAAAACCCGATGAGGATGAAGTGCTGGGGCCAGCTCCATCTGAGCTCTCTCCTCCCACTGGTCCTTGAAGCTTCATCTCTTTGGCATCCTCCAACTGTGGATGAAGAATTATCAAGAAAAACAAACAAACATAGTTTATGGGTACATCGGAGCAACCCTGTTAAAAAGCAAAACATTGTACAATACAGACAAACACAGTTTTCAGGTCAATGAATGTAGCTTTGGGTGAATGATATACTTAAAAACAAAACATATTTCTGCTTTTCTCAAATGTACAGATCGTCAAACATATATAAGCAGTGAAACTTTCACAGTAATTTAATGTGCATTACATGTCATACCTTGATCTCCTTTGTCATCATATAACATATTTCATGAGTGACAGACACTTCAATCTATACATAATTACCTCCGCCAAGGAAGGATGTTATGTTTTCATCAGCATTTGTTTATCTGCGTGCAAAATAACTCAAAAAGTCATAAAGATTTGGATGAAACTTACAGGAAAGGTTGAGAATGACACGAGGAACAGATGATTAAGTTTTGGTAGTGATTCACAAATTTTTATGGATATCATGAAGGATTGTTTATATTTTGGCAGGTAGGGTCAATGAACTCGGGAGTTCAAGCTGCACATTTCAAGGTTTGCATACACGCACTGAAGTGCGTGCTTCGCTCCGGCGAGGTGCCACGCAGCTAGAAGCTGATGACGTAACAAAAGACTGCTATATTGGGAAATCTGGTGATTATCAGCATGCATACATACAGGAAATCACTGATCTCATGTGGAGAACACGATCAGTGGAGGAGATGAACTGCTTGGCGGAGGTCTGTGCTCTCAGAGTGCTTCTCCAGTTATTAAAGTAATGACTCATGCTCTTGCAGAAACACTAAATATACCCTTCTTTCTCCTAGATAAACACATGCATAGATGAAGCTACAATTGGACATCCACTATCCCTGGTTTCAAAATATGTACTGACATACTTCAAAAGAAAGAATTGGGTAAAGGCACTTGGAAAAGACAACAAACTCTCTTTATAAGTCAGAAAAGAGACACAGTACATCTGCTGAGAGAATTTTCTCTTTGTTTTTGTGCCACTTGTGCTATTGTTCCTTTTTTGAGTCAAGTCTGTAAACCAAGCCCTTGTGGTCTCTGTCACCGAGGTCTTATTTTCCTCTCACCTTGCTCACGATGTCTGGAAGAAGTTCCTTGAGTTCATCAACCTCCTTCTGGTCTTTGAAGAGGGGATCATCTTCATTGGCCTTTTCTGTGGTGGGTAAGCATGATTAACAGGCCACTTTACCGACGGATTCAAATGTACGAAATTTTCCCCTTTGAGGGCTTAATTACAAGCTACACAATTAACAAAATGCTTCTTGGATATGCCTGAGGACCTGGAATCTAGTGTGCACATATTCACTGGTACTATTTTGGACAAATCCAGGGCAAGCCCCACATGATAGCAATGGAATATGTTAATTCATACTGTGGTTTGTTTTGTTTCGTTTTGTTTTTGTTTTGTTGTTGTTGATGTTTTTTTTTTGGGGGGGGGGGGGGGGGGAGGGGGGACATTATTGCTTCCAAACATATACACTGCACTTTTACGCAAACTACTTTGCTTGTGAGTAAGGTATCAATAATTATTAGCACCATCAACATTACAATACCAGTATGTAAATAGGCACTATTGAAGATTTTTCCTCAGTTTTCACTGATTCAATTACATTCTTATCACTGCTGTATGAGATCCTCCTGTACAATCATTAATTAGATCACTTGCCATATCTTTGCATACTACAATGTTTGGGAAATTTGAGAAACATGCTACAGAATAAAAACTTTGTTGCCGTTAAGATTTATAGCTCTTATAAAAAATATTCCAATGGAAAAAAAAATAGTTAAAACAATACTGAATATGCCAAATATTTCGAGAATTTTATGAGTCGGGTGCTATTCACAAATTTAAAAACACAAGAAAATGCTCTGATCCCCTGACGTGAATGTGATGTGCACGCATGCATTTCTCCATTCATACTCCATGATCATGAAAGTAAGCGCTTATGAAATTATTCGATAAGTCCCGATTGGCGAAAAATCAGACTCACAATATGGCATACACAATAATGAGAAGTATCTACATCTGGGGTCCCGTTTACAGTGCAGGGCTGGGCCAAGCCCGGCCTCAATTGCGGTACTCTGCCCTGCAATTATATGCATTTACAGTGGGGGGCGCGGCCAAGCTTTTAATTCCAACCTACCAATATTCTGTCATAGTGGCGCTCTGCTCGTAAACAAATGATTACTAGTATTTGGGAGCGTGCCCGGGTCCCAGGTCAGAGGCACTGGTGGGGGGTGGGGGTGCTATTTGCAATGAACAAAGGGCTACTGTTTTTATACAGGGCGAACTTTAGAATATGTGACCCGCTACAACAAAATGATCCTAAAGTCGGGCGAGGTCGATTATTTGAAAATTGCATGACGCAATTTCCTAATCTTTCTGCTTTAAATTGATATATAACACGTCTTATAAAAATAATCGGCTGCGGAGATATCGATGTTTAAAAGAGAGCATGTCAAGACATCTGGGAAATCACTGTTTCGAGAAAAGCGCCCTAAAAGTTCTCCTTGCGACGCAATCACAATCAAGAGACACGCAAGTCAGTATTCACCTCCGGACAATAGAAGTTAAGCCCTAGCAACCCCCGAAATGCTCATTCAAACACAGCGTCGGCGGTCTCCTCACCGACCAATCAGTGACCAGGATGTCAGGAGAAGCGGCTAGGCATAGCGCAACCCGCCCGCATGCACCAGTCGACTGGGCAGCGTGCGAGCTTCATGCTTCGGTTAGCGGCAAGCAGCAAACTGACCAATGAGATCACTCTGGTCATTGTTAGGGGCGGAGCCTATGTGTGGCGCTCAATCCAAATGTTCGAACCAGTTTCTGCTTCGTTGAAGCGCCAAAAAAAATGGTCCAGAAAAACGCTATTTTTTGGTCTTTCCTTTCATCATTTTGCTTCAAAATTTCGACAGATGATAGAAGACATGTCAGACTCTAATAATATGTCAAATTCAGAAAATCGTAAGTTTTGAACAATTTTGATGCTCTAACTTCAAACTCGATTTTCACGGCTTCGACCGTGCGCGACTTTAGGACCATTTTGTTGTAGCGGGTCACATATTACTCTCAAAGCTGCTCTATCCGACTGGTTATTTGTTTTCTATGCACAAGAACACAAGAATATGAACGAGGACGAACGAAATGATGTAGCACAGTTATGATGATTCGATAATTTAAATTTAAACACAAGTTTGTAACTACTACCTCTCCTCGAACCGAGTTGCTAATGATGATTCCATAGCGTACATCGAAGAAATTTTGCTAAATGCGGAATGGCGATGTCATATCCTACGATGTCACGATCATTGCACTTCTCGGGTCGCAATTTGGTACTGCATTTGGCCCAGCTTGCATTTACAGTTAGAAAAGGCCAGGCCGAGCCCAGGCTGAAACCCGGGCCGAGACTAACTCCAGAGCTTGGCCAAGTATGCAGCCGTTTTCGGTACCGCATTTGGCATTGTGTCCATGTACAGTGAAAGGAAGGCCGGGCTGAGCCCAGCCTTTTCACTCACTGTAAAACCGGGTCTGGGTGCAGAACATGACATATATATCACAAAGCTTCTGGACTATTACCTTTTCCCTTTCCCTCAGCCTCCGACACCCTCTTCTCCAGGGTGGCCAGCCGTGCCTCAATCAGTTGCTTGGAGAGATTGTAGTGCTGCAGATTAAAATGAAAAATGTGATGAAAAAGTGAAACAAGTCCCAGGAGGATGGGGGTTGGGAAGGATACATTTTGTTTTTAATTTTTGTTAAAGATGCACAGGCTTATCCAGTACTGGCTTTTTCTTATCCCCCCAAAAAACAACAACAAAAAAAAAACAAACAACCAAATGAACAAACAAAACAACAACAAACAAACAAAAAACCAAAACAAACATCAACTAAAAAAAAACAGAAAGAAAGGCAAAATCTGATTCTTGCTTAATCAAAACACATGCATGTGTTGGTTTTTTTTTAAATTTATATGACAGTTTCATAGTCTCTTTTGCTGGGGGCAGCATTGGAACAACTCGACTCGATTTCAATCCACTGACTTCAAATGGGTAGCTGGTCATTTTCAGGTGAGGGGGAAAATGCTGTATGATGACAAAATCTATCTTTTTATGTTGACATCAAATACAGTCATAAACACAAACAGCAAAATAATGGGAAGATCAAATGTCATGGATTAAAGATTAGCATGAAATGACAAATTTTTCATTGCAAAAAAAACAAAAACAAAACACCTATTTTTTCTTTCCAGGCTGATGAAAATGAGGCAAGTAAGCATTTTAGCCAATGGTTTAGATATTGGAATCTATAGGGTAACAGGTGAAAAAAATGATTTGAAAGGTCAAGACTATGATCTTACCTCAATGGACCTGTCATACTTCTGAGCAAATGTGTATGCCAGGCCAAGATTATAATGTCTGCATCATATCATTAAGGATCATCTATACCGGGTACTTCATTGTGAATTCAACATATGAAGGGAAAGAGATACAGGTTTACACTTATTAAAAGTCTGTATAAAGTTTTGAAAAAGAGATGCAATGAATATAATTTGAACTGAATTTGAACAGGTGAAACTTCCAATTCTATACCTCTGTTATACTAAAAATGGAAATCCAAACTCTTCCCTTTGTCTGTTTATAGTCTATTCAATAAAATCAATATGAATGTGTTGTGGAAGCATAACTTTATATCAAATTTTCACTGCTCTATTAAACTATTTTCTCTCTCTAATCCTTCCAAAATTCATGTACAAAATTTCCAAATCACTACCAAAATTTAATCATCTGTTCTTTGTGCCTTTATCAACTTTTCCTGCAAGTTTCATCCAAATCCATTCACAACTTTTTGAGTTATTTTGCTAAGAGACAGACAGACAAACAAACCAACGTTGGCAAAAACATAACCTCCTTGGCGGGGGAAATTATAATGAAAAAGGCACTCCAACAAACACATACATCAAAATTATAATATAGAGGCACAGGACCAAACCACTGAGATGTTGTTGCATTAAAGACTTGATGGTTATAAAGGATACGTTCCAGCCAGCAGCCTACTCTCCGGATCCAGGTACTTCTTCTGGATCTCCAGGCAGCTGGTGAAGTCGACGATGCTCTGCACGTACTGCTCCGTCTCCAGGCCCAGCTCGCCCAGCTTGAGGTGGATCTGGGAAACCTTGAGTTGAAACTCCTCTGATTCGTTCCTTGTTGATGCAGCAGGAAAATGAATAAGAAAATACAGTGGACCCCCGTTATAACAAAGTCCTCGGAACCAGTAGTTCTTTGTCGTTATATCAAAATTTCATTATATCCGAACAAATAAACAATAAAAATACATAAAGTGGAAAATGTTGTGGCCTGAATTTTTACTTTGTTGTAACTGGAATTTCGTTATAACCGTGTTCATCATAACGGGAGTACACTGCAGTAATGATGATGATGATCACAGTCACTTTCAGAAGACAACTTCCAAATAAGCCAGTTTGGGGTTCCACTTTGGGCATAAACAGAAAAAGGTCATTATTCCTATTTTGTACCAACAGGGCATATTGGTTTTTTCAATTCAATGAGATCAGCATCTGTGATGTAATGATTATTCAAGTAATCCTTCTAAATGGTGTTTGCCAGCATATCCACCCGACAGAAAAAGTGATACATGCGTATTTGGCGATATCAATTAGAAAAGATTTATGCATTCCCTGCAAAATTATGAAATGGATGCTTTCGCAAGTGCTAATAATTTGACCATTCTGGTCACTTGACCATTTTGGTCACTTGGACTATGCAAGTTCATCCTTCATTTGAACACGACTGATGAATTCTATAAATTGTTTCAGTATGTATGTCAGGCAAGCTTATGCATTTTGCTGCTTTGAGGAAAAAAGTAAGGCCATTTGCACCAATGTGCACATGAACTAAGTCTGAACTGGCTTCCTGTCACAGTATGTCTGCTCTGGCCATGTGTAGCAACAGCTGATCAGGACAACCTACCTGCTCAAGATTACTCTGGCTAGTTCCAACATCTCCCAAGCCAGCTGAAAGTTTGGAATGTCGTCAGCATCTTCTTTCTGATAAATAAAATTACAAAGAAGACCATCAATGATGCATCAACAATCACGTCACAGAAAGTAAAAACTGAAAACAAAAATCACCAATGTGTAACAACAGCATAATGTATTATGAAAATTTAGATCATTTCATAATATACAAATTACAGCCTCAAAACATTTTAAACCAAGACCATCAAAGTTCAACATTTCTGTGAAAATTGAATGAAAAATTGACAAAGCATACATCATAGTACTAGTATTATAACCAGAAGTTGGAAGCTGATGAAAAAAGAAGGAAAAACAAGTCATCGGCAAACACGTGAACTACAATAAAGATACATTTGTACTTTGCTTGGCATACAGTTACCAGTTGCCTACATTTAAGTTTCTAATAGCAAGATACATTTTGTGTACAACTGTAACTTCCTCATTTGAGGTGAATAGGCATACAGCTAACCCAGTCTTTTCATTCATCAATGTCTCATACAGTTTAGTGCATGATACATCCCTTCGTTAAAAGCAATAAATCTCGAGTGTGAAACCAACTGAAATTCTGGGAGTTTTGGATTCCACACCAGCATCTCACCTGATCAGACTTTTCTCCTCCTTCTGTTGTATCAGGCTCAGCATCCTCATCATCATCTGAAATGAAAGATCAGGTCCGATTATTTTACACAGGTGGCCCATGGAGGACTAGAATCTTAGGTTTAATTCCTTGCCTGGCAAGAAGGGGAATATTCTCATGCAATCTATTGCTGAAGCCATGGGGATCATAGCATAATCAGTCTCTAAAACAGAGTATGCACATGAAGTCTTTACAGCCGAAGATCCAAGTATCCCCCTCCCGATATACACCTCGTGTTAACACTAAATGTTTTGTATCAAAAGTACTGTACAAAGGTGAGCTTTCTCAAAAATCTTGCAGTAATTAGTCATGGTTTAACATTTCTTCATCATCAAAGTCCAATGCATGAAGATTGAACTTCATCTTTGCAGTTTATATTGCTTTGGAACAAATCTATACAAACACACCATTCCCCCCCCCCCCCCCCAGGATATTGCAATTACTTTTCAGGATATATTGTTATTACCACAGTAGTTGCAAGAGTTGCAACATTCTCTTCCAGCTGGTACTCTGAATTAGAGAGCAAAATTACTGGGAGTTGCATGTAGCTAAGTTATGTAACATCTATGCATTTGCATTTAAAATAAAATCGACACCGACACATGCAACAGAAAGCAGCATTTTCCATACAGAGACAAGTGATTAGTAAACAACTCAAACTGAAAGCAAAAATCCATCATGTCAAGACTTTGCTTTCTTCTCATGAGAGATTAGTGAATATAATAACAACTTGAAGACATATAAATTGCATGTTTGAGTTGCACCCTCCTTATCTGCATATTGCCAGCTATGTATTGATCTGGAGGTCAATGAAAAAGAAAGGCTGTTTAGGGTTCCCCTGGCTAAATGGCAGTCAATCTGCAGTCATTTGGTGGAACAGTAAAGGAAATAGTTTTTGCATTGCAAAATAGTGAGATCATAAATAAGCACCTCTCATTTTCTCATACTTTAATTAATCGATCTATCACAAGAGTGTTCATGAAAAAAAAAAAAAAAAAACGTGGAAAACAACTAGCTGTTGTTTCCTTTGAGAAAATTCATGTAAAAAGAAATCAGCATTTGAATGAGCACAAAATATAGGTTAGATGGATTCACAATTTCACAATATCAAAAATGGCATGCATCTGCGTGAAGCTTTAAAAGGGTTAGTGTACATTTAATATCAAATTAATGATCGTATGATGGCATAATCAATTATTGTAAACACGAACACATCCACAGCCACAGGAAAAAAAAAAATCAAAACATTGCTCAAACAGGAAATTAAGACTTGAATTGCTTGGATGTTACTGACATTTTCACAAAACAGCTGATGAAATGCAAGACAAAAATACACCTTGAGTGCTCCATTAACATCGATATGGGGATTGAAGAGTGTATACCTTTCTTTTCTTTTTTGGCATCATCTGCTTTCTCATCAGTCTTTGCTGCACTGGTTTCAGCATCACCCTTTTTACCCTTTGCCTCCCCCTCTTCAGCCTTTGCCTCCCCTTTCTCTTCCCCCTTCTTATCTTTACCATCAACTTCCTTTTTCATATCACCCTCTACAGCAGGTGCTTTCTCACTGTCATTTGGAATATCTTTTTTCTTCTTCTCATCACTTTTTGCTGCATCTTTCTCCTCTTTTCCTTTTGCTTCATCTTCCTTCTCTTCGCTCTTGTCTCCATTTTCTGTTTCTTCTCCAGTCTTCTCCTTATTTTCAGTCCCCTGTTTTAAATCTTCCTTTTTCAAATCTTCCTTTTCCGATTCATCCTTATCATCCCCACCTTCATCTGTCTCCATCTTCTCTTCGTTCTCCCCATCCCCCTCCCCCTTTTCCTTTTCCTTTTCCTCCTCCTCCTCCCCTCCCTTCTCTTTCTCGGATTCTTCCTTTTCGCAGGTTGCCTCAAGTGCTTCTTGCACCTGTTGGATTACTTCTTCTCTTTCTTTGGCTAAGACAAAAAGGGCGACAATGAATGGAAAGAAATGCGCATATAAATGTTTCCATAATACATATAGATAAATTTTGCTTTTGTTTTGATGGCTGACGGTCACTGGCCCTGAAACAAACTTTTGTAGAGGTTGCATTTTTAAAAGACATGAAAAGGGTTGCCTAAATTTTTCTACCATGGCAATATAAAGATGACCCTTCCCCCACCCCCAGCACAATCATCACCACCACTTGCCCCTGTAGCAGTAGAAAACTGTCCAATACATCTACATTAATTGGTAGGTGACCTTTACGGCTCACTTCCCAACTGGTTAGTTTTGGTTGAACAGATTCCAGAATAAGTAATGTAAGAGTTGCTATTTTTGAGGGTTGTGGATTGATCCCCTTGTAATGTTCATCGTTTAACACAGGATGAATGTTTTATCACATAATGGACACTTCGTTTAGTTGCCCTATTTAATTCTAAGTACACAATACTTTACCTTCTAGACCGTCTGCACTCTCTATGTTGCTTGTGCTGGGTTTCTCCTTCCCAGTGTTCTCATCATCATCGGAGTCAGAGTCTGCAGATTCGTTCGGGACCCCCTGCAGAGCATTACCAAGGACGCCATTCTCCATACTGGCCAGCTCCAAGAGGGCACAGCCATATCGGAAGTACGCCTCCCCACACTCATCCGCCATTTCGCCATACTTGGCAGCTCTGTGTCATGTGGGCAGAAAGAACAAGGGACATGTTGTTTACTTCTGGCAGAATGATAAGTCCCCTTCCCCGAGTAGGTCATACACTATATACATCAAAGTTTAGCAGATATTGCAATGTCATTGTGAAATCCCAGGTAATATGCAACTGCTCTGACTTCTGTATCTAAATATCATATTTCACTGTACAGAAATAACATCAGATCATATCAAATCAAACTATGTAATGTCAAGTAAAAATATCTTCTAAACAAGTGCATAATTTACTCTTTTCTTCTTTTACACAATGTCCTGGAAAGCCAATGATACAATTTCAGTGAATGATAACATCATTGAAATTAAACCTTCATCTGTGCGACAGCAGGGGAAGTTTTATCAAACTTTTTCATATTCATGTGTATTTTTTTTGAAGGTAGAGTATACATTCGCTTGACATATAATTGCCATATATGTGAAGGTAAATAATATAATTCAAGCCATCTGGAGGAGCTAGTATCATATTACTGAAGTTCCTTTCACATTTTCTTGGTGTAGCTCTGCCACTGTGACATTACATGACAATAGAGTTTTGACCTACAAAGGTTAGAAAGTGCAAGTTCAACACAGATCAAGCCACCCACAACGTGACCATGATGCTGTCCAACATTCGACCTCCTGCTACATGAAGAAATGTATGGTTTCGCGTGGGGCCAAATTTTGGCACAGAAGGTTGAACATTGGTGCAGGTTTTTTACTGATATTTCAAAAACTCCTACATGTAACTTGAGAGTTGGCAGTCAGGGGAAGTTTTATCAAACTTTTTCATATTCATGTGTATTTTTTTTGAAGGTAGAGTATACATTCGCTTGACATATAATTGCCATATATGTGAAGGTAAATAATATAATTCAAGCCATCTGGAGGAGCTAGTATCATATTACTGAAGTTCCTTTCACATTTTCTTGGTGTAGCTCTGCCACTGTGACATTACATGACAATAGAGTTTTGACCTACAAAGGTTAGAAAGTGCAAGTTCAACACAGATCAAGCCACCCACAACGTGACCATGATGCTGTCCAACATTCGACCTCCTGCTACATGAAGAAATGTATGGTTTCGCGTGGGGCCAAATTTTGGCACAGAAGGTTGAACATTGGTGCAGGTTTTTTACTGATATTTCAAAAACTCCTACATGTAACTTGAGAGTTGGCAGTCAGATTTTCATCAAACTTTTACTAAAATGTTTTGCCGTTTGCCAAAATCCACACATGCCTATGCAAGAAACTTCCCTTTAAATTCTTGCATTGGCTTCAAACTCACAACAACTCGCAAGCTTCCTGCAAGCACTGGACGGCAGCTGGTGGATCCCCAACAACAAGATTCCTTTTTCCTTGGCCTAAAAGATCCAGGGCCTCAGCATCAATGTCTTGGGCTCTGCAAAAAGAAAAAGAAAAAAGGAAGATACATTGTATGATTATGATTAATGAGTTTAAATGCTGACAGAAAAACATTTCTGAACATCTCAGAGAATGATTTATGAAAGAGATAGTAATTTTAATTCTAATAATAATAGGGACAGGGTTACTGTGCATAAAATTGAAATGACACTAATTCAAATTAATGCATAAATACAAAACTATGTTTGATGTGTGAGTGACATGAAATCTATAAAACAAACAAACAACCAAAACAAAAACAAACAATGCTCTACAAATGATATGCAATTTAAAAATTGATATTGGACACCTCACTTAAAGGGATGTTATAGTTGTTGTGAAGGGGCTTTAGGTTTCCAACTTTTTTTTGTGAGATAATGAGAAACCTCTTACGAAATATGAAAGAGCAATGTAATTCTGAGTGATTCAAAGTTTATTTGATGTAATTTGGTTTTGAAATGGTGGAGATATCCAATAAGCAAGGGGATCCTCATAAATGTGGGACCAACCTTTCATCAGTATCGCCTTGTCTCTTAATTTAAATTGTTTTTGGATATCTCAAATAAACTTTGAATTCCTCTTGGAATTGTATGCTTTGCAACATTTCATAAGTGGTGTTGGAGTATCTCACAAAAAGTTAAAAGCTTAATCCTTATCTCAGTCAATTGATACTACAAGTGTATACCATCTCTTTAAGAACTGCAAGTCTACACCAATTTTAATTTGGCTGTAATGAATATATATTCGTTGTGTTGCAATAGCCTAGCAAAGATACCCCCCTCCCCATTAAAATAAGTCTATTCTTTTTTTTAACCAAATTAATGAGAAAACTTAGGAGTTTATGACATCACTCGGCTCATTTCCATGTGGCAGCACTAGTATTGGAGTCAAGGTCTAGAAATTATGTTGTACTAAATTGTAGTGAATGCACTCTTATTCGGAGGAGGCATATGAGATTCATGGATTGAGAAACTGTCAGATTCCATCATTCTCCTGTCTTTTATTTTCATGCAGTAAGTGTTACATGATATGAAACTTTGCTATTCTGTAATTATGCAACAAACTACACGTAGGTCTGATTTTACAGGACTTTTTCATTGTGAGTCAACTCTAATGTACACTGTAGTGGAAAATTGCACTTTGACCCCTGAACTGCTTTTCAGTTTTCTGGCTCTCTGAACGACACTTTGTGTCTTTTTGTTAATGTTTTGAAGTGAAAACCCATGTTATTTCACTCAAACACATTTAACTTGATCAATAAAGGAATGCAGAAAAATATGTTTCATCATAAAACTAAAATTTTACAGCTACTTTAGCACTTAGTACAAATCAAATGATGTCAAAATATGAACTTTTGCACAAGTACAGGTATCAAAGAAAAATCAACATATGGGACTACAGACATTGTAGACATGATTCCTAACTAGTCTAGTCTATGGCATATGCAAATATCTCAGCAGTGAAAAGAGATAAATACTATACAAATTCTTTATTGGTGTACTCCAAAGATACTAATCTACAAAATTAATATCAGCACTGTTACTAACCCTGGCGCGGGGCGCTGCGTGCTGTGATACATGTTGGGGTCGCTGGTGCGGTTACACAGTTACTAACTACAATGTACAGTGTTGGTTTTAGTGTTAAATTAGTTTAAAATTTACATAGAAAATTTACAGAATCCAAACCATGGATCAAGTAAAATTTGAAAATTTTATAAATTCTGCATATTTTTTCAAACAAAATTTATGCCAAACACAAATTTTCAATGTGAAAATTTGTGTTTGTCTATTGAATTGTATTGGCATTTTAAGCCTCGAGCTAGTGTATTTTACATGTACCGGTATAAAAATGTCAGAACCCCCATTGAATTTATTGAAGCCGCCTTTTATCAAAAGGAAATTCAGTCACAATTCAGTCTATCCTCTCAAATTCAAAAAAGTTGTGTCCAGACTCTAGACCAACATGACATAAAGGATTAAAAAGACTTCAAGTAGAAATCATTATTCTTTATGGAGTCTAGACTGGAGTCTACAATTTCTACAAGAAAACAAAAAAGCGAGGCCCCAAAACTTAACGTTAAACGTTAAAGAAACACTCTGAAAAAAAATATATATATATATATCCTCCTCAGGCTCAGCAGATAGAGTACGTATATAATGTAGCAGCTCACAAAATTTATCATATTTATTAACTTAGATAAAAATAAATTTTAACTGTTACTTACACAGTGTTAGTTAGGAAAGTGTAACATTAGAACTCGAGAACAATCAACAAATCTGACAATGACAAATAGCAACATATAACTTTCTCTGGTACCTGTAACCTACATGTACATCTTCACAAGCCATGTCATGAGATGTGGTGGTGTGGTGAAATGAAATGCGGACTTCTTAGAAATCTTACCCATTCTCCTCAGGCTCGGCTGTCGCAGAGCTGGAACCAGCTTGTTGCTCTTTTTCCTCGGTAAGCATCTTCCAAAACTTGATGGTTCGAATCAATCAAACATCCAGGTTAGTTGTAATAGTGAAGATCTGAATTTCTACGGTAAATCTCAAATCAAAGAACACCTCTAGGCTCTAGTGACACATGTCCCGACTTTCCCGGTCCAGTCAGTGCCAAAGCAGAAACTCTAACTTACTGACACTCGTGTTAGAAGCTCCAGTTATTATTTCTGTTTGCACTGTGCATGTGTGTCGGCACTGATGGTAGCGAGAGGAACAGCGTGTATGTGATGTGACGATGCCCCTAAAGAAGAATAGGTTGCAAATCGAAAGAAATTGTAACCAAAATTGAACGTAATTTAAGCCAAACTTAAACCGTTCAGCTCTGCTGCAACACGTTCCACAACTTAATGCAACAGCTAATGCATGTATGAAGTGCATTCAATGCAATAGCTCACACATGCACAGTATAGTAGACGGCGACAAAAGATCCAGCAGTGCACAAAACCAATTTGAATGTTATGCATGCTATTCCGACGTTCATTCATTCGTGCAGTGTGTATTGCAATGTACAACATCTCACGTACACCATTTCGCGCGCTATCCTCCGAATAGCGCGCCGGCTGTTCCATGTAAGATTTATACAGCGAAAAATGCACAATGAGACCATAATTGCATTATCACATCAGTGATAGATAAGAACATTCCCTTTTGGTTGTGGCTATAGGAATTTTTGTAAAGAAATTTGCTATTCTACTTCTTCTTAAAATATTCTATCGCTCTCTATATGACAAAGAGGGGCTCAATTCGAACAACAATCTAAGAAAATTCAGTAAACGTAATTGCCATTTTCATATAAATATTCATGCAAAAAATGCATATTCATTGGGTGCGCTACATTGGTGTATTGAAAAACATTACGTGTCTTAGTTATATCTGAGGAGATTTAAAAATCAATGAATATAGTAAATAATGGTAAATGTATTATTTAATTGCTTATTTGATCCGACTGATAAAAAAATGAATTTTCTTGCGTAGACATTTCAGCACTCTACACTCATATGTGACGTCACTCATCCGCCATATTGAATTCATGTGAATGCAGCCTCGTGGTTTAGATTGCTCGTACGACACAGTTCGCACCTGAGAGAAATGAATTAAAGGTAAGTGAGAACATCATTTTCTTAGCTAGGTGTTTAACGATGCTACTCTTATGAACCGTTAAGTTCAAAATTTTGTCTTACTAAAGTGAAAGATCGTTTTGAAATGTCATATTATGACTACTAGTTTGACTGAGTCAATTCGCAAGTTCGTTCCTCCGCCCTGTATAGCGTTGTTACCCTGGCATCTTCCCCGCAATCTCTGGCGTGGTTAGTGTGCGTACTGCCGGTCGCAGGTCGCGCCCGCTCGTACGCCATACGTTGTACACGTGTAGCTGGTGCGTGTGACTGTGTGTGTGTTTGTCTTTGTGATCAATAATAACGGCGAGAGGTAAAATTAAGATAATTCTAAGTTGAAAGTGAAAATAGCGCTTGTTGTATTCTGACTTGTATAAATTCAGTTACTAATCTCTTTTCTTGCCTTTTGATCATGCTAAAATTTCATGCCCAGCCAGTGTAAGTGAGATGGTCGGATTGGATTTTTCTTTTTGTTTCTTTGCATAGAAAAAGAATTTAGCACCTTGTCCTTGGGCTGTGCAGTGTTGCTGGGCCTTAACTTTTACTTTTTGTGACTGTAGTTCGAATAAAAACACCAGTTTTCAGCCACCCTCCAGAATCTGGACACTTATCACTATCACTTATCAGGACACAAGACAGCAAATAAATTGTATTGTCACAAGTTACAACACACACATTAATTTATCACATCTGCACATCATTTCACATACGTACTGGCACTGTCGTCTGGTTGTTCACAACAGGGAAGTCACTTACTTGGTCACCTCTGAAAATCCTTATAAATCCCAAATTTCACCATCAAAAAATGCAAAATCGGAGTAACTTTTCCAAAGCATGCGTGAATTATTAAAGTCCCGTGTTAAAATGTAAAAAATCAGGGTTGCTGAAAAAGCACCCAAAAAAAATTGAGAAATATGCTGTTCTTGTGCAAGATTTTTTGCTATACACTGTAAGTATAGCAATATATGCAGCGTGTGCGAACGGTACTTTGTTTTTCACTGACAGCCATTTTGAATAATTGGGAGTTCACGCGATTGCAGCTGTACTAGTGCAGCTCTGAAAGTGTGAAATCCCGATGTACCGTTCGCACATGCTGCATATGTAATCTTCGTTCTTTGTAAGTTCTAAATTGTGTACAATATGTCAATATCGATAACATATCAGTGAAAGCTGGAAGAAAATTGGACAACCCGATCAAAAGTTACGCACCAAAATACATGATGATTGAGTGAATGCAGTTCAATATCGACAGTGAAAGTTGGAGGAAAATAGGACAATCCGTTCAGAAGTTTTGAATTTTTGAAGTTTTGGTGATGAGACCGCTGCTTGAGGGGGGCATTTCATGAAGCATTTTGTCAGACCAAGTCGGACAAATTTACTTTCGGCCAATCAGATGCAGAGATTTCAGTAGCTTGTAACAGTTTGTCAGGAAAATATCCTACAACCCCAAAACGCTTCTAAATGCCCCCAGAAGACTAGTATGGATCATAACATCACATACTGTACAACTGTGTATGCTCTTCAATATAAAGAAAATAATCTGAGGAAAATTCAGCATTGGCCTGATATTTTCTTTTTTCTAGTAGAATGAAAGAGCACTAGACCTACCTCTTTCAGAAAACGGGATGAATTATACCCTTTACATACACTGTATTTCAGTAATACACTTGTAAGTCCATGGAGTGTGTTCTTTCCATAAGATATGAAATCATAATTTCTGGAATTATCTTTATTTTCTCTATATTGTAGTGCATGTTATGTCATGACCTGTAAGTCCTCTGATCCAGCGGTCTTGTCGCAAAAAAGAAAAAGAAAAAAAAAAAGAAGATAAAATCACAACTCGAGAACAGATTGTCAGATTTTCCTCAAAATTTCACTGATGTGTTCTACTAATATTTCTGCATTTACTCAATCCACATGTATATGTGGGATGAATTCCTTTTTATCTGTAGTCTTATTCCAGATGCTAAATTCCACATTTGTATAAAACTACAATAATTGTGTGAACAAGAAATTTGCACAGTATTATTTTGGAGAAGACTATTGCACCTTGGTATTGATAAGGCGTATGAATGATTTGTGAAAGAGGTCATCATGCATTTTACTGCTTTTGTCACAGTATCAAAACTTTACTTATGTCATGGATCAAAGAATGGTTGTAATCTGTTAAAATTGTCCCTTTTTTTATCATTTGCAGGTGTCACATACATGCTGAGGTCAGACAGTGTGGATTTCTCCAGCATTTATATTTCATGAACTGTTGAATTCAACAATATCAAAAATGAATCCCGAAAAGTTATCCAAGCTTCAGCAGCAAGTCAGAATAGGTGGCAAGGGTACCCAGAGGAGAAAAAAGAAAGTTGTCCACAAGACGGCCACAACAGACGACAAGAAATTGCAGAGCTCATTAAAGAAATTAGCTGTAAATAATATTCCTGGTATTGAAGAGGTAAGTTCAGGGAGGTGACCTTTTTTTCAGGAAAGAGTGATGGTAGCAATTGCACACAGTGGACTCCCGTTATAACAAAGTCCTTGGGACTGGCAGCTTTGTTTCGTTATATCGAAATTTCGTTGTAACAGAATAAATAAACAATAAGAATGTCATGTCATAATGTATATTTCACTACACAAAAGTTAATGGCAAATCCTAATGTTTCTTCATGTGCTTAATCCTAGTCTAAAGATTGATTTTCAGGGTGGGGTTGAGGGTTGGGGGGGGGGGTTATAGTATGGTACAGTTTGATATTGCATACATTTCCTAATACTGTAAACTAGAAACAATTGCAGCATGAAATTTGCTACTGCCTTTGGTCAGAAAAAAAGAAATGAATAATAGTGTGCATTTTTGCAATTCATGGCACCTCAAAGTTCCATGTGGGCATGGATGTGAACATTTCTGGTTTTTCAGCAAACAAAAATTTTAGCCTTGTAAACAGCAGGTTATCAGCAGCATGCAGTGTTCACATTATATCAATTTCTCTACATCCTCGAAAGATCAAGCGTTATGTCTCTTGCCCTTGACCAGGTAAATATGATCAAGGATGATGGTACTGTGATTCACTTCAACAACCCCAAAGTTCAAGCATCGTTAGCGGCCAACACATTTGCCATCAGTGGACATGCAGAAAACAAACAGCTGTCAGACATGTTACCCGGCATTATGAACCAGTTGGTAAGTTGTTTAGGGCCATTCAGCAGGAGTTGGCTCTACACCTCCACCCTGGAGGTGGCCTTATGTCTTTGGATTGTCTGTCCATTTGTCTGTCCCACCTGATTCTTATCATGATTGAAGAAAGACTGTTCTGTGGATTTTTTGTTGGTACTTGACCCAAGTATGTTACATGAGGTGTAGAAGCTTGGGTTAGTGTTGGGCAAAATCCCTCAAGGTCAAGGAATGCAAGTCCTTGACCTTTGGCTATGATGACTAACTCTTTCCTGATGTGGAAATAGGGGTGTAAGGGAGAGAAATGCTATATTGCTTCTTGAATTGCTTATCACCGATCAATCCAAAGCTACTGTAATGTGAAATTACATTTCCATTGTATATTTGTTATGTAAATTGTAAATTATTATTTAACAAATTATAAAGTTCATCTCCCAGGTAAAGAAACTTTGAATTTCCATACCCATACGCTAAGATAAGTTGGAACCTGGCGATTTATGGTTAGTACCTCATTAAAAGCAAATTTCCATTGTATCTGATCTTACAATAATGGGACTCCCCTGTATTAACTACCTAGGCACTTCAAGATTCTGTAGCACCTTTGGTGTTCCGAGGTACTCCCATGCGGCAAACGATACAGGTTTTATAAATTTGCCCAAGGTATTTATTTGTTCCCCCAATATTCTCTCTGATGCTGTCGATGTGTGCAGGGTATGGACAATGCAACTCTCCGTAGCAAGCTCCCACAAGACATGCCCATCCAGGAGGCCGGCGGCAAGACGATTGCAGTCAAGCCGGACACCATCGACGAGGAAGACGAGGATGTACCAGGTACGTTTGGTCGAAACAAATCGCCGGGTGTGAACTCACGGCAACATCGTCATAACCACGAGAAAGATACGTTGGGAACAAGATTGTCCCTTTTTGACTATTCTGGTGTTGCAAAATCACCTTTGCTAAATTCCTTTTTGGCAGCTGAAAAGGAATTTTATAGTAAGTACAAATGAAATGTCAAACTGTGTAAATTTTTCAAAAGATAAACTCTTACCCCTGAGTATATAACATTCACCTTCCACTATATTAAAGGAACTGTACAGCACTGGTTGAGGCGGGGATTCATGTTTTGAACATTCTTAAAGATAATATAAAGTTTTGGTACCTCAAAAGTTTCCCTGAATTTCCTTGTCTTAGTTGGTGTTTCAGGTTAAAGTACCTTTCATATAACTAACACTGTGAGACTTACTCGCCCCAAAGTGCTCTCATGTCTTAGTAATCACGCAATTAACTGCGACCAGAAGCCCCATATGCATAGCGACCAGCAGCCCCATACGCATAGCGTAATGGGGCTTCGCATTGTAGCATTCAGGATCATGACAGATTTAGTATCGCGGGTAAATATCAACTTAAAATCCAAAAATTTCTTCAATTTGAAGACTTACCAATTAAGTTGAAGTATTGAAAACAGGCTTCGGGCAACGTTTGGTTCTGCCAATAGTCCCTTTCTGTTCGAATTGATGACTGAATGTGACTCGGTCGAGAGGACCTTGAGAGAGCTACATACACTGAATACTACAGCCAGCGCATGCGCACACATCACAATACGCAAAAATTTCAAATCAATGAACGGATAAGATGTTTGCGTGCGCATGCGCTGGCCGTAGTATTCAGTGTACGTAGCTCTCCCAAGGTCCTCACGACCGAGTCACATTCAGTCATCAATTCGAACAGAAAGGGACTATTGGCAGAACCAGACGTTGCCCGACACCTGTTTTCAACACTTCAACTTAATTGGTAAATCTTCAACTTGAAGAAATTTTTGGATTTTACGTTGATATTTACCCGCAATACTAAATCTGTCATGATCCTAAATGCTACAATGCGAAGCCCCATTACGCTATGCGTATGGGGCTGCTGGTCGCAGTTAGCTATGCGTATGGGGCTGCCATACGCTGCTGGTCGCAGTTATCATGCATCGTACAATACGTGTACTACCTCGCCGTCGTACAGCGGCGGCTCTGGTACGAAACCATTATTGCATGATTACTAAGACATGAGAGCACTTTGGGGCGAGTAAGTCTCACAGTGTTAGTTATATGAAAGGTACTTTAACCTGAAACACAAACTAAGACAAGGAAATTCAGGGAAACTTTTGAGGTACCAAAACTTTATATTATCTTTAACCCTAAAAGGGCCGGGGGGGGGGGGGGGGGCAGAATCCGCCCCCCTCGACGTTTTGTGCTATTATTCTGTAAACGCGAGAAGACCTCGTCGCGAGACTTCTCGACTTTCTTTGTTCAAGTCTCGCGCAACTTTTGAGACCAAATTTGCAATGTCTGCGCATAATGTACCTCTGCGGAGCCACTCCATTTTCGTAACGGAATGTCGCCCCAAAATGGGCACAATTTATGTGATTTTGTGTACATTTCCTATGGAAAACAGTGCTTTGTCATGAAAGTCATAAAAACCTGATTATTTTTACAATTAATCACTTTAATTGATTAATTTTATGCTAATTATGGTAGAAAAGTGGTCAGTGACAATTTCCACTAAAAAAACAAAGAAAAAAATAAAAGTTGAAAAACAAAGAAATACACAAGAAATTCTGAAAACAATGAAATACATAAGAATTGAAATGAGTTTTGGAAGTTTTTTTGATGTACAATTGTTGAATATGCTAAAACAGGTTTACAGATCAAAAATTAGACTGTCAATGCTTTTAATTAGCCTAAAATATGATCTTGAGCTTAATTTGCATAACAAATTAATTAAAATTAGAAATTGATTGTTTCCAAAATCTTGGACACAATCTTGTAGATTGTGACGTGGGTCTCGCGCATGCAAAATTTCATCGGGGGGGGGGGGGGGGGGAACCCCTTCCCCCTCCTTCCCCAGCCTTTTTAGGGTTAAATCCCCAAATACATGCTCTCCTATTCATCCAATTAAACCTAGGTAAAGGAAGGTGAACATTCAACACTACTGTGACAAATTTGTCATTTTAATATTTTGCCAGTTTTGTGAAAATGTAATCACACATTGTCCACATGTACTATAGACCTATTAGGAGAATCATGCATTATGACGGAGGCATACCAGTCGCGGTTAACGACATTTCTAGTTTGCAATGACACCGCAACTCAACGAGCATGGCCGGGTTCGTTTCATGCAGAATGTCATTGTTGGTTTGATTTTAATCTTAATAACATTCTTTGGAGTGCTAGGAACACTTCAAAGGTGAATGTATTGATAAACCAGTGGCCATGAAGAGGAAAATGGTTTCCACTGTCTATTTAAGTCAACTATTTTCAGTTCAGCAAACAAAGCACCAACAATCTCTTGTTCTAGTAGCACAACGGGCTCGGCGTTAGAAAGAGTTTATCGTGTGGAATGGGTCGAAGCACCCTCAAACTGCTATGTTTGTCATTTTATTTCATCACGACTATGGATATATAGTGGAAGATGAATGTTTTATACTATAGGGTAAGAGTTTATCTTTCCAAAAAAATTCAAACAGTTTGAAATTTTATTGGTACCTCCGATCCCCCCTTAAAATCAAACGTGTGTTACTGCAGATAAACCATGAGTAGTGCCACCTCTTTTTCTGATTTAGAAACACATACTATTCGGTATTCGGCTTTTTATCCAATTAAACCCAGTTCAAGGAAAGTGAACATTCAGCACTACTGTGACAAATCTGTCATTTTAATATTTTTGCCAATTATGTGAAATTGTCATCACACATTGTCAAGACATTGTACTATAGACCTATTAGGAGAACCATGCACTATGGCGGAGGCATACCGGTCGCCATAGCGACATTTCTAGTTTTTTCCTGGAGCCTGGGGTAACAAGCTTTGCTTTAATGGTTCCTCAATATTTCACATGTTATTGAAAATTTGTCTTTTATAGATTGTTATGCTGACACACTTTTGTAGTCATGATCCATTTTATGTCATATTTTGTATCTTGCTTTGCATTTTATTGTTATCTTTTTTATTTATTTATTTATTTATTTATTATTTTTTTTCCTTAGTATATGTATAACATAAGAATAAACGTGCTGGAACTGTTCACTTTGTCTCAAGTGTACAGACCGGTGAAGTTTCAGTAATTCAATTCAATTCAATTTAATTCAATTTTTCTCATCAAAAGATACGTAAAGGGGGTACTGTAGAACAGGATATTTTTTGTGGCATGAAATTTTCACAAATTGGAGCCAACTGCCTTCCTAGTGTTGTTGCTGATAGTTTTGTCAATTGTCACTGGCATTCATTGCATATAGTATGGATAAGAACTTTCACTTGCATTTAATTTTGTGAATCGTGGCTCTTGCTAAATTAAGTAAGATGCACACATTCTTGTTTTACAGTATCTAACTGAATGACTAATACAGTATTCATCGCATAATCGGGCATCTGATAATCGGGATCCTCGCTTAAATGATATACGCTTCCCAGAAACATTTCCACCGCACGTTATTTTCACTGGATAATCGGGCGGGGACCTCTGATAAACGGGACAATTTTTCTTCAAGCGATCTTTGATTTTGTTAATATTTTACACAAAAAATCTACCAAAATACCACAACAATATTTCAAAGATTCCGTATCAGTTGTCGTTTACAACAAACTTACAAAGCAAGCTTCGGATTGGTGTGTTTTGACCTCCGTCCATCCAGTACATGTACATGCATAGCCACGAAAGCGCCGTGTATAAGTATCCATGCCATTGCAAAGCACATGCCTTCGCGAACATTCTTCTCCCCTACATAAGCAAAGCCATGTGCTCGCTTGCAATTCCTACTCGACTCAAATCCAATAAAAAACATGCCTCGCTCATACAGCCCAGGCTGTGTGCGTTGTTTAATCTCAGTCATACACTCTGAGGGCAAAGTCCATTGTTATCGCGCGCCTTCGTATCTTGTTATCTACTGTCTTTGGTTTCAACTTTCAATACAGCTGTACACTGTGATCTGTGTGTACGTCACAATCTTCCTCAGTTGTGACTGGGCAAAAGTTACGTGATTGAAATCATGAGGGCTATGAACAGTTACGTATTCAGTGAAATGGGGGAGAGAGTGGGAGGGAGAGCGTGAAAGATGAGAAGGGTTCAATGTATGTGCGAATACGTAACGTTTTATGAATCTAGACTATGAGCTGACATTGATTACGTGTACACGCGTGTTTGACAGAAGAATCGAACCCAGTTGCGATTACTCTACATCATTGCGAGAATGCAAGGAGAGCTGGAGGGTCGCGCCGAGGGGTAGCGTGTTGTGTATTCATGTACATGTACAGTACGTCAGTATGCATGTGTGTGTGTGTGTGTGTGTGTGCACTACATGTACATGTCGTATGCCGTTAGTGTATGGTGAGTACTCATCGCGAAATCGGGCACCTCGCTTAAAGGGGCCGTGTTTGCTACTCCCAACCTGTCCCGATTATGCGATGAATACTGTATTTGCAAACATAGCAAATTTTAGGTTTTGTCATTATTTAACACTTGTAATCAAAGTCGCAAGCAGTTTTTATGGCTGCAAACAACTTTTCTTGTCTGTGTTGTTGCGATGAAAATTCAAACATATTCAAAAATTTCTCTTTTTTCTTCTTTTTTTTTTTAGACTCAAAATTTATCTCGCAGTAAAATTAACTTTAATTTCCCATTGGTTAACATGCAAAGTTTAATAGTTGGAACCAGATGATTTATCTCGTTATGTACAATGTAAGCAGATTCTTGCAGCCAATATCACCATATCAAGATTCCCCCGTATTGTTTGAGGGGGGGGGGGGGGGGGTACCCCCCCCCCCCCCCCCCCCCCCCCCCCCTTCAGATCTCAGCTGCCGATCGCGCGATCACCGCAAAATTTGGCCTGAAGATAGACCCGGATGTCAACTACAAGATTACATGGTCATACAATAGAAAAATATTGGCTTTCTATTTTTGATAAATTGAAATGCAAATTTACGCATGAAATCATATTTTCACCCATAACTCCATTAAAATGACTGAAGGATCCCTAAATTTGTTTCAGAGTTCCTCAAGACACATCAAACAATTTTCTCTAAAGAAATAGCGAAATCAAAATCAATTTCTTTTGTTATTTATTGTTTTGTTAATTTTTAATGTATTTTATTGTTTTTTCGACCTTTTGTTTTCCATTGTTTTTTGGCCAAAATTTGTTGCGGGCACTTTTTCAAACTTATCTACATTAGAATTGATTAATTTCTATGGTTAAAAGTTGAAATAATCTAATTTGTATCAATTTAACCAAAAAAAAAAAACACAATTTGCATTGGATTTGCACACGATATGAATTTGAGCCATTTTTGGGTTGACATGCATACGGAAAACGTTACGTAACTTCAGAACAGTGTACCCGGACGTCGCAAATTTGGTCTCAAAAATATGCTGGAGACTTCAATGAAAAAAGTCCTGAAAGGACGCGGCAAAATCATAGCGCGTTGTGGAATCGTAGCACGAAACGTAGAGGGGGGGGGAGGGTCAATTTGACCCCCCCCCCAGTTAAAATAGGGTTAAAGTACCAAACCCACAATAGCATTGGGTTATCTGTCTTATACTAGGTGTTTCAAAAAACATTTCCCACTTTTGATTCTTAATAATTCAAAAACTATATATCAGATAACACTGTCATTGATATTAGTGATAGCTGAATAGTGTACAATTTGGTTGAAGGTGGTTTAAATATGAAAGCATAAATAAGTTTCATGAAATCCATGATTAATTTTACAGTTAGGTTCCAGACTTTGCTCTATTTTCAACCCTCTGTACAAAATTTCACTTTGCACAGGGGGCAATGGGTGTGTATGGGAGTGTGTGGTTAACACCCTGACAATGGTCCTGAACAATGGCCAGGGTTTGAATACTTCATTATTCATTCATGAGAAATTCCACTATCACAGCTAGTCTTTATTCAGCCTCTGGCAGTATCTGTGTATCTGTCGTTGAGTCGCGTCAGTGCTCTCCCTACTTCTGAAAAACAAAATTACAATGAATACCTTCTCTTCTATCGTAAACGAGGTGACAGGAAGTAAAGAAAATCAATTAGAGTATATATTATACACTTGTGTATATGGAGCCTTAAATAAATCTACTCAGAAACAAATCGCCCCAATGATAAATGCTGCTGAACTCTTTACCAGAAATGATCTCTTTTTATCGAAAAAGCGAAAAATTTGTCAGACTATCTAATTAGTAGACAGTTGTATTAAAATGAGGAACTTTAGATCATTTATGCTTATTTATATCCCAAATTTAGTGATATGAGAAGCAAAATTTGAAAATGATTGCCAGCTGGAATGAAATGTGGTGTTTGCAAGCACTTTACCGTGCATGAATTCAGACTAGCAGTGCCCAGGGCAATCCACATGCATTATTGATTAAGCATTCATGTGCCAGGGAGCGCCAGACTGACGCCTAGTCAACAGGTGGTTCAGGCATGTCCATTGTTCACGGCCATTGTCAACACACACTCACATACACATCATTGGTTCCTGTGCCAAGTTCAATTTTTGTACAGAGGGTTAAAATTTGACCAAAATCTGAAACCTTACTTCAAAATCAATCTTAGATTTAATGAAACTGATTTATGCTTTCACGTGCAAATTACCACCAACCAAATTGTACACTATCCAGCTATTACTCATATCAATGACAGTTTTATCGAATGAATAGTTTTTGAAATATTTATGATCAAAAGTGGGAAATGTTTTTTGAAACACCTAGTATTTGTTCTAGTTTGCTGCAGGAGTACAATACATACATGTAGTTAACATCAGTTAACATTTGCTTGTTTGAGAGTAGAACATGGAAGGTTTTTAATGTAAAGCCGAGAGTATTGAAAGTGGTTTCAGGTGGTGAATTTCATTTCATTTGAAACAGACTGTTGTTTACCACGGTTAAATGCAAAAGAATGTGGTAATTTTCACTAGCAAGCCTTTTCAAAACTAAGGGGCTGGAATGTTTCTGCAGATATATCAAGAATAGTGCCACCTTTTGTTCTGATTTTGATAGAAATACATATTAGTGTACTGTAGTAGTGAAGAAGGCAGACACACCAGAGAGCTGCTGAGAGAAACATGCATGCTGTAGAAACCCACAGGAGTCATACAATTTTTTCAAATTATTTCTACTCTTACTAGGGGATGTATATTTTGTCAGATTGTACTCCTAATTACAGCTATGTACAAAGTAATTTCTCCCTCTGTTTGATGAGATTCATGAAAAAGTTACGCCGTGTCATTTGCTGATGGAATTGATTTAAATAGTTGAAGACATGTTCGGTGTCAGTCACTGTTAGAATCAATAAAAGAAAGTTCATTAATCCAAATGAAGCGTATTAGTTTGCTACAAGTTTCTGAATTAGTGAGAATGACTGATTGAATGGAAGTGGAATCGGAAGACAAGAGTTCTTGCAGTGGAGAAACATGATCAGAAAATAGCCTAGTAAAGCCTGGGTATCCTGGGGTGTGTTTCATAAAGCTGTTTGTAAAGTGATGAACGACTTACGAGCAACTGGTGATCAGTTCTTGTGCTGAATTAGGGAAATTCTGATAAGTATAGCATATCAGGACTGATCACCAATCGCTCGTAAGTTGTTCGTAACTTTTCGAACAGCTTTATGAAACAGGGCCCTGGTACTCTTGCAGCATACAATAGGCCAAACCAGCAGTGCATACAGTGTGCAAGGAGTTCTAAATGGGGCAGTTTACTGAATTTGGGTGTAAATAGGCTGAATACAAGGGCAGATGGTGAAGTTACACATATGTTGTGTGGTAATTGAATAATGATAATAAATTGGATTTTACAGGTGGATAGGTAACTCCAGGGCCCTTCACAGATTAGACCATTTAGATTTTAGGGATCATATTTTAAAGTTTCACCACCTACTCGGTGATGCATGCAGAAATAACATTATTTCATGGAATGTAAATATCTCAGCATGATGTTACAAGACAATCAAGAAGGGTATGAATAAAAGATATGTGCATTCATAATCAAAGGCTTAATTATACTGAAAATCACAACTATGATACAATTCAAACAGAAGTTGACATTGATGTATCAAACCTCATGCTAAATATGTAGTATAGAGGTAATCCAGTCAGCAATTTTATACTCTTGACTACAAATATTGTAGGTTATTGATAAACATTTTTTCTCTCGTTTTGCAGCTCTTAAAGATGCTCTTTTAACAACTCTGACAGATCTGTACATGAACATCCATTTGTACTGCCTAGTCAGCTGCAAGGTTTATCCTCTGACTGCACTGCTTGAATTTGCTCCTTTACAAAGTGATGACTTTCCCTCTCTCTTGACTTATGTTCACATCTGCTAGATCTTGTCGGAGACTTTGATGCCCCATCGAAGCAGGAGAACTAGGGAGATGCCCGGAAGCAACACGGGCAAACTTTGGCACACAACTTTCTTCACCAGTCAGCCGAGATGTGAAGCCGTCAGCCAGACCAGTTGGCCCCCATTTTGAGGCAAAGGCAGTTGAATTTGCAGAAAACTAAAACATTATCTCTCTTTTTGCTGGCATATGATTTTGCTGGCATATGATTTTGCAGAGAATGATGGACGGTCCACCTCAGCTGCAGAATTGGTGAGGTAATAAAATCAGACCCCAGTTAGAACGTTTGGAAGGAGGGGATTACATCTGGAAAGTACATTTAAAGTCTATTCAAATGAAGATCAATTTATACAAGTCCACAACTTCATTGATATTGCCGTGAAGTGCACACCAAAAATGCCCAAGACGCACAACGTGCATAACTGATTTTCACTGTGGGACACTAAAACAACAGTGTATCATAATCTGTCCATTGTGATATATAGTTTTATTTACAGAAATATACCTCAAAAGTAAAAGTTTCACTTTATTCATGTGGGTAAGATGGTTCATTTCTCTTTATAAATATCATCTGCATCTTGGTAAAATTCAGTAGGATCTAAGGGAGTCTCTTCGATCTCTTTTAAACTTCTAAAGCCAGTGTTTATTGTGCTTTATCACATTGAGTGTGAAAGTACTTCAATAATGGACGCAAAAGTGTCATTAAGATTGCTTTTTGGTAGTTGATCACATGAGGGGCTTTGTAAACATGTGATACATGCATCACGTTTTGGACTTCTTTCGTAGCCGTCCCATCGATCTTTGTCAATTTAATGACAATAAATTGACAGTTCCAGAAGCACAATGTCAGATATACTTGTATTATGTATTCTGTGTGCACAGGTATCATCATTTTTATGACAATTAGCAAAATTTAGAAAGCATCAAATGCCAACAATTCTCCTTTAGTTGTGCCCGTGAAAGGAGCATGAAAATCCATTCCGTTGTCTTGTCAGTGGCCTGGACATTCTTCCTTTTCGATAGTCTTTTTACTGGTAAGTTAAAAGTGTCAGATGTCTCGTCATATTTGGGGTACCGCCAGTATGCAAATGTCTCCTGGCCAGTCCTGTTCCAGATGCGCAATGTGGGTCTGGTCTTGGCTGCATCTTGCCCACCAGAGCAACGTGCAAACAGCATTTGCTGTTGGCCAAAAAAGATTTGTATTCGATCAACTAGGCCTCAAAAAAAAATGTATAGGAGCCAAAGTGGGCCTTGGACAGAATTAGTTTGAGAAGTGCAGTATTATGTGAGCATACAAACCAACCAAACCAGGTTATGCCCTTCATTCAGGGGGATTTTTGAAGATTCCTTTGCTTATCTTGTGACCAGCGCATTGCAGCATCGCAGTGACAACCCGTGACTTGAATGGCTGCAAATCAGTATGATTGAAAACCTGTAAACTCCTTTTACGCAAAGTTCAAAGCAAAGAAACGAATAGTAATGAACGAACCGCATGCATTGATTGCATTGCCACCGTATGTGAAAGAATATACGTAACTACACAAACAGAAGTGGCAATGCTACTGAGCTAGCTATCCCACAGTGCATCTGTGTCAGGGCTCTGCAATGATGCTTTGCATATTGGCGGTACCCCGAATTGACCCTGATAAACTAGCTGTGGCTTGTTCTAATGTGAACAAAGTTTGTTAGTGCCAAGTCACCTTCAGTTTAGATTTCTTCATATTTCAGAACAAATTTAATCCAAAACTTTGAAAATACCACATGAAGCTCTAAAAACTTGTAGATATGAGAAATTTTTCACTAGAAATAAGTACTGTTTGCATATGTCGAGTGTATGAAGAAAGGTTAGGTGCTGGAAAAGTGCAAATCTGTGTTTTTGTCTTTTTTTTTTTTTTTTCTTTGATATTAAAAAGAAATGTCCCACAAAACAACCTAGTTTATCTATACACATGTATTTTGTATTTAAGAGTAGTATGTAGTTGATTTGCATGATATGTTATGCTCATCCTTTTGTATTTGATTTTCAGAATCTTTTAATAAGTTTTATCTGCTTGAGTTTGTGTTTTCCTGGATGATAAGTTTTAAAAGTTGAAATGGTTACCTGCCAAGCATTAGTATGTGTATAAAGTAACAAAAGAATTCATTGTAGAGGACTTCATCTGAGAAACACAGAGGCAAAAATTGTGGCACACTCAATTTTACAATACAGTGTTATGTAATTTGTGAAGTACTTCAATAACATGTGTCACATGTATGCATCAGCCATCTGTTTTCACGTGTTTATCACAGATGGCATTCATTAAGTCTCACTGGTAAATAGGTTTGGGCTTTTGTTTGACACCTAAGGTTTGATACTTATCTGTTCTATAACAACAAAAATACACCTGTAGAAATCTTTAACAGAATTTTGTAACAACTTTTGATGAGAAAGTACAAATTACAATGGAGATTTTTTTTTTTGTGATTTGTATGAACTGTTGTAAACGTAGGTTTCCCATCTTGTAATTTTTTTTTTCTTTGGTAACTGAATAATAAATGTACAATGCAAATTATTGTACAATGTACATTGTAAATGAACTTCTTTGATTTTGTTTGTGTTTTATCAAGAGTAACTGAGCAATGAATAGCAGTACGTGAAACCCTGATCAGGTGTGGAGAGGACAATGATATAGTTTGGTGTATAATCACAGAGATTGTAAATGAATTTCTCCAATTTATGCTGTATTCATATTTTATCAAGCATAACTCTGAGCAGTAATTAGCACAAGGTGAAATCCAGATAAGTATAGAGAAGTCAAAAATACGTCATGGGGTGTAACCATAGAGATCTATCCTGGTTCATCAGTATATATCTTTATGGGTGTAACAGAAGAGTGTTCTTAGAGGTATTTCTTTCTCAACACATACTGGGTGATGTCAAGTTAGATGCTGGCACTGGTGTTTGGTGGTACACTATCTCAACGCTAGCACCAGTGACAGACCAAACTATGTAATCCAATCACATCACATTCAGACTCTAAATCTATCAACACAGAAAATAGTCATGCTGACAGTGAACACTGTAAGTTGTTGTAGAATGAGTAGATTCATTCGACTCGGATTCATTGTTATTGATCTATAATGGGACATAGAAATGTCATTTCCTTTGACATTTGTACAACAATCATGACAATACAAACACATCTCACATCACAGTTGTTTCAATGACATTTGCAATGAACGTTATATGCATAATATATATTTGAAATAAAAAAATCAACTAAATATGTCTGTACGATTAATGTACCTCCGCTGTGTCACATAATTTTTCCAGAAGTTCACAGTACATTCTAACAACAGCAACGTCAATAACAGCAAAGACGACAACAACAACAACAACAACAAAATGATACTGGAATGTAAAGAGGAAACTCAAAATGTCGGCTGTTTTTGCTGGAAATCTTGAATTTTAAAACAAATCAAATGTGTATACGTGTATAATAATAACTTTCCAAAACTCTTTGGCCCGAATTCACGAAGGTGGTACAAATGAAACCATGGACAAAAACCAGTTACCATGGACAAAAATCATGGAGCGCCAAGTGTCGCATGGAATATTTCGTTATGAAATTGGTCATTTCGTCAACAAAATGACCGTTTCATTGACGAAATTATCATTTTGTAGATGAAATGTTCATTTAGTTACAAAATGTCATTTCGTTACAAAATAATCATTTCATCAACAAAAAGACTGATTTCGTAACGAAATATTCCGTGCGACACTTGGCCCTTCATGGTTTTTGTCCATGGTTTAAACCATGGTTTCATTTGTACCACCTTCCTGAATTCGGGCCCAAAAGTGCCACGTTCGGACGCCCAACTCAGTGGCCGGCATGCCAAACTTGCATACATGTACACGCTTCAGCTTACATGCAAAAACCCACCCACATCAGTCAGTAAGTCGCCCAAATACCACAGTACAATAAATAATTCAAGGTTTAATTTTTGACTGCATTCCTCAAACAGCTTGCGTAGTGATGACACTGACACAAGTCAATCTGCCTACCGGTATTTGAAAACATGAAACTGCAGTTTGTCCTGACACACACACACACACACACATACACAAAGCACACGCAACTGCACTGTAATCAAGCATTTGTTGAAAATAGCCCTATAAGCTAGTTCGGAGTTAGCTCATGGGCGCATTGGTACGAATGACCCTTCTCTTTTCTCAGTCGGTTAGGGGCACTTAACTCGTTTTAGAGCGACATAATGCATAAGCTTTACATAACAATTTATGGGATTCACAATCCTGTTCAAACAAAGAATAGAGTTGCGTAGACCAGATGAGCAGAACGATCCGTCAATTTACACTTGGGAAAGCATCCATTTCATTATTTTGCATTGAATGTATTGACAATCTCTTTCTATTGATATTGCCAAATACCACTTTTGCTGTCCGGTGGATGTGCTGGCAAGCAGCATTTATAAGTATCTCATGAATAATCATTACATTACAGATGCTTATCCCAGTGAATTTAAAAACCATTATGCCTGTTGGTCCGAATGACCTTGTTTCTGCTCATGCGCAAAGTGGAACTACGAACTGGCTTATTGGAACATTACAATATGTAGGTATGATGTACAACAATAAAATTTGCATTGCATGACACCTAGTTTGCCACAAGATTTGACTTGGCCGACACGAGCAGTACCATACATACACTGACACATCTATGCATGTAGAATTGTGGCTTACATGTGACATTTATAAGTCAAATTTTCTCAAAGTTGAAGTGATTTCTTCAGTCTGAATAGATTTGACTTGGGTGAGGTTGACTGTATTACCCTTAACATATATCAGTCGCGAGTTGTTGGAATGTGCACCCTTCATTAAAAAAAGAAAATAAATAAATTAAAAAAATGATTTATTAAAAAACACAATGGACAGAACTCCGAAGGAAGAGGTTCGTGACATGTTCTACAAAGATCCACATTTCTCTGTTACCACTGAAGCAAATTGGATGGGGTTTTCTGTAAGATGTGGGTAATAAGTTATACAAGCGTAATTTCATACCTTGATATTGTATTTGGATTGATTCACAATTTTCAAAGTGTTCATTGCAGAGGGTCCCATTCTGTTTTTGTTTTGTTTTTTGAGGGGGGGGGCATTTGGTATGACCACAAATGAATCCACTCTTCAACACCTCTGAATGGAGAGGAGAGAATTATTGGTCCACACTTTCAATGCCAAAGTTGATACCATACACACCTTTCTACAGTGTATCTGGGGTAAAATCTCACAAATTCCACGTGCTCTCTTCTGTAAACCTTTGTTCGGTAGGAACGGGGCAATCCATGATCACAGATGATGAGACTTATCACACAGACTATTAAAGGCAATGGTCTGAGCCAATCTATAACAGCTATGCTTTACTGTCCTCCTACCATGAGGGAGACATTTTAACCTGTTGAGGGTGGTTTGATTTTGCTACAACATGCATTTCCCATAGACACCTGCCGGAGTATACTCCGAACTCGTCCTCATCGGGTTAATACCCTGGAACTGTCCTCACTTGTTGAACTCTTCAATTGTGTAATCGTCGTGCCTCTAGTATTCAGAGTAGACTTTTGCTTTAGTAGCATGCTACTCTCTTGAGAACAAGTTTGGGCATTTTGAGGCAGCATTGTGCCACAGGAATATGACAGGTTTGATTTGTCCATCATAATCCCTCTCCTTCATATCTCAAGTCCTCCAGAGCATCCGTGATTTGCTCCATCATTCCTGTCAACCTGTTGGAGCAAAAATATGGGTAGGGTGAGGGGGGGGGGGGGAATAAAGACTGCAGTTATACACTGTACATGTACTTACAGTTAATAGCACAGGCTGCAATGCTGCTAATCACACATAATCATTGAAAAAAAAAAGATGATCTTTTTTTGTGAGCATTGTTGATGCCATTTGAAACTCATGAAGGAGCTTGAACATTTCACATTCTTTGTATTACAACAGTTTAATAGATTAAAAACAAAAACAAAATTTGTCATTACTGACAAATTAAGGTGATCCGATTTTTTTTTTAAATCAATGATTTGAGTCCCGATCGCACTAGGCATGACCATACAGGTTTCATCTGTGTTTAGAGACATTGGTCGTGTGATGTTTGGATTCTCATTTAGAAAAGGAAGTCATATCTGCCATCTTTGGTACCAAATTCTGTATACACTAGATAACGAAGATACAGCAACCAATACTTATGGCCTTTGACCCACCTTTACACTCCCAAGATGGCATGTGAGGAAAAAGTGGTTATTTTGTAAAATGATTCTTGCGACATCGTCAATACGTGTGCACAATATGGGAAAGAAATGACATATATTCACCAAGATACAGGATGAAACATTTATGACCTTTGACCCTAATTTACATACCCAAGATGGCGTCTGATCAAGTAGTCGTTATTTTATGAAATAATGTACGTGACATGAACTAAACATGTGCAAAATTTGAGGGTGATAGGGTATGTTTTTCTTGAGTTATTGCAAAGAAAGCTGCAGAAAGAAAGAAATATCTCAATGCATCGAAGATAAGCTTTCATTTCAACCAAAATTTTTGATGTGATCCCGACATCGTATGGAAAAACGAAGGGCTTCTTACGATAGCGTAAAGTCTCAGCTACAACATATTAAAATCTGGGAGAAATTCACCGAAGCATAAGTGAGCTTGTGCTCGATAAAGATAGTCATGTCAATTTTCATTTCCAGAAAAACTGCACTCCCATACAGATAACACGTAAACTGGTCAAATTTGACAAGGTTACTTTCAATCCATTTTTACGAGGTGATGCCATCATCCAATTTTAGTACATTAATGAAAGAACATTCAATAAGCTACAACATACTGAAATTTGGGTGAAAATTGCAAAGGATAAGTGAGATACGCTCGAGTGAACTTGAAATTTGATGACGTCATTTTGAAAGTTTACTGTTTTTACTTTATTAAGAAATTTCATATCTTTCAATCATTTTGCCAGCATCGCCAACCCATGAAATGACATGTACAACTCATCAGCTTTCAAAATATGTAAAGAAAATGGGGGGGGGGGGGGGGGGGGGGGGTTCACCGTCCATCCTGACGAGTAAAATTGGATTTAAAATTGGCAGTTTTTTGGCATAGTTGCACTGTATATCGCCGTTGACGCAAGAGCGGAATTTCAACTTTGACGGGCCCGTATGACGTCATAATGAGTCGGATTGACTTGAAACTTGGTAGAAATATTCCTTGACATTTCAGACATCCGATCAAAGTGAAAAAATGGGAAATTTCTATTGCATGTGAGCTGTGCGTGCGTATATGCGCGCGCGCGCGCGTACGTGTCCGTCCAATTTTTTCAATTTTTCAAAAAATGCTTCAAATGGTCTGAAACATGTGCAAAAAAAGTTTGAGCTCGATCGGAGCACACAGATATTTGAACGCGCGCGTACGCGCACGTTTTAAGGGTAAAGATGAATTTTGAGAATATGAGTATAATGCACTTGACTTGAAATATATGTGACGTAAATATGACTGAAAAATTCCATTCTATTAATGAGATATGAATGAAAATGTGTTTTCATATAATGACGTCATAGTGACATCACGGTCAACTGATCACAATGATTTCACTAGATCTGTCGTCTTTGGGACACCATACATACATGATAAAAGTTTGACATTGAGAGGTAATGCACTTTCTGAGCTAACCTCTGCACAACTTTTGAGGAGAAATAAAGAAAGAAACAAAGAAAGAAGAAAGAATCCGTACAGATACAGAAGGTGATCCGAGAGGATACTCGGATCACCTAACAAAAAACTTCAGTAAGAAGCTTCCATTTATACTTGCAACCACCTAGTGAATCTGAAATACCAGTACTGATTGTCTGGGAACACCGATGAGCATATCCTTCACAAGTAAAGACTGAAATGTAAACGTAAAAGCAATTAAATCATCTGACTGCGATGTATATACACCCAAATGAAATTAAACATTGCATTACACATGTGTTGCTGATGAAAGATATTTGGCATTAAAGCATATGGTCTTTTACTCAACTACAATCTGATGCAGACTTACGTGGCAAAAAGAAGCCCAAAAAGATTTACTCACTTAGCCTTGAGCTCAGAAATTTCTCTGGAATGCTCCTCATTCCCTGGTTCATCTTGAAGTCGCTGTTTGGCCAACTGCAACACAGCTGTCTGTGGGAAGAAGTGATGATGAAAGAATGGGTTTACAAATCTAGGGCTTTCTCATTACGACTTCTCCTTTGCTTTTGTTATTTTATTATTGTTTTGTTCTTTAAATTTTCTCTTATTTTTGTGTTTGTGCATATAAAGAAGAAGTATCATACCAGCCCAAGTGATAGAGGTAATTTGCAATTACAGTGCACTCCCGTTATAACGAAATGCTCGGGACCGGCAGTTTTATTTCGTTATAACGAAATTTCGTTATAACCGAACAAATACAATATATAACGAAAACAAGGAAACCACATATATACACTGTATATATCATATTCTGTTTGCTGAATACTCATCTACACTGGAAAGCTATGTGAAATGTGATGGGATAACTGTATCACAATAAGAAACGCAAGTTCCCCTCAGAAACTGTGGAACGAACACACAGTGGTGTGAAGCGTTCACCCATGTAGAGACGCTATAAATGCTTGTTCCGCTACGTATTTTCGAAAGCAATTCGCATTTCATTATAATGGAGCATATTTCTTTTGTTTTTCTTTGTCTGTGGCGCTCGGAAAAGACTTCGTTATAACGGAAATTTCGCTATAACCGTGTTCGTTATAAGCGAATTTTTTACCATAGACTTTAATGGTGATAATTTTGGGACCAGAAGATTTACTTCGTTATAACGAAATTTCGTTATAACGAAATTTTGTTATAACCGTGTTCGTTATAACGGGAGTGCACTGTACTGTATAATATGTTTGTCACTCGTGACAGATGAAACAGACTGGTATCTCATCTTTTCCCTTCACAGATTGGTATAGGCTTACCAGAAATGAATGATACAAAATAACACAGCTGGAAGAGAATTGTCTCTTCAGTGACATGACAGCACAAGAAAACATTTCATCTTGCCAAAAAGATTGTGCTTTATTTGTTTGTGCACACACACACACACACACACACACACACACACATATACACAAGTTGTCATACCAGTGTCACAACAGCCCAATCTGAGCCCCACTACTTGCAACTCAACACTGAATGATTACATAGAATACTACTGTAATGAATCATATTTATTCTACGAATTGCAAGTCTTGAACAAAAAAACAAAAAAACAAAACAAAACAACAACAACAACAAACAACTTATCTATGGCTACATGATAACTTAATTTACAGAGAGAAACACCTTGTTCTTCTGTTAAAGGTCCTGTTTACCTTTGGGAGCAGTGATTTAAGAAATGTTCAAGTTATCATTTTTGATGCATATGTGTAGGTCAGTTTATCACAAAACATCCTACCAGATAAATTTTTTTGCAATAAAGCCTTAAAGGGAACCCAAACCCAAAGAGCAATGTGGATCGAGTGAAAACAGCAACATTAGTAGAACACATCAGTGGAAGTTTGAGGAAAATCCGACTATCGATGCAAAAGTTATGAATTTTTAAAAGTTTTGGTGTTGGAACCGCTGGATGAGGAGACTACTAAAGGTTATGACATATGTGTGGACAACAATGTAAAGAAAATATAAAGGAAAATTCCAAAAAAATTTACTTTTCTAGGATAATGAAAGAGCACATGACTAACAGCTTTCAGAAAGCAGGGGGAATAATTGCTACCCTTAACATACCAGTATGTCAGTATCAAGTTGATGAAATATGTAATTTTCATGAAAAATGAATTTTTGTGGAATTCCCTCTATATTTTCTTTATATTGTTGTCCACTCATACGTCATAACCTCTAGTAGTCTCCTCATTCAGCGGTTCCTACACCAAAACTTTAAAAATTCATAACTTTTGCATCGATTGTCCGATTTTCCTCAAACTTCCATTGATGTGTTCTACTATTAAATGTTGCTGCTTTCACTCAATCCACATTGCTCTTTGGGTTTGGGTTCCCTTTAAATATAAGGACATATCACTATTTTTCTCATTAAACCATAACTGTACATGGTTTAGTCTGGATAAATTTTTATTATAACTATTATTCACATTTTGTATATTTGACAATACTCAACATCAATTACACTGGTTCAAATTTTTACACTGGTTGTTTCTATCCCTAACTCACATTTTAGAACTATTTTGAAGCACCAATGATAGGTTTTTGTTTCATCTGCAAATGGTAAATTATGCCTTTAAAATTAACTATATATCTCTTCCAGTTAATCTCTGTCTTATCTATATATCTCTCGCACATTTGGCTCTCGAGAAACATTTCTGAAATTATATTTTTTGGCTTCATACCTTTTCCAATTTATCTCTCTCTGCTTCCTGTACTTTCTTCAAGCAGTCAGCGATATCCCCCTTCTGATACTTCTCTCTGAAGAGATCCTCAATCTCGATGATTCGTTTGGAGATGCGGTTGAATTCTTCAGTGCAGTTGTGAACCACCTGACGGTACGCTTGAAAGTCATAGTCTGGGGATGTCTGGAGATAGGTCTTGTGTCCTCTGCCAGGAAAACATAATTGCCCAGCTTCAATACAAAAAAAAATACCTTTGTTTCCCCAATGGTTACCAGTACACATTAAAGACATCACATAATACACAACTGAAGCCATTAACGGCAAGTTCCCACATGCTGCACTTTCTTGGTAGTAATTGATAAAGAGCTGAGTTTTGCTTTTCAGTTGAAACCATCATACAATATTCCAACCTCCAGCTACGAGATGAAACTTAAAAGATAAAATGAGTTCTTTTTTTCCCCAGTAGTTTATAACTTGAAATCTGCAATTAAGATAAGCTTGGCTGATAAGCAGTGATACTCACAATATTTTTCTTGTTGTGACACAGAGATAAGTGACCTGTGACAAATGACCTGTTGGTTTTGATTAATGGTGAGCATGGTCAAAATCCAATTTGAATGGCTGGTCAAATGATATTCCCGAATACTTTTGTTTGGCCAGTCTCATATTCACAGAAGTTAACATACACAACGTGAAGTGACTATTCATTTAGATAGCTTGAATATACTTCTAGATGTTTCACATCCCCTCACCCCCCCCCCCCCAAAAAAAAAATGAATAGGAAGAAAGAATGAATATACACTATACTTACTCATCCAAACTTCTGTACACTTTTATTCTCTCTTCCTGAAGGACGTAAAACTCATGAAGTAACATTTTGGGATCTTCATCCTTCTGGAAAAAAAAAGAGAGTAAATGATGTGTAGGCCTGTGAACTGCAAATTTGATAATGCACATCATATCATCAGTTGGTGCTCCAGCATTGAAAAAAACAACAACAACTTGAATAGAAGCAGTTTTCACACACAACCTTCCCAAACTTTGCTCAAAATAACTGATTACACAGTGATTGTGAGTCAGATAAAACTGTATGGTGCCCCGCCCTTACGAAAAAGTCCTGTGGTACTCCTGTGGTAATTACCACAGGACGGTACCACAGGACAGTACCACAGGACAGTACCACAGGAAAGTACCACAGAACAGTACCACAGGAATTGTCCTGTGGTATTTTGGGACATACCACAGGACGGTACCACAGGAATTCCTGTGGTATTTTGGGACGTACCACAGGGCAGTACCACAGGAAAGTACCACAGGACCGGTACCACAGAACAGTACCACAGGAATTCCTGTGGTATTTTGGGACGTACCACAGGGCAGTACCACAGGAATTTCTGTGGTATTTTGTGACGTACCACAGGGCAGTACCACAGGACTAGTACCACAGAACAGTACCACAGGAACTGTCCTGTGGTATTTTGGGACAGTACCACAGGTCGATCATTACCACACAGCATTACCACAGGGCAGTACCACACAGCATTTCCATGGTACCACAGGAGAGTACCACACAGGATAGATCGAAAAAAAAATCTTGGAGAATTTTAGCCACATATCAAGGAATATTCCTGATAGGTGAGTGATGGATTTCAGGACAAACATGGCCCTACTTAATAACCTGTCCTACTCCTAACATATAACCTCAAACGAGAGTCTAATGGCCAAGTGCCAATCTAGTCCTATAATAGATCTATAATAGTCATATTCTATTCCTAGGTAGCCATCGACCGTATCAGTACATATATATATGGCCGTCTATCCGTAAAGCATTAAGGCATGGTTACTAACTCGATTATACTTGATTATCAAGATATGAAATTGCACTTTCATAACAATATCTATGATATTGGGAATAACATAACATAATTAGACAATCTTTCATAAAGTTCAAAGTAAGTTCCATCATCAATATTTTGACTTTTTAAGTCATATATGTATTTTCTAAAATCTAGAGTGGTTTTTATGAATATTCATGAGCTATGTAAAAATTTGTACCACAGGAGTACCACAGGAGTACCACAGGAGTACCACAGAAGTCCTCATGCTTTACATCAGCACTAAATAGGTAATACTGTAGGAGTATAGGACAGGATAAGTAATGGCAAATCAATTGCTATAATTCACAGCATAACTCATCTATCAATTAATTGAGGAATATTAATATGTGCTTTTTTGTTTGTATTTTTGTTATAAATTTCAGTTGATTCTGCCTTACAATTTTCCTGTGTGGTACTCCTGTGTGGTACTGCTGTTTGATATTCTCCTGATGTGATAGTCCTCTGGTATAAAAAGTTAAGAAAAAAAAAAGAATATCCTGTAGCATTTTTCTGTGGTACCGTACTTACAAATTTAATTTGCTGTGTGGTACTTCTGTGTGGAATAGCACCATATTATGATTTTCCTGTGGGATTTTGGACAGTTCCTATGGTACTCTCCTGTGGTATACATCGAAAATTACCACAGGAATTCCTGTCGTACTGTCCTGTGGTACGTCCCAAAATTCCACAGGACAATTCGTGTGGTACTGTCCTGTGGTATGTACCAAAATACCACAGGACAAGTCATGTGGTACTGTCCTGTGGTACTATCCTGTGGTACTTTCCTGTGGTACTTTCCTGTGGTACTGCCCTGTATGTGCTGTCCTGTGGTACATCCCAAAATACCACAAGACAAGTCTTGTGGTACTATCCTGTGGTACTGCCCTGTGGTACGTCCCAAAATACCACAGGACAAGTCGTGTGGTACTGTCCTGTGGTACTATCCTGTGGTACTTTCCTGTGGTACTGTCCTGTGGTACTGCCCTGTGGTATTGTCCTGTGGTACTGCCCTGTGGTACTGTCCTGTGGTACGTCCCAAAATACCACAGGACAAGTCGTGAGGTAGTGTCCTGTGGTAATATCCTGTGGTACTGTCCTGTGGTACTGTCCTGTGGTACGTCCCAAAATACCACAGGACAATTCCTGTGGTACTGTCCTGTGGTATGTCCCAAAATACCACAGGACAAGTCGTGTGGTACTGTCCTGTGGTACGTCCCAAAATACCACAGGACAAGTCGTGTGGTACTTTCCTGTGGTACTATCCTGTGGTACTTTCCTGTGGTACTGCCCTGTGGTACGTCCCAAAATGCCACAGGACAAGTCGTGTGGTACTGTCCTGTGGTACTATCCTGTGGTACTTTCATGTGGTACTGCCCTGTGGTACGTCACAAAATACCACAGGACAAGTCGTGTGGTACTGCCCTGTGGTACGTCCCAAAATACCACAGGACAAGTCGTGTGGTACTATCCTATGGGCAATTCCGCAGTTAGGTGGACATGACATGGATAAAAGAAATGTGCCTCTTTATCTTACTCTTTAATCTAGGTATCAACTAATGCCATGGATGTTCACCAATCATTAAGGTCTTTCAAATTCAGTAGATTTTATCTTTCGTATTGATTGATTTCGCGAGATCTAAAACCATCATTTAAAATGTACATGTGGGACTGGGGATGCTGAAATTCACTTAAATGCAAATTACAGTGGGTTCCTTTGAAATTTTTTCCTCAAAGTTTTGCTAAAGGGTAAAAGATACGTCACAAAATACCACAGGACAAGTCGTGTGGTACTGCCCTGTGGTACGTCCCAAAATACCACAGGACAAGTCGTGTGGTACTATCCTATGGGCAATTCCGCAGTTAGGTGGACATGACATGGATAAAAGAAATGTGCCTCTTTATCTTACTCTTTAATCTAGGTATCAACTAATGCCATGGATGTTCACCAATCATTAAGGTCTTTCAAATTCAGTAGATTTTATCTTTCGTATTGATTGATTTCGCGAGATCTAAAACCATCATTTAAAATGTACATGTGGGACTGGGGATGCTGAAATTCACTTAAATGCAAATTACAGTGGGTTCCTTTGAAATTTTTTCCTCAAAGTTTTGCTAAAGGGTAAAAGATACATACATTTAAATACTCCAGAAGTCATGTGACATTTTGTCAATTACAAAAGGGTGAAATGACCTGCGGAATCACTCCGGACAAATGTAACGTTACTAACCGTAACGTTACTAACCATGCTTTTGGGGGTCTAGCTAAGAAATTATTGGTCGAACTGCTAAAAAACATTGTGTGAACATTTGTCATGATGCAATAATTGAAATTAATGCAACACTTTGTTTGAAGTAACTTGAATTTTTGCACACTTTTTGTTACAAGACATTGATTTTTTTGTCATGTCCTTTTTTCGTAACGTTACTAACCAGCCCTTTAAGTTGCCATAGCAATACTATTATTTCTTGGATTTTATTCATTCTTTTCTGTATCATAAACCTGGGAATGATGAACATGTTTTTGACATAATTTTGGCTTGAAATGAATAAATGGTAATTTAGTAGTAAAAACAAATATCTTAATTTGTTCAAATGTAACGTTACTAACCGCGGAATTGCCCCTATGGTACTTTCCTGTGGTACTGTCCTGTGGTACTGCTCTGTGGTACTGTCCTGTGGTACTGCCCTGTGGTACTGTCCTGTGGTACGTCCCAAAATACCACAGGACAAGTCGTGAGGTACTGTCATGTGGTACTATCCTGTGGTACTGTCCTGTTGTACTGTCCTGTGGTACGTCCCAAAATACCACAGGAAAATTCCTGTGGTACTGTCATGTGGTACTATCCTGTGGTACTTTCCTGTGGTACTGTCCTGTGGAACTGCCCTGTGGTACTGTCCTGTGGTACGTCCTAAAATACCACAGAACAAGTCGTGTGGTACTGTCCTGTGGTACTATCCTGTGGTACTTTCCTGTTGTACTCTCCTGTGGTACGTCCCAAAATACCACAGGACAATTTGTGTGTATACTGTCTTGTGGTACTGTCCTGTGGTCCTTTCCTGTGGCAATGTCCTGTGGTACTGCCCTGTGGTACATCCCCGAGTACCACACGAGCCTGTGACACAGTACCACACAGTTCCTGTGTTAACATATATTTGTGTGGTACATTGTGTGGTACCAACAAGTACCACAGGGGAGCCTGTAAAACAGTACCACACAGTTCCTGTGGTAACATTTATTTATGTGGTACATTGTGTGGTACTGACAAGTACTACAGGGAGTACCCTACAAGCCTGTGGTACAGTACCACACAGTTCCTGTGGTAACATTACAAGTGTGTGGTACATTGTGTGGTACCGACAAGTACCACAGGGAGTACCACAGGACTTTTTTGTTAGGGTGATCATATCACACCAATGCCACAACCATCCTGCAAATACAATTTGTAAGATATTATAAGAATCTGTCCTATTCATCGGAAATTTTTAATGTATAGTATTCATTTATGTAGTATTCAATCTTAATTACGCTGATTAACTTTTGTTTTTTTTGTTTTTGTTTTGTTCACATGATTGAACCTGGGGTCAAATACTGCTATGCACTGGATTGTATGCCCAGCTATGAAGGGTAGAGCTCCAATAATAGGCTCTTGTCAAGAAAAACGGTGAAAAAGGCTGGCATATGCATGAACCATTACAAGTCACACACTCATATCTTTTATTTTAATAACAAATGCAAATAAGACTAAGCACTACACTTGATACAGTTGTTATCTGCCAACGGTCAGACATGCATGGTTCTAAGCTATAGGTAAGTGGTATGATGAAATTTCTTCTGGTAAGTCTATTAGCTTTGAAAAAAGAAGAAGACATTTTTAGATCAATCATTTGTATTCTTCCTCTAGCAAAGCCTAATAAAAGAGCACCTTCACTAGGCACTTAACATCCATAACATCAATATAGGTCTACTGATACAGTTTTAGACCTTGATCTATCAGTAAACTGTTGTCATTCACACTTCTGCATTACTAGTTGTGACAAGTAGAGACCTGTACATCAGATGTAATTGTTTTCAAAATCCTATATAACCCTGGCTATTTTTAAATTGAAGGGGGGGGGGGGGGGGAGGGGTTACTTGGCTCCCCTAAGATCTTAGCTGTGGATTGTGCGATCGTGGTGAAAATCGGCACGCACATTGCCCATCGCGTCATCTCCAACTTCAATAGTGCATAAATAACTTTTCCCAAAAATGGCCATTTTTTCTATATTAATTTCATAGGACCTATGCTAATTTAATATGCTATCAAATTTATGCACAGCCCTCCCCCTCCCAAATATTTTTGTGCATAAGATTTTAATCTCTATGTTCTAAGTCCTGAAATAAAGCTTGAATGAAATGCGCTAAATTCTGTCTAAACCTGAATTCTTTTTTGTAGTGTATGAACGAATTTACATGAAAAAAAATTGCATCATCAAAATGAATTTATGATCTATTGTTTTATATTTCTTATGCAGACACGCTTATTCATTTTTACACGTAAGAGTCACTGAAAACTTGTTTTTTTAAAGACATTGGTCACGAAAATGTGCTAACACTAGTTAGTTCAAAGCAAGAGCAACATTTGATTTAGTACCATAGCAGGCTCTCTCCTCAAGCTAACCCTGGGGCACTCCTTCACACAGTTATACATTACTCTCCGCATAATCGGGTAGGCTCGGGCAGAGGGTTTCTTACCCGATTTCTAAAAGCGGAGTACCCGATGAACAGAAGAACACTTCTCATTCACAATTGACACACACAATGTGTATGTACATGAATTGTACACTGCACCAAACACCTACACTGTATGCTTAACATGCGTGCTTGCACGGCATACTATACATACCTTACACTTGCTCAGTAAAGAACAATAATTTACATTCTTTTTATGGACAAATATGTCTTCAGAAAACTTTGTCGTTTGACTATAGACTCCTCGGTAACATGCAGGCGTTTTCCGAAATAAACACATCTCTTTGCGTGCCTAGCAACGTAGAATGTCGGGTATTACTTTTCGAGAAGTGACTAGGGAAAAGTAAGATTATGGAGCTGGTGCATGGCCTGATTTTCGTTGCAATCTTCTCGTATTGTGAATGTTGTTGCGGAGCAAGGGAGGAGTGCAAGTGTGTTCAACTCCTGTCTGTCTATGCAATTGCGAGTGCCACCTACATGTGTAATGTTCGTTTACATGTGGCAAGTCGGTAGTGGTACATGTGTTTTCATGTTTAATCACTCCCCAATTGATCGGTTTTCTTTGCAAATTAAGCAGAGAATGCGATTAGCCAATAAAAATTTGACATCCATGATTTCTTGAAGGGTTATATCTGCGATAAAATGTGGGAAGAAATTAGATAAGAAGAAAATTATTTACCCATTTATGCGGAGAGGCAACCCGATTATCAGGTAATTTTAATGTGCATTGGAACCAATTATGACATTACTACCCAATTAAACGAGTAAATTTTACCCGTTTAAGCGATACCCGGTTACGCGGAGAGTACTGTAGTAGTACTTATACTGTGTTTGGGCTGATCGCAGTTATCCTCAAGCACACCCCCCCCCCCCCGATTTTTGCAAATAGCAATAATATACATGTAGATATTAAAAGGGTGTACATCTCAAGTTAAATCAATGCCAAAATGTGCACAAGATCATGAGATGAGAATTTCAGCCCCCAAACATTTGTTTTAGAATCATCAGACATCACAAAAATTCGGGGGGGGGGGGGGGTATGTAGCCCCTCCACTCCCCGCCCTCATCCCCGCGCACTCCCTGGCTACATTGAACACGTTTATTCAGTATCAGTCCAGGAGCACTAGCTACTAAGTTGCTGGTCTTTTTTTACAATTACCAACCAAGAACTGCTGCAACTAATCACTATACACTAGTCACTACACATATTTGAACGTATGGGATTACGGAAATTTAGACAAATGGCAGCAACTAACTAACGTTCATTACATATCATTACAATGTGACGCTCACCATTTTTTTCAAAATAATTCAGCTTACAGCCTTGTCCACTGGTACAGTTTCTGGAGCTTTTCCAGAAATATTTCTTCTTCATGAGCAAAAACAAGCTCACGCCCGCGGTCCTAAGCAGTGCAGTGGTGACTGGTGATGGTGGGAGCACGAGAACATTGCGCAATACGTAGAACTCAACATCAACATCTCCCCCGCGCCGGGGGTTAGCATCACGCATAAAAGCATGCATCGCTCGTTGTATTTATTGATCGGGCACGGGAAGCATGGCCACTGCACTGAGGCACAGGCGGAGTGCTAGGGAATGAAGGTAACTGGGTTGTAGTACATCGCAAGCTCAGAGCTAACTCATGAACTAGCCTAGCGGCAACGGCGTGGCGGGTAGGTAAGCTTCTCTTCGGTCTCGAGTCCTATTCCCACGCAGACTTCTCATTTAATTACTTGCAACGAATTGTACCTCCATGATCAGACTTTGCCTTTGCAGTTTTCAGCTACCAGTGCTATGCTGCGGCCCGATTTCTTCCACCTTTCGACGCAAGCCTTCGACGTCTAGCTAGTTGGCTGCTACTATAGTACGGTAACTTTTATTTTATACTGGCATTGGCTAGTGTCGATTGCCGCCATCGCATAAGGCAAGAAAATTTACTTAACTACAGTTATTACCAGCTGATTACAGTGTAACTGTTCGACTCTTGTTTACTCTCCTTGATCTAGCTGGTTAAAACGGTCTATGATGCCAAACACTGGAGGAAGTGTGCTGTGTGGGGTCGTGTG